>NC_134711.1:332351919-332665405 GCF_049634645.1 Pelodiscus sinensis | reverse complement strand
ATGAATCGCATTGGCTGGAACATTCCCCGGCATTTCCACATTCTCATTTCCAACTTATATCTCTTAATGCCCCCCATGCTAAACCCCATCATCTATGGAGTGAGGACCAAACAGATCCGGGACAGGCTGATGCGGCTTTTTACACAAAAGATTATCTAACGATTTCTCCTGTTGCTCTCGGTCTGAGACTAAGATCAGACAAGAGCTGGTTGGTGACATAGTGCTGGGCTCTCTTCTCTGAAATTCCAATTGGCGAGTGAAAGTGACATTAAAGTCTTTGCTGGCCTTACCGTGCTGAGTCAGTGGGACAAACCGAGCAATTGGTCTGTGTTCAACTCATTCACTTATGGGGTTTTTTCAGTTTCTAATTGCTGGTTACCTGAGTACCGAGCCCCCTTTCCGTGCCCCATTGCTTCCCTCTAGAATCCCTTTACCTCTTCCCCCGCAAATTTTCTGCCATTTTTATACTCTCATCCTCCAAACTGCCAATGCTGCAGTGGGTATGGGCTGGGTTCCCTTTGGCCTGAGCCAGATTTCAGGAGGCAGGGCAGGGGATCAGCTTAGAAGCTAGGAGGGCAACATCTGGGAGAGGCAGAAGGAAAATCAGAGAAGGAGAACGTCACATTGGAGCAGCTGGGACACTCTTTCGAGATGGTGTTATGGGATCCTCTCATGCTGAGTTTACCTCTGTGGGGGATGGAACTCCAAGTAATATGAAAAAATCAGGCAATGGGGGATTCGATCCTCAGAATCCTAGATAGTTGGGTTTGCAATGACCAGGAGAACCACTGGTGACTTGTGTGCCAGATGCAAAAATTGTGGATCTCTTACAACATCTAGACGGATATATGTGCATTACTGGGAAAGAGTTGGTGGCCATGATACACACGGATATCAGTGACAAGGAGGGGCACAGGAGGCCAGATTTAGGCTGCAAGGTAATAGATTAAAGTCCAGGACCTCCATAGCAGCATTCTCAGAAATGCTTCCCCTCAAACATGAAGAGCAAGCTAGACTGGCGGAACTGCAAAGTATCAGTATGTGTTTATGAGATAATAGTATAGAGTGGCAGTGTTTTGATTTATTAGGAACGTGGAAAGCATTTGGGAAAGAGAAAACGATCCCATTCAATATTATCACATAATGGCAGGCAGATAAAAAAGTCACTATTCTTAAAGTGCTTATATACAAATGCTAGAAGTTTAAAGAAGGAGATGGGTGAACTAGAGAATCACTTCTTCAATTATGGTATTGTTAAAATAGACAACACTGAGCTTGGTGGATTGAGGATAATCAATTAGACAGAGGAATACCAGGGTACAATATCTATTGGAAGGAGAGAAGAGGTTGTGATGGTGGGGAAATGGGCAAGAGGATAAAGAAAGTTTTCAACTATAATCATAGGCTGTGTCTAGACTGGCCAGTTTTTCCAGAAAATCAGACGCTTTTCCGGAAAAACTTGCCAGCTGTCTACACTGGCTGCCTGAATTTCCACAAAAGCACTGACTTCCTACTGTAAGAAATCAGTGCTTCTTGCGGAAATACTATGCTGCTCCCGTTTGGGCCAAAGTCCTTTAGCGCAAAACTTTTGCACAAAAGGGCCAGTGTAGACAGCTCGGATTTGTTTTGCGCAAAAAAGCCCTGATCGCAAAAATGGTGATCAGGGCTTTTTTGCAGAAAAGTGCATCTAGATTGGCATGGATGCTTTTCCATAAAAAGTGCTTTTGCGGAAAAGTGTCCATGCCAATCTAGACACTCTTTTCTGCAAATGCCTTTAACAGAAAACTTTTCCGTTAAAAGCATTTGCGGAAAATCATGCCAGTCTAGACGTAGCCATATTGAAAGAATTAATGGAAGTTAAAATCTGAAAAGAACTAAACCGTCCAACAGAATCTCTGTGGGTAGTAATTCCTTGCACCAATCATAAGATTTTAGTAGAGGGGGCTATATCATAGACTAAATGGCCAGGATGGTGATCAGGTTAGTGAAATTCTGTGGGAGATTAGAAAAGCTAAAAGATAACTTATAAAATAATAGTACTAATGTGCAGGGCTCGTCAAACCGCGGCGAGCCCCACTCACCAGCCGTGCTGTCGGGCAATCTGCGCATGTGCAGATCGTTCTGCGCATGCGCAGATCACCCGAACCCGGCTTTTCCAGGTTGCAAGCTACTCACCACAGACGAGTAGATTGCATTATTTGTTGAACCCTGTTAATGGGGGGTTTTCAACTATCCCCATATTGACTGGGTCCATGTCACCTCAGGTCGGGATGCAAAGATAACTTCTTGACTTGTTCCATGACATTAACATGGATCAGCTCATTTTTGAACATACAAGAGGAGCGACAATTCTCGATCATATCCTAATTATGTGAAAATATGTAATTTCTCCAAGGGGAACAACACTTAAATTCCATTCTCGTTGACTTTGTGAGGGAACCCCAAAAGGTGCCACTGTCACTGATCTCAGTGAGAGACAAAATGCACCTCTCAAGAGTGGAAGTTAGATCTCAGTGAGGAAAATGGAAAGAAGCATGGACTCCGGCAAACGAACGACGAGGATCACATGAGGGAAGCCAAAAGAGAATGTGAAGAAAACTTAGTCAAAGGCTCCAAATGTAATAGCAAAATAGTCAGCAGCAGAAGGAACCACGAGGATGAACCATCCAGGGACCTCTAGGAGGAATGTTGTGCTGAGTAGAGCATTGGCTGGAGTGGAGTGACAATGTTATTCCCTGGGCCCCGGGAGCAGATTGGAAATGTGAGTGTGGGCAGCCGATGTCATTCCTCCTTGGAAGGGAAGATCCTTGATGAAGGCTTTAGGGACAGTAATGTTTGGATACAATCTCCCTCAGTATTGTTGCTGGCAAGTTACAGAAGTATGACCTGGATGAAAGGACTGTAAGGTGGATAGAAACCTCAGTCTCGGTAGCGAGTGATCAACTGTTTCATGGCTAGCTGGCAGGCAGGATCCAGAGGACCACCACAGGAGTTGGTCTGGGATTGGTGTTATTCAACATCTTCGTTAAGGAGCCAGATGCTGGGTCGGTTTGCACCTTCAGCGCTTTCGTGGAAGAGGTAGATACGCTGGAGGGAAGGGAGATGGTCTGGAGAGAGCTACCGAAATCTGATGAGATTCAACCAGGATCAGTGACAGACACCCCCTCCCCCCATGCTTTTTGAAAATGGGCTCATGGACATTAATATACACAACTCAAAGGTGCTTTGAGCAAATTATTTCGTGTAACCCATCAATCTACATGCCATGATCCGCTGGTTCTGTTTATCTTACTCTAATGTATGCATAACCCTTCCTCTGGGTAGGCCCGGCAGCAACCAGGGGGCCCATCTAGGGGTCCATCTCACACAGAACCGGCTCGAGCTCCCACTCAGTAGCGTGGGAAATTCTCACACCCCTGGGTGCCTCTGAGAGGCAATGCTTCCCTGCTCGCAAGCAGAAAGTGTCAGAAAGAAACTTTTAATGAAAGAGAGTGAGAAGTCACATGACATTATCTTGGGAAAATACCACAAACAGAGTTCGTAGCCCCCTCCCCCAAGAGTAACTGTCCCAGCTCAAAAGGATTGAGCAGTGTCTTTTGCCTCTCAGGCTCACCAGTCCAACGAGGTAAGGGTTCCATTCACTTACCCAAACTTTCTCCGTATCCCACGTCAAACACTCCACTTACAGCTCTGTCCAGTCAGGGCAGACCCTGACACACCATCCTGATGACTCTACTCCTTGGCTACGTCTACACTGGTATGATTTTCCAGAAATGCTTAAAATGGACCAGTTTTCCGTTATAAGTATTTCCGGAAAAAGAGCATCTACATTGGCAGGATGCTTTTCTGGAAAAGCGTCCGTGGCCAATGTAGACGTGCTTTTCCGCAGAAAAGCCCCGATCGTCATTTTCGTGATCGGGGCTTTTTTTCCGGAAAACACTACTGTGCTGTCTACACTGGCCCTTTTCCCGAACAGTTTTCCGGAAAAAGGACTTTTGCCCGAGCGGGATCAGCATAGTTTTTCTGGAAAAGCAGCTGATTTCTTACAGTAGATCGTCAGTGCTTTTCCGGAAATTCAAGGGGCCAGTGTAGACAGCTCGCAGCTTATTCCAGAAAAGCGGCTGATTTTCCGGAATAAGTGGCCCAGTGTAGACACAGCCTTTGAGCCTGAGGCTATGCCACCTTCATGCCACGGCTCCTACTGGCCGCCCACCGGTCGTCCCCACCAGCTGCTCTGCTGGCTGCCTGCCGGTCGTCCCCACCAGCTGCCTGCCGCCGCTCCTACTGGGCACACCGCTGGCTGCAATGGGTCTGGCTGCCAGCCAAACCAGTGATTTCAGTTCATAGGTTATGTCTACACTGGCGCGATCTTGCGCCAGAGATATGCAAATGAGGCTAAGCGTGGAATATCGCCGAGCTTCATTTGCATATCTAATGAGCCACCATTTTGTGGAAGAGGCTCTTGCGCTAGAAGGAGCTGTCTACACTGCCCCTTCTTGCACAAGAAAAACCCTCTTCCTGAAAATAATCAGCGTAGCGGCATTGCACAAGAGGGTTTTTCTTGCGCAAGACAGGGCAGTGTAGACAGCTCCTTCGGGTGCAAGATCCTCTTCTGCAAAAATGGTGGCTCATTAGGTATGCAAATGAGACTCAGCAATATTCCATGCTTAGCCTCATTTGCATATCTCTGGCACAAGATCGCACCAGTGTAGACATAGCTTTAGTGTTTTCAACTCTTTAGCCACCACCTAGGCTGGGCAAAGATTCTAGCTTTCACTGGACTAGCAAAAAGACTCCTCCTTAAGTCTGGTTTAGGTCTGTCCTTAAAACCAAAGTGAAAGGGGCAGGTAGAGCCAGTCTTACAGCTCTCACCTGGCAAGCATGAAGCAGGCTGGCTCAAGCCCCTTCCCCCCCAACACAGTTCACACCACTCTGGCAGGGGGGGAGGCTTGTTCCTCTGAGACCTCTTACAACGATGGGGTCTCTCCTACAACCAATGATGGTGTCATATTTATAGTTCCCACATTTAGTGGTGGCATGATTTGTGATCCCCACAACAGCCAAAATTAGTTACAATACAGCACATTCCATTCCAACACTGATCCTCCATCAGCCCTGGCTGAATTGGATTTACATGACCACACCTCGGATTCCTTCCCCCACCTGGCATGAGCTGTATTTACATATCAACAGTTAACAGTTAATAATCTTGCAGAGCTAAACAACTGGGTTGTGTCTACACTGGTGGCTTCTTGCACAAGAACATCTTGTGCAAGAGTTCTTGTGCAAGAAGCCTTGTGCAAGAAAATGTCCACACTGCCATGTGCGAGCTGTGCTTTTGCACCCATGGCAGTGTGGATGCTCTCTTGTGCAAGAAAGCTCTGGTGGCCATTGTAGCCAGAGGGGTTTCTTGTGCAAGCCTTGCCGAGCATCCACACTGCCCTCTTATGCAAGAGAGCTTACCCCTGTTAAAAAGAGCGTAGCTCTCGTGTAAGAAGCCCTCTCTTTCCACGCCGTACTGTAAATTTCCTTGCGCAAGAGCAGGCGCGCAGGGTGGACGTTCTGCAGATTCTTGCGCAAGAACGGCTGTACTTGCGCAAGAAGCTGCGAGTGTAGACATAGCCTTGGAGTGAGTACACCCACCCCCAAAGCAGCTCTTTCCCTTTAGCTGGGTGATAGCACGCAGTAATTCAGCCCTGGCTTACATATGTATCATTTGTGTGTGTAAAATTAGACATATTGGCTACATCTAGATTGCATCCCTTTTTCGTAAAAGGGATGCAAATTAGACGTATCGCAATTGCTAACGAAGCAGGGATTTAAATCTCCTCCGCTTCATTAGCATAAAAATGGCTGCTGCTTTTTTTCGGCACGGAGCTTTTCCGGAAAAAAGCGCCAGTCTAGACGCGGATCTTTCGGAAGATAAAGCCTTTTCCGAAAGATCCCTTATCCCTTATTTTAAGGTGCAGCCTGTGCACCTTTGTTCAGTGCTATTAATACCTCCCTCCTCCCCCTTTGTGGTGCGTTACACACAGTGCGTTTGTCTTGTTTACATTTGCCCCTTGGCGACGAGGCTGGGTGTTTGCAAAGGGCCCAGCACATGGGACCCTGCACTGGAGCGGAGCGTCTGGAGGCTTCCACTATACAAGTAATGCTCAACTACGCAGCAGACTAACCCGGCCACGTCAGGTCCTAGCCCCGCCCCCTTCGCTTTGGCTACACACAAAGGTCAAACCGTGCTCGCTGCTGTTCACGGGTGCCCTGGTGGGCACAGCCCCCCTGTGGGACTGAGACGGGGGAATCTGTTCCGTCCCATTCCAGTGCTGACAGACCCAGAGCAATTAGCCACGTGTGCAGGCAGGGATACCAGCTCTGGGAAACCAAGCACCGTCCACCCGGGGCAGGGCTGGCAGGTCCCTGAGTGGGAGGGGAAGTGGGTTCCCAGGATTCCCCCTCCCAAGAGCAGGGAGCTCACACACTGCAGCTAGTTCTGGAACGCTAAGATTCTCCTTGAAATGCTCCGGCTCCTCTCTTCCCACCCAACACACAGCCCATGACAGAGCCGGCGTCAATTGCGCTCCTGGCGCGATGGTGAGACCGTGGTGGTTGCAGGGAAGCCAGGACACTCAGGCTACATCTAGACTGCAAGCCTCTTTCGAAAAAGAGCGTCTAGACTGCAAGCAGTACTTTCGAAAAAGCAAGCTGCTTTTTCGAAAGAGAGCACCCTGGCAGTCTGGATGCTCTCTTTCGAAAAAGCCCTGTTTGCATTCAAGAACGCCTTTTTTTGAAAGAGCACTTTCTAAAAAAGGCGTTCTTCCTCGTGAAATGAGGAGTACCGCCGTCAAAAGAAAAGCCGCATTCTTTCAATTTAATTTTGAAAGAACGCGGCTGTAGTTTAGACGCAGGTGAAGTTTTTTCGAAAAACTGGCATGATTTTCTGCAAATGCTTTTAACGGAAAAGTTTTTCCATTAAAAGCATTTGCGGAAAAGAGCATCTAGATTGGCACGGACACTTTTGCACAAAAGCACTTTTTGTGGAAAAGCATCCGTGCGAATCTAGACGCGGTTTTGCGCAAGAAAGCCCCGATCGCCATTTTCGCCATCGGGGCTTTTTTGTGCAAAACAGTTTTTAGCTGTTGACACTGGCCCTCTTGTGCAAAAGCATTTGTGCAAGAGGGCTTTTTCCTGAGTGGGAGCAGCATAGTATTTGCGCAAGAACACTGACAATCTTACATGAGCTCATCAGTGTTCTTGCGCAAATTCAAGAGGCCAGTGTAGACAGCGGGCAAGTTTTTCTGCAAAAGCTTTTTTTGAAAAAAAGTTTTTCTGAAAAAAAGTTTTTCTGAAAAAGTTGCCGGTCTAGACAAAGCCAGGGTGTGTCTACACAGCAAAGTTATACCGAAATAACTATGTGAGCATGTACACAGCAATTCCATTATTTCGAAATAACAGATGGTGTATTCCGACTTCTGTAAACCTCATTCTACAAAGAATAATGCCTATTGTGAAAGAAGGCGTGTGTAGACGCTCCACTGCCGCTGTTTCGAAACAGCCCCTCACCAGGGCCATTCTAAGTTATTCCTCCTGACACTCTAAATGGAGATAGCATGTCCACATTAGGGGCGCCTGCCTCGAATCTTAGGGCATCCTTGCAATGTAAATGTGCTATTTTGAAATAAGCTATTTCAGAATAACTATTCCAGAATAGCTTATTCTGAAATAACTGCTGTACAGACGTACCCTCTGTGTGACCCTGACCAAGTCTGTGCCTCAGTTTCCCGGTCTGTAGAAAGGGGAGAGGCTCAGAGTGACTTTCCTTTGCTTGGTGATTTGAAGATCCTGCAGGGAAAGGTGCTGCCCACGGTGATGCTAGTTACTGAGGAGAATCTCCAGCCCCTAAGTGACAGCCCATGCACCCGCAGAAAGGGGTTTTCATGCTCCACAGTCATCCAAATCCAGAGCTGTAGGTTGTCTCTCTGCCTATCCTGCCTGGGCATTTAAAGACCTACGGAGACCTAGTTATTATCTACAATTTTCTTAGTAGTCAGTAATATTTTACAATATTCACCAATCCGCAGAGCAGCCAACTCCTCTGAATCAGTCCAGAGCCCACAAGTTCTCCTCTCCCTGTGGGTAGGCTCTTTAATTGCTGTTTTCTCCTAACACGGGATAAATAGCCCAGAAGCCCCAGACATGGAGAGAGACACTGGCTAGAAAGTCTCTGTTCTCCACCCTGTTTACATCCAGATGCTGCTTCTCCCCTAGAGGATGAGCCAACCCCACTGGGATGGCCCAGAGCTGTGTTATAAACAGTGCGCAGCCCTGTGCCAGCTCTCGGCGTGGGAAACTGCTGCAGATGCTGGGCTGAGAGAGGCGTGTGATACGGCTACTGACGGGGAATTCTCAGGCAAGATATGTCCCTCTCGGCACTCACAGGTATCAGCTCTGAGAACTTAAGAACGTCCAGACCGGGTCAGACCAAAGATCCATCTAGCCCAGTGTGCTGTCTGCCAACAGTGGCCAATGCCAGATCATAGAATCATAGAATACTAGGACTGGAAGGGATCTCGAGAGGTTATCAAGTCCAGTCCCCTGCCCTCATGGCAGGACCAAATACTGTCTAGACCATCCCTGATAGACATTTATCTAACCTGCTCTTAAATATCTCCAGAGATGGGGATTCCACAACCTCCCTGGGCAATTTATTCCAGTGTTTGACCACCCTGACAGTTAGGAACTTTTTCCTGATGTCCAAACTAAACCTCCCTTGCTGCAGTTTAAGTCCATTGCTTCTTGTTCTATCCCCAGAGGCCAAGATGAACAAGTTTTCTCCCTCCTTCTTATGACACCCTTTTAGATACCTGAAAACGGCTCTCAAGTCCCCCCTCAATCTTCTCTTTTCTAAACTCAACAAACCCAATTCTTTCAGCCTTCCCTCATAGGTCATGTTCTCTAGACCTTTCAGCATTCTCGTTTCTCTTCTCTGGACCCTCTCCAATTTCTCCACATCCTTCTTGAAATGCGGTGCCCAGAACTGGACACAATACTCCAACTGAGGCCTAACCAGTGCAGAGGGAGGGAACGCAACAAATAATCCTTACGTAATCCCTCCCCTGTCACCCATTTCCAGACAGAGGCCGTGCAGTGTAGCTATACCCTAACTGAACATTTTTTTTAAAAAACAACAATGAAAAATCCTGCAGCACCTAGGAGACTCACAAAAAATTTAGATGGTATCGTGAACTTGTTACCACTTGTCCACTTGTTCAGATGAATGGAGCAAGGAGTCCAGGGTACAAATAAAGAGGAGAGAAAGAGAGGGGATGGGAGGGAGATGGAAAAAATGGGGAAAAGAACTTTGTGAGTTGGAATGTCCATTCTAAATGAAGCTAACAGAGAGGGCTGTCGGTACCCAGTGCTTAGCTTTCAATGTCATTGGAGTGTGGAATGTACTGGCCTATTCAGGTCAGGTCTTTGTTCCGACCTTGATTCCAAGTGTCAGACTTGTAAATGAAACCAAGTTCTGCAGCTTCTCTCTCCACTTGGGTTTTGAAATTGCTTTGAAATAATGTAGAGGAATGAGATCCAATAGCGAGTTCCCGGGCAAGTTAAAATGTTCCCCAACAGTTTCTGTGTGTTACTATTTCAAATATCGAATTTTTGTCCATTCATCCTTTGTCCTAGAGACTGACAGGGGTGGCGCCAGAGTTGATTGCGGGGGAGGGTTCCTGGGTGAATATGAAGGAGGTGTGCTCTGTGGTTGCTGGAAAGAATTTGTCTCAGGTTAGGGGGCTGTGTGTAGGTGAGGATTGGCCTGTCCCCCACGGCCTGCGAGAGTGAGGAGTCATTTTCCAGGCTAAGTTGTAGATTGTTAACGATGCGCTGGATGTGTTTAAGTTGGGGGCTGGAGGTGATGATAAGTTGTGATTATTTTACAAGCACACGGGATCTTTTTCAGGGGAACGCACTGCATTTATTGACAATATAACAATGTAGCATATGCATTTACACCCACACACACATACCCTGGTGATGGAATAGTTACCAGTCTGTTGCTTGGCCTCACCTATTAGCCAGATAGGTCAGGTGTGAGGAAGGAGCTGGGTTTGTGTCAGTCCAGACTGATGCTCTTCTTGGTCTTGATCTTAACAGGACAGAACCCGAAAAACGATACAAGACACCCCTTTCAATACGTGTACAGAATTGCAACATGGAACAAAGGGGTACTTGTAGTCACTTTTACAAAGTGACAAAGTCTTTCAACATTAAACTTCTTCCTATCTAACGCTAACACCACTATGTATTACAATATTCCGTCCCTTCACTTTAACATGCTAAGATCAAAGAGATCTAGAAGTTAACAAAGCTGCCTGGGCTGTCTGAGACCTACATCTTGTATTTAAGTTTAATCCAAACCTCTTGCTATAACATCCATTTATTACAACTGATTTATTAGTTACAAAATTCCAATTTCAGTGCTACATCTTCACTTCCCTGGGTTTCTATTTAATTTTTAAGAACACCTGATAGAGATCCTGTAGGTGTTTGTCTCTGCGACAGCAAGTTTGTGGATAACACTAAGCTAGGGGGAGAGGTAGATATGCTGGAGGGCAGGGATAGGTCCCAGAATGGCCTAGGCAAGTTGGAGGACTGGACCAAAAGAAATCTGATGAGGTTCAACAAGGACAAGTACAGAGTCCTGCCCTTGGGACAAAAGAATCCCAGACATTGTTACAAGCTGGAGACTAACTGGCTGAGAAGCAATTCAACAGAAAAAGACCTGAGGATTACCATGGGTGAGAAGCTGGATATGAGCCAACAGGGGGCCCTTGTACTCAAGAAGGCTAATGGCATATTAGGATGCATTAGGAGGAGCATTGCCAGCAGATCTAGAAAAATTATTATTCCCCTTTATTTGGCACATCTGGGTTACGTACAGAGTGGCATGATTTTCCGGAAATGCTTTAAATGGAAAAGTTTTCCGTTAAAAGCATTTTCGGAAAAGAGCATCTAGATTGGCACGGACGCTTTTCCGCAAAAGCACTTTTTGCGGAAAAGCGGCTGTGACCAATCTAGACGCACTTTTGCGCAAAAAAGCCCCGATTGCCATTTTCACGATTGGGGCTTTTTTGCACAAAACAAATCTCAGCTGTCTACACTGGCCCTTTTGCGCAAAAGGGACTTTTGCCAAAACGGGAGCAGCATAGTATTTCCGCAAGAATCACTGATTTCTTACAGCAGGAAGTCAGTGCTTTTGTGGAAATTCAAGTGGCCAGTGTAGATAGCTGGCAAGTTTTTCCAGAAAAGTGGCTGATTTTCCGAAAAAACTGGCCAGTCTAGACACAGCCCTGGAGTATTGTGTCCAGTATTGTAGGCCCCACTACAGAAAGGACATGGATTTATTGGAGAGGGTAAAGTAGAGGGCAACCAAAATGATTAGGGAGTTGGAGCACATGATCTGTGAGGAGAGGCTGAGGGATTTGGTCTTGTTCAGTCTGCAGAAGAGCAGAGTGAGGGGGGATTTGAGAGCAGCCTTCAACTTCCTGAAGGGAGGTTCCAAAGAGGATGGAGAGAGGCTGTTCTCAGTAGTGACGGATGGCAGAACGAGGAACAATGGTCTCAGGTTACAGCTGGGAAGACCTACGTTGGATGTTAGGAAAAATTATTTCCCTATGAGGAAAGCGCTGGAATGGGTTACCTCACGATGTGGTGGAATCTCCATCCCTAGAGGTTTTTAAGTCTCGGCTTGACAAAGCCCTGGCTGGGTTGATTTAGTTGGAGTCAGTTGTGCTTTAGGCAGGGGACTGGACTTGATGACTCCTGAGGCCTCTGCCAGCCCTAGGAATTTGTGATTCTATGTTGGTATATTGTGGGGCCATGCGGGTTCCCATAGCACATGAATAGTGTTTGTGCTGCACATGGTTTTGCATCACCAGTTGGTTCCTTGAGCTGCCAGCAATGATGCCCAGGCCTAGCCCTGAGCGGTGTTCCGGTTGGGACAGTCGACCCTGGATCGTGTCTTGGGTTGGTATTTCCCCACTGTCAAATTTTTAGAAACTGGGTGAATTGGGAACTTACAAGAGCAGGGAATCTGTAGCCTGGGCATGAATGAACAAAGACGTATAATGAGTATCCCTACTTGTGTTTCCTGCTGGAGCCTGTTCAGGTTCACAACATGCAGGAACTACTGACACATGGAGAATCATAAAATGGGGATCGGGCGTTAGTAGCTTGTTCCTACCTCTCCTCTCTGAACAGTCAAAATGTCATTGGTCAGTGTGTGGAGAGTGACCAATACGTCCCACCCATGAGAACAGCCCCCAGCAGTGCATGTCGTGTCTCATACAAACATTGTCCCTCCATCCAGGCATTTCTGCAGTGACCATCACCTGAGACCCTGGGCACATACAAGACATCAGAGGAATATTCATGTGATACTATTCTGCATCCGAGTTGGACACTTTCCACCTTTCTCCATGTCAGATTCCAGCAGAAACAACTTCACCAACCCCTCCACCTTCATCCTGCTGGGTATTCCTGGCCTGGAGATGGCCCATGTCTGGATCGCCATCCCCTTCTGCACCATATACGCCATAGTGATGTTGGGGAACTTTAGCATCCTGTTTATTGTGAAGATGGAGCCGAGCCTCCATGAGCCCATGTACTATTTCCTCTGCATGCTGGCTGTCGCCGACCTGGTCCTGTCCACCTCCATTGTGCCTAAAATGCTCAATATTTTCTGGTTCAATTCCAGAGAGATAGACTTCAGTGCTTGTCTCACCCAGATGTTCTTCATTCAATTCTCTTTACCGATGGAGTCTGGGACACTTATGGCCATGGCCTATGATCGCTACGTGGCCATCTGTGAACCCCTCAGACATTCCACCATCCTGACAAATTCCATTGTAGCCAAGATCAGCCTGGCTGTGCTGCTGCGTGGTGCCATACTCGCCTTGCCCTGTCCCGTCCTGGCAAGTCAGAGGCCATATTGTAGAACCAACGTCATTTCTGAGCCGTACTGCTCACACATGGCCGTGGTGAGCCTGGCCTGCGCTGACATTCGTGCGAGTAGTTACTACGGCCTCTTTGTGCTACTCTGTGTGATGGGACTGGATGTCATTTTTATCGCTCTGTCCTATACTCAGATCCTCAGGGCCATCTTCCGCCTCCCCACAAAGGACGCCCGGCTAAAGACTTTTGGGACTTGTGGCTCCCATATCTGTGCCATCTTAACTTTTTACATCCCTGTTCTTTTCATCTCCTTCATGAACCGCTTTGGCCGGAACGTTCCCCTGCATTTCCACGTTCTCATTTCCAACTTGTATGTCTTACTGCCCCCCATGCTGAACCCCATCATCTATGGGGTGAGGACAAAGCAGATCCGGGGCAGGCTGCTCCGGCTCTTTACTCAAAAGGGTACCTAAGGCTTTCTCCTGTTGCTCTTGGTCTGAGATTGAGATCAGAGAAGAGCTGGTTGGTGACGTGGTACTGGGCCCTCTTCTTCTAACTGGAGAGTAAAAGTGACATTAAATTCTGTGCTGGCCTTACCGTGCTGTGTACGTGGAACAAACCGAGCAATCGGTCCGTGTTCAACTCATTCACTTATGAGGTTTCTCAGTTTCTTATTGATGGTAACTTAAGCACTGAGACTCCTTTCCCTGCCCCATTTCTTCCCTCCAGATTCCCTTCACCTCTTCCCCCCAACGTTTGTACATGAATCATGTACAAACCCAGTTGAGGATTCGGGGCAGGGCTGTGTTGCAGAAAGGCAAGATTGTGCTTAATATAGTCTTTGGGCTCTATTGGTCTGCTACAAAGTCATGAAAAATGAGTTCAGTGTGTAATTCGGAGCTAATCTCCATGAATCTATCTAGCTCTTTTTAGAACCCTGTTAAAGTCCTGGTCTTCTCATCATCCTCTGGCCAGGAGTTCCACAGATTGACTGTGCACTGTGCGTGGTTTTAAGCCTGCTGCCTATTAATTTCATTTAGAGACCCTTCATTCTTATATTATGGGAAGAAGTAGATACATTTCCCTTATTCACTTTTTACACATCAGTCATGATTTTATGGACCTCTATGTTATCCCGGCTTGGTCTCCTCTTTTCTAAGCTGAAAAGTTCCAATCTTATCAATCTCCAGTGACTGCCATTCCAAACCCCTACTCATTTCTGTTGCCCTTTTCTGAACCTTCGGAGGTGTAGCTGAGTTAGCCTGTAACTGGAAAAAATGTAAAAAACAACAAATAGTCTAGCAGCACCTTAAAGACTAACAAAACATGTAGATGGTGTCACGAGCTTTTGTGGGCACAACCCGCATCTTCAAATGAAGTATGAAAAGTCCAGATCCAAGAATAAATAAGGGAAGGGAGAGGACGAAAGAGGGAGAAAATAATTTTAAAAAATAGTTAATTCGATTGTTGAAATTACAAGAAGCTGATAACAATTTGAACCTCTTTAAGCACCCATTATTTGGTTGGTTAAGTCATTAGGTTGTGGAAGGTAGTGTGCTACCCATCCAATATCTTTATTCATTCTTATCTGATAGGAATCAACCTTGTAAATTTAGTTAAGATCCAACCTTTCCCTGTGTATTTGGCTTGCGGAATTGGCTTGAAACAACTTGGTGATGTTAAGATCCATTAATGAGTGCCCAGGCAGGTCAAAGTGTTCTCCAGTAGGTTTCTGTGTGTTGCCTTTTGGATATCTGATTTGTGTCCATTAATTCTTTCCCATAGAGACTGTCCAGTTTGGCCAATATACAGGGCAGAGGGGCATCACTGGCATAGATCACATTGGTGGATATGCAGTTAAATGAGATCCTGAATTGGTGGCTGATGTGGTTGGGCCACAGTGATGAAAATGCTTGTGTAGACACGTGGAGAGAATTGGCACTGGGGCTGATTGAAGGGGTGGGTTCCTGGATGATTGTGATGGAAGTGTGTTGCGTGGTTACTGGAAAAAATTTGTTTGGGATTAGGGGGTTGAGTGTAGATGAGGCGTGGCCTTTCTCCCAAGGCTTGCAAGGTTTTTTTTCCAGGATAGGTTGTAGATCATTGTTAATGTATTGGAGGGGTTTAAGTTGTGGGCTATAGCTGATGACAAGTGGAATTCAGTTGTTTTCTCTACTTGGCCTGTCTAGAAGTAGTTCATCTCTGAGTACTCTTCTAGCTCTGTTGATCTGTTTTTTCACTTCTCTGGGTGGGTATTTCAGTTTTAAGAATGCTCTGTATAGATCCTTTTTTTCTGAACATTTTCCCATGCCAATATATCTTTTCGAGACGAGGAGACCAATTCTATACTCAGTATTCAAGATATGGGCATACCATACATTTACACAGAGGCAATATGATATTCTCCGTTTTATTCTCTATCCCTTTTTTAATGAGTCCTACCATTCTATTTGCTTTTCTGACTGCCGTCGCACATTGAGTGGATGTTTTCAGAGAACTATCCACAATAACCCCAAGATCTCTCCCTTGAGTAATTGCAGCTAAATTAGCCCCCGTCATTTTGAATGTATAGTTGGGAATATTTTTCCAATGTGCATTACTGTATAGTTACTTTACATTTAAGAACATTACATTTCATTTCCCATTTTCTTGCCCAGTCACTCAGTTTGGTGAGGTCTTTTTGAAGCTCTTCACAGTCTGCTTTGGTCTTAACTATCTTAGGCAGTTTGGTATCATCTGCAAATTTTGCCACCTCACTGTTCACCCCTTTCTCCGGGTCATTTATAAATAGGTTGAATAGGATTGGTCCCAGTATGGACTCCTGGAGGACAATAGAATCTATTAATGAAGCCAGAAAACTTTATTAATGAAGATTCTCTAAGTCTTAGTAAGAAGAGTATGGAAGATGACAAAATACAGTTATGATTTCTGGAATAACAATCATGTGAAAAAGATCTAATTCAATATTATCGCATAAGGGCCTGCAGATGAAAAAAATGTTAAAGTCCATATATACAAATGCTAGACGTTTATACAAGACGATAGGTGAATGAGAGAATCTTTTATTCAATGATGCTGTTGATAAAATAGGGAACATAGATTTTGGTGGATTGAGGATAATCAAATAGGGCATTTCTACACTACAGCACTAATTCGAACTAAGCTAATTCGAACTAACGCATCCAGACTTAAAAACTAGTTCGAATTAGTGTTTTGCTAATTCGAACTAGCATGTCCACACTGAGTGGACCCTGAACCAAGGTTAAGGCTGGCTGGAAGCAGTGCCGGCAGGGCATCAGGTTAGGTCTTAGAGCGTGGAGCTGCTGTCTCAGGCTAGCCGAGGGCTGTGCTTAAAGGGACCCGACCCCCACCCCGGATAGACAGTTCTCAGGGGTGCCCCGCTTGCAAAGCAGTCCTGGCTTGGCGTGCCCTGAGTGCCCAGACTGGGCACATCACACCACTCGGCCATCAGCCCGGCTGCACTTGCCACAGGCTGCCATCCAGATGGGGGATCAATCGAGGGGCTTCAGGAGAGCTTCCACCCCCAGAAGCCCACAGAGCCAGCCCAGTCCTCCCCATCGGGGGCTCGTGCCCCATTCCTCCCTCACCTCCTTCCACTTACCCCTCCCTAGACCTCCTTCCTGATGTACAAAATAAAGGACACGTATGTTCAAAAATAGAAACTCTCTTTATTTCACAAAACTGGGGGGGGGGAATAAAACTGTGGGGAGACGGGGGAGAGGAGGCGGGAAAGGGCAGGGGAGAGTGTGGGAGAGGGGAGGGGGAAAACTGGGAGCAGGGAGCTGGAAGGGGGAGGCAAGGGAAAGGAGGGGGTGGGAAAACTCAAGGATCGGGGTGGGGGTCTTGCCGGGCCAACCGCCTCCCAGCACGGCGAGGGAGGGCACCTCGACGTCCCTGGGGGGATGGGGTGGAGGGTGCGGAGGTTGAGGTGGGGCGTGTGGCCATTGAGGAAGAGGTTGTGGGGGTTGAGGAGGAAGAGGTGGGAGGGGGGGCAGGAGTGGGAGGAGGGACAGTAGTTGGGGGGGCAGCAGGCGCAGGACCAGCACGGGGCACCATGCTCTGCAGCAGGGCCTGCAGGTTTGAGTTCAGCCCTCGGACCTCAGCCAGCTGCTCCTGGTGGAGCTGGAGGTCTGCCCGCATCCAGGCCTCCACGGTGCGGTGCACAGCTGGGTCCTGCCCCGGGGTCGGGAGCATGTCATGTCTCTTTGCACAAGCATGTGCCTATTGGGCAATGGCCCCTGGGTGTCACGCAGCCGGAGCCACCTGCCCAAGGGTGGCATGGCATGTGCTCTCACGTGCACAGGTGTCTGCGTGATCCATGGAAGGCATGGCCCACGCGCGCGGTTCCTGGTCTCCCTGCCACCTCCCCCCCCCCAAACTACTTAATTCGAACTCCTTACCCAGTACGGTCTCCCTGGAAGACCCTGCCGACTCTGGTGCTGGAACTCCTTGTGGTGGCCCCTCCGGTGTTCCCGGGTCAGGGCCCTCCGGTCCCGGCTCGCTGTCCCCCAGGCTGGCACGGACCGCCCCGCCCCCCAAGAGTCGGTCGAGGGCGGGGAAGTAGGGGCAGGTGGCAGCCCCTGCTGCGGCGCTGCCCCTGGTGGCCCTGGCGTACGCCTGCTGCAGCTGTTTTACTTTCAGGTGCACCTGCTCCTGGGTGGCCTGTGTCCCTTTCAGGCCATGGCAGCCGCTATGCGGCCGTAGACAGCTGCGTTCCTCCTCCTAGTGCGGAGATCATGGACGCTGGGGGCCTGCCCCCAAACCTCAATGAGGTCCATGACCTCCGCACTAGTCCAGGAGGGTGCGTGCCATCTCCGGCCCCTGGATGGCCCCTGGGTGCTGGGGGACTGGGCGGGGGACAGCTCGCTGGCACTGGCTGCCTGGCTCATCCTGGGGCCACTGGTTCAGGGCACAGACTGCTGGCAGGGCTGGCTGTGTCAAGTGCCGTCTGGCCACAGTCTATCCCTTTAAGGGCCCAGGGCTGGGGGAGAGGAGGGGAGTTTCCCTGGTGGTGCCCAGAGTGGCCACCAGTGCAAGCTGGGGAGGGCTAGCCTCCCACTAGTTCGAATTAAGTGGCTACACAGCCCTTAATTCGAACTACTTAATTCGAACTAGGCATTAGTCCTCGTAGAATGAGGATTACCTAGTTCGAATTAAGCGCTCCGCTAGTTCGAATTAAGTTCGAACTAGCAGTTTGCATGTGTAGCGCCTATCAAAGTTAATTCGAACTAACGGCTGTAGTGTAGACATACCCATAATCAGAGGAATAACAGGGTACACTATCCCTTGGAAGGTCATGCTGGTGAGGGAATGGGACTATAAATAAATAAATAAATAAACAAAAAAGAACACACACCAACCCTCACTCACAAACACAAGCTCAGCACACAGCAAGAAAGCCCCAAACACAACACCCACTTCCCTCAAGACTCCTGTATCTGCTTCTCCTCTACCTGGAGAACTCCCTCTCTAAAGCCTCACTCAAACAGGGAAAGAAAGAAAAAACTCACTCTCAAACTAAGCTAATTCGAACTAGTGCATCTAGACCTAAAAACTAATTCGAATTAGCATTTTGTTTTTCGAACTAGCATGTCCACATTGAGTGGACCCTGAACCGAAGTTAAGGCTGGCCGGAAGCAGTGCCGGCAGGGCATCAGGTTAGGACTTAGAGTGTGGAGCTGCTGCCTCAGGCTAGCCGAGGGCTGTGCTTAAAGGGACCCGACCCTCACCCCGGACAGACAGTTCTCAGGGTTCCCCGCTCGCTTGTCTAACTCGATGAGGGACAGCAAAGCAGTCCTGGCTTGGAGTGCCCTGAATGCCCACACTCGGCACATCACAGCATTCGGCCATCAGACCAGGTGGGGGGGTCAATCGGGGGGCTGTCAGAATCCAGGAGGCCCTGCAGGAGAACTTCTACCCCGCGGATCCTGCAGAGCCACCCCAGTCCATCAGTGGCTCTTACCCCATTCCTCCCTCACCTCCTTCCACTTACCCCTCCCTAGCCCCCCTTCCTGATGTAAAAAACAAAGGACACGTGTGTTCAAAAATAGAAACTCTCTTTATTTAACAAAACTGGGAGGGGGGATTAACCTCTGGGGAGACTGGGAAAAGGAGGTGGGAGAGGGGAAGAGAGAGGGTGGGAAAGGGGTGGGGGAAACCTGGAAGGAGGGAGCTGGAAGGGGGAAGCCAGAGGAAGAAGGAGGAGGGGAAGTATAAAACTATGGTACACCATATCTTCAGTACTGTGTACAGATGTGGTCTCCTCACCCCAGAAAAGATATTTTGGCCTTGGAAAGGGTTCAGAAATGGGCAACTAAAATGATTAGGGGTTTGGAACAGGTCCCATATGAAGAGAGGCTAAAGAGACTGGGACTTTTCAGTTTAGAAAAGAGGAGACTGAGGGGGGATATGATAGAGGTCTATAAAATCATGAGTGGTGTGGAGAGGGCCGATAAAGAAAAGTTATTTATTAGTTCCCATAATAGAAGGACTAGAGGACACCAAATGAAATGAATGGACAGCAGGTTTAAAACTAGTAAAAGAAAGTTCTTCTTCACACAGCTCATAGTCAGCCTGTGGCACGAGACAAATCGCTTGATCATTGTCTTTGGTCCATCCCCTCTGGGGTACGTGGTAGTGGCCGCTGTCGGCAGACAGGCTACTGGTCTAGATGGACCATTGGTCTGACCCAGTACGGCCGTTCTTATGTTCTTATGTTCTAAGCTCAGGGCTCAGGGTCGGGGGTCTCACTGGACCAACTTGATTTTCATGCAAACCTGCTCCTGGGTTCGCATGTGGCCTTTGGTGGCCAGGTTGGCAGCTCTCCTGCCCTAGACAGCCACTTTCCTGTGTCTAGTGCAGAGGTCGTGGACGTTGGAGGCCTCCCCCCAAACCTCGATGAGGTCCATGATCTCCGCACTAGACCAGGCGGGCGCCCACCTCTTGTGGCCCCGGGCAGGCTCTTGGGAGCCACCAACCTCATCCTGGGAAGAGGCGGAGGGCTGGGTGGCAGCGGGTGGCTGGCTCATCTTGTGCCAGGTGCAGAGTCTGCTGGCTGGGTGCTGTCAGTCTTGCAACTGGCACAGGCACCGTAGCCAGACCGTGCCCCTTTAAGAGCTCCAGGGCTGGGAGGGGGGCAGAAAAGTTTCCCTGGTGGTGCCCAGAGTGGCCACCAGGGCAAGCTGGGAAGGGCTAGCCTCCCACTAGTTCAAATTAAGTGGCTACACAGCCCTTAATTCGAACTAGTTAATTCGAACTAGGCGTTAGTCCTCGCAGAATGAGGTTTCCCTAGTTCGAATTAAGCGCTCCGCTAGTTCGATTTAAATTTGAACTAGCGGTTTGTATGTGTAGACGCCATTAAAGTTAATTCGAACTAACGACTGTTAGTTCAAATTAACTTTGTAATGTAGACGTACCCCTGGTTTCTAATTCCAGGTTTGACAAAGCGCTGGCTGGGACAAGTTAGTTGGGGTTGGATCTTCTTTGAGCAGGGGGTTGGCCTGGATGGCCCCTGAGCTCTCTTCTAACCTTAACCATCCATGGTTCTACGATTCTCTGCGAACTGATGAGTATTCAAGTGCTCGTCATTCCCTCCCAACATACAGCCCCTGCCAGAGCTGGGGTCAGTTTCCCTCTTTGCAAGCTGAAGAGGCTGTGGTCACAGGGAAATCAGCTCTCCTGGTTCTGTCCGTTATACTGACCCTCAATCTCTGTGTGACCCTGCACCAGCCTCTGCCTCAGTTTCCCTGTCTGTAGAAAGGGGAGAGGCTCAAAGAGACTTTCCTTTGCTAGGTGATGTGAAGACCCTGCAGGGAAAGGTGCTGCCCGGAGGGATGATAATTCCCAATGAGAGTCACTGATACCTGGCCCTTTAGTGACAACCCATTGTCCTCCGGAAGGTGGTTTTGACACCTCACGGATATCTGTGTCCAGATCTGTAGGTTCAGTCTCTGCGTGTCTTGCCTGGGCATTGACAAGGAACAAGCACCTATGGAGACCTACGAGTTATCCCTGGTTTTCTTAGTAGGCAACATTACTTTTACAATACACACAAGTGCCCAGAGCAGCCAAGTCCTCTGACTCAGCCCAGAGCCCAGGAGTTCTCCTCGCCCTGTGGGAAAGGCCTTAATTGCTGTTTACTCCTGAAGCTGGAGAAATAGCCCAGAAGCCCAAACAAGGAAAGAGTCACGGGAGAGTCACTGCCTAGAAAGTCCCTGTTCCCCAGCCTGTTTGCATCCAGACGCCGCTTCTCCCCAGAGGCCGAGTGAACCCCAGTGGGATGGCCCAGAGCTGGGTTATAACCATGCCCAGCCCTGTGCCGGCTCTCGGTGCGGGACGCTGCTGCAGACGCTGGGCTGAGAGAGGTGCAGGATGCAGCTGCCTGAGGGGGATTCGCAGGAGAGACCCGTCCCTCTCAGCACTCACAGGTACCAGCTCTAGCTGAGGAGCTCCCCTGCTCCACACACCCACTGCAATGGGGTCTCGATGGCATAGACAGTGAGTCTGTGCACAGACACTGAACGTTCTGGGGCCCTTGCCGCAGGGGAGGAAGTGTTAGGTCCAGAGTTACTGGCTAAAATGGCCCTCTTTGCGGGTGGCCTCTAGCCCAAGGCAGCTGCTTTTCGGGTGCAAAGTGGATCCTGTCGGATGAAAGGTGCCAGCAGATGGACAAGGCAGGAGAATATTCTGTGGCCATGGCTCAGAGCTGACTCAGACCCACAGAGTCAAATCTCCCCTGGGAGCAATAATTGAGCAAGGGCCAGAGAAGCCGGCTAGGTGTCACTGTCCAGACACTGTCACCTCCCCCCCCCCCCCCCCCGGCATCTCAGGGCTCTGGCGGGTAGCGGGAGGCTGTTACGTGATTTGTATCTGCTGGGAAGGGGAACGGCTGCTCGGCCAGTCCCTCCCCAGCCGCTAGCAGGGCCTGGCGTTCTTCTGGCCTCGGGGCAGGACTCTGCACCTGGCCTTGTGGAACCACCTCAGATTTCCTTTGTCTGCAGCCTGCACGTGACTGTATCAAACCCTGTGCGTGCACGGGCCCGCTCAGCCAGGGCTCCGGATCCATCGGCGCCTGCCCCGGGCTCCTCGTTTTAACCCTCTGCTGGCCTTGGGCTCAGGCACGGCTTTTCTCTCCAAATATTTTCCATTTGCTTCTGCCCACTGACAAAACGATGTGAGGGCACGAGACCTACAAGTGATCACTGCAGAGCCCAGCTGGAAACAGCCCCATTGGCTGACAGGCCCATGGACATCGGCTGCTTGTGATCTGGGAGTGACCAGATGTCAGTCCATTGTGTCCACACTCTGCTGTTGCAGAATGTGCATTTTTGGTCTGTCAGGTTTCCCTCTTACATCAAACGCCTCAGGGAAATCAAAGTCTCTTCCATCTGCACAGTTCCCTTCTCAGCCAGATGTGCACTCGTATTAGTGGAGTTTTCCAGACTTTATGCTGGTGACTGGCACTAACTAATCCCAGACCAGATTCTCAACTGTCTCCTAACCTGGCCAGTTCTGCCCATGGTCTGTTTATTTTTAATAGTTTCTGTTTAACACTCGTCTGCCTGATAATAGACGGGAATGTATTTCATTACCTCATGCTACAATAGTCCCGTACAGTGCTTCTTTGTGAATGCAGAACAGAAATATTTTGTGAGTACATCGATCTTTTCTGCAACATCAGTGGCTTTTCTTTCCCCTTCTCGAAAGTGGCAAATCCTTGTTAAGGTGCATTTTGTACTTAATATACTTAATGCTCTTATTTTGGTCCTTCTGAGCTCTGCCAGGCATGGATTTCTCAGGGTATATCTACACTACCCTCCTAGTTCGCACTAGGAGGGTAATGTAGGCATACCGCACTTGCAAATGAAGCCCGGGATTTGAATTTCCCGGGCTTCATTTGCATAAGCCGGGCGCCGCCATTTTTAAATTCCCGCTGCTTCGAACCCCGTGTAGCGCGGCTACACGGGGCTCGAACTAGGTAGTTCGGAATAGGAACCTAGTCCCATTTTACTGTCTAAATGTCTCCTCCCGATCATTATTTGTGATAATTTCCCTTTGCTTTGAAGTGGCAGCCTTTTGATATTTAGATATTATTGGTTGGGAAAGAAAAAGGCTCAATGTCTGTAACTAAAACTTTTTTCAAAAAAGTCGCTATGGTGCTGAAGGACTATTCTAACAAGAAATGTCAGTGGTATCATGAGCTTTCATGGGCACAACCCACTTCTTCAGATGACTGGAGCAAGGTGTTTAGGGCTCAAATAAATAGCAGAGAAAAACAGGGGTAGGGTAGAAAAAAGAGAAGAAAAAACAGGAAAAAAATCTTGTCAATTATAGAGGGCATGTCTACACTACATCTTTTTTTCGATAAAGGGATGTAAATTAGACATAGCAATATTGCAAACGAAGCGGGGATTTGAATTTCTTGTGCTTCATTTGCCTATTGGCGGCCACCACTTTTTTCTGAAATTGGGCTTTTTAGGAAAAAAACGGCAGTTTAGACGTGAATCTTTCGAAAATAAAAGCGTTTTTCGAAAGATCCTGTATTCCTCGAAAAATGCCTGTTAGACATCCTGTAGCTGTTCAGTGGAGAAAACCTGGTTGTATCTTAGGACCTGGCTGTAAACAATTGATTGTGAAATGTGTATTGGATGGAAGCTAGAGGCATGAAAGTAAGTGTAACAGTATGTAGGTGTCTGGTATAACGTGATGGAAATGTGACCATTGTTTAATTGTACTGTAATGTCAAGGAGGAGGATCTCTCTTGTGGACTGGTCCAGGCCGAGGTTGATGGTGGGGTGGAAGTTGTTGAAATCCCTGTGGAATTCTTCAAGTGCTTCCTTCCTGTGGGTCCATATGAGGAAGATGTCATCAGTGTAGTGTAGGTAGAATAACCTCCCATGCTGTAACCTCTCCCCTTAGCTTAGGGTCATCCACAAACTTGCTGAGGGTGCAATCCATCCCCTCATTCACATCATTAATAAAGATGTTGAACAAAATTGGCCCCAGAATCGACTCTTGGTGAACTCCTCTTGAAACCGACCGCCAACCAGACATTGAGCTGTTCATCACTACCCTTTGGGCTCGACAATCTAGCCAGCTTTCTACCTACCTTACAGTCCATTTAGGCAATCCTTATTTCCATAACTTGCTGGCAAGAATATTGTGGGAGACCGCATGAAAAGCTTTGCTAAAGTCAAGGTCTATCACATCCACTGACTTCCCCATGTCCACAGAACCAGTTACCTTAGCTAATCAGATTGGACAGGCATGACTTGCCCTTGGTGAATCCACGTTGACTATTCCTGATCACTTTCCCTTCTTTGAAATACTTTAAAATGGATTCCTTGAGGATCCCCTCCATGCTTTTTCTGGGGACTGAGGTAAGGCTGACTGGTCTGTAGTTCCCTGAATTGTCCATCTTCCCTTTTTTAAAGATGGGCACGACATTTGCCTTTTCCAGTCATCCAGAACCTTTCCCGATCTCCATGAGTTTTCAAAGTTAACTGCCAAAGGTTCTGCAATGACATTTGCCAACTCCCTCAGTACCTTCGGGTGCATTAAATCCAGACCCATGGATTTGTGTATGTCTAGCTTTTCTAAATGGTTCTTCACCTGTTCTTTCTCCGCCGAGGGCTGGCCAACTTCTTCCCATACTGCTCTGCCTCGTGCAATAATCTGGGAGCTAACCTTGTCTGTGAAGAAAGAGGCAAAAATAGCATTGAGTACTTCACCTTTTTCCACAACTTTTGTCACTAGGGGTGTGTCTAAACGACATGGCTCCGTCAATGGAGCCATGTAGATGAGGCTGATCGGCAGGGGGAAATGAAGCCGCTATTTAAATAATCACGGCTTTGTTTAAATTTAAATTGCTGCCATGCTCTGCCGACCAACTGCTGATCAGCTGTTTGTTGGCAGATCTGGGCAGTCTGGATGCACCACGGTCGACAAAGAATCCTTTGTCAACCGGCACAGGTAAACCTGGTTTCCCGAGGCATACCTGTGCCAGTCGACAAAGGCTTCCTTGTTGACTGCAGCGCGTCCAGACTGCCCCAATGTGCCGGCAAACAGCTGATCATCAGCTGGTCTGCAGAGTGCGGCAGCCATTTAAATTTAAATGAAGCCACGATTATTTAAATCGCGGCGTCATTTCCCTCTGCCAATCAGCCTCCTCTACATGGCTCCATCGATGGAGCCATGTAGTTTAGACACACCCTAAGTTACCTCCCTCATCCAGTAAAGGCCCCACACCATCTCTAATTACCCACTTATTGCTAATATGCCTGTAGACGCCTTTCTTGTTACCCTTCATATCCCTTGCTAGCTGTAATTCCTTTTGCCTTCCTAATTACTCCCCTGCATTCTCGAGCAATACATGTATACTCCTCCCTAGTCATCTGTCCAAGTTTTCACTTCTTATAAGCTTCCTTTTTGTGCTTAAACTCGCCAAGGATTTCACTGCTAACCCAAACTGGTCACCTACCATATTTGCTTTTACTACTGAGCATCAGGATGGTTTCTTCCTGAGCTGCCAGCTCTCCTGAACTCCTTTCCACTTCATGTTAGCATCCCAGGGGATCCTTCCCAGCAGTTCCCTGAGGGAGTCAGTCGGCTTTTCTAAAGTCCAGGGTTCTCTGTCATATGCCTCCTCTTTTGTCTCGTCTCTAAACATTCCCAGACATTTCCGTCTGTCTGCAAAGGGCAGCTTCCTCCATTCTCATAGCCTGTCTGGAAAACCCTATCGCCATCTGCTCTGTCCTTCAGAGTGACTGGGTGACCAAACCTGAGCGAATGTCCAGACCAAGTAATTCTCCACCCCGTTCCTTTGGCACCTGAACAGTGTTTGTGTTGGGCACGCTTCTGCATCAAAAGCTGTTTCCACTGAGCTGCCAGTGATGATGCTCAAGTCTTTCCCTGAGGGATGTTCCAGTTGGGACGTTTGCCCCGGTACGTGTCTTGGTTTGGCATTTCCCAACTCCGAGATTTTTAGAAACTGGGTGAATTGGGAATATAGTAGGGCAGAGACTCTGTAGCTTGGGCATTAAGGAACAAAGACGTATAACGAGTATCTGCACTTATGTTTCCTGCTAGAGTCTATTCAGGTTTCCTGCATCACAACACATGGGCTCTATTAAGACGTGGAGAATCATAAAATGTGGAATGGGCGTTAGTAGGTTGTTCATACCTCAATACTCTGAATAGTCAAATGTCATTGTTCAGTGTGTGGAGAGTGACCAATACACTCCACCCATGAGAACAGCCCCCAGCAGTGCATGTCGTGCCTCATATGAACATTGTCTCTCCATCCAGGTATGCTGTGACCATCACCTGACATCCTGAGTACATACAAGAAATTGAAGGAATATTCATGTGACACTATTCTGCATCCGAGTTGGACACGTTCTCCCTTTCTCCATGTCAGATTCCATCAAAAACAACTTCACCAACCCCTCCACCTTCATCCTGCAGGGCATCCCTGGCCTGGAGACAGCCCATGTCTGGATCGCCATCCCCTTCTGTGCCATTTACGCCATAGTGATGTTGGGGAACTTTACCATCCTATTCATTGTGAAGATGGAGCTGAGCCTCCATGAGCCCATGTACTATTTCCTCTGCATGCTGGCTGTCACCGACGTGGTGGTATGTACGTCCATCCAGCCCAAGATGCTGAGCATCTTTTGGTTTAATTCCAGGGAGATACAGTTCAGTGCCTGCCTCACCCAGCTGTACTTTATTCAGTGGTCTTTACTGATGGAGTCTGGGATACTCACGGCCATGGCGTTTGATCGCTACGTGGCCATCTGTGATCCCCTGCGACATTCCACCATCCTGACAAACTCCATTGTAGCCAAGATTGGCCTGGCCGTGTTTCTGCGTGGTGTTATACTCCCATTCCCCTATCCCATCCTAGCAAGTCAGTGGCCGTATTGTAGAACCAACATCATTTCTGAGCCGTACTGCTCAAACCTAGGTGTGATGAGCCTGGCCTGTGCTGACATTCGTGTGAGTAGTTACTACGGCCTCGTTGTCATACTCTGTGTGATGGGGCCAGATGCAATTTTTATTGCTGTGTCTTATACACAGATCGTCAGGACCATCTTCTGCCTCCCCACAAAGGATGCCCGACTCAAGACTTTTGGGACCTGCGGCTCTCACATTAGCGCCATCTCAGCCTTCTACATCCCAGTTCTTTTCATCACCTTAATAGGCCGCTTTGGCCAGAATGTGCCCCGGCAATTCCACGTTCTCATTTCCAATTTGTGTGTCTTCATGTCCCCCATGCTAAACCCCATCATCTATGGGGTGAGGACCAAACAGATCCGGGACAGGCTGCTCCGGCTCTTGACTCAAAAGGGTAACTAAGGGTTTATCCTGTTGCTCTGAGATCAGACAAGAGCTGGATGGGGACATGGTGCTGGGTCCTCTTCTCTGAAATTGTGATTATAGCATGAAAGTGACATTTAATCCTGGGCTGGCCTTACTGTGCAGTGTCCATGGGTCATACCAAACAATCGCTCTGTGTTCCACTCATTCACTCGTGGGATTTTCCTCTTTCTAATGTCTGGTAACTTGAGCACTGAGGCCTCTTTCCCTGCCCCATTTCTTCTCTCCAGGTTCCCTTCACCTCTTCCCCAAAACTTTCTGCCTTTGTTCTACCCCCATCCCAAAGTGCCAACCCTGCTCGCTCCTCACCTCTCCACCCCCATCACTCACAGGATCACCTCCACCTCTGTACTCTGCCTTCTTGATTCCGTCTGCTCCAAGGCTGCTGCAGTCTGATGAGGAGCCTGGCCTGAGGGCAGGGAAGACACAGCGCTGGAGCCAACACGCTGGGCAGGAGCAGAGAGGGAAGCCAGGAAGCACGTACAAACCCAGCTGAGAGTTGGGGCAGGGCTGTGTTGCTGAATAGGAAGATTATGCTTCCTACTACATGTGGGCCCTAACGCTCTGCTAGAAAACCATGACAAATAAGTTCAGTGTGTCATTTCCTTTTTTTTCAATACCTCCCTGCTGGTGTCCATTCCAGGGAGGGTCCCTGCAGTGGTTTTGGGCTGGGCGCAATTTGGCATGAGTCAGTCTTGGGAGGCAGGGCAGGGGATCAGCTGTGAAACTGGGAGGGCAACAGCTGGGAGAGGCAGAAGGAGAAGCAGGGAAGGAGAATGTCACATTGAAGCAGCTGGGACACTCCTTTGAGATGGTGTCATGGGACCCTCTCATCTGTAGGAGATGGAACTTCACTGGCTTTCATCTAGACAGACATATGAGTATTACTGGGGAAGAGCTGGTGGTTGTGATACATGCAGACACCAAGGACATAGGGATGGAGAGGAGATAGGAGTTCCACAGGCTGACGGTGTGCTGCATGAAGAAAAACTTCCTTTTGTTTCTTTTTATCCTGCTGCCTATTAATTTATTTTGGTGACCCTTACTTCTTCTATTATGGGAGTAAGTATGTAATATTCCCTTAGACACTTTTCCCACACCAATCACGATTTTATAGACCTCTATCATATCCTCCTTTCCCCTTAGTCTCCTCTTTTCTAAGCTGAAAAGTTCCCTTCTAATTAATCTCTCCTGCTATGGCTGCCATTCCAAACCCCTAATTATTTTTGTTGCCCTTTTCTAAAACTTTTCCAATGCCAATATACTTTTTATGAGATGAAGAGACCACATCTTCACACAGTATTCAAGATGTGGGTGTGCAGGAGGAATAACAGGTAGTTCGATTTAGGGGCTTTATTTCGAACTACCGGGTCCCTGTCATGTGTAGACGTGGGCAGTTAGTCTAGACTTGTAAATTTCAAAAAGTGGCGACTGGCCGGGAAGATACAAATCAAGAGCCACTCCCCCTGCCGGGCTTCTGCTCGCAACCAGAGGCTCCCAGCTGGGAGACAGGCCATGACTGGCGCTGGGAGCCTCTAGTCCCATGCAAAAGCCAGGCGGGGGCGGGAAGGGCTGGGAGTTCCAGCCCCAGCCCCCGCCCCACCCGGCTTTTGCGTGTGACCACAGGCCTCCCAAAGCCGATCGCGCTCCGCCTCCCAGTCACTCACCTGCCCCCACCAGGCTTCCCTCTGGCACCCCACTGGAAATTCACAAAATACCAGACATTGCACGTGTCCAGTATTTTCTAATTTTTTCTACTGGACAGATGGTGCAAATACTGGACTGTCCGGTAGAAAACTGGACACCTGGCATTCCTAGCCCCACTGGGAGCGCCGCTCAGCTGGGCCCCAGGCAGCAAGTGGCTGTTTGGGGTCCGCGCTCCCCATGCATCAGGAGCACGGACCCCAAATGGCTGCTTGCCACTGCTTGCTCCATGGCCCAGCTGAGTGGCACTGGTGTTGCACCGCTCAGCTGAGCCTCGGTGGGATTGGAAAGGGGGCGGGGTGCTGACGTACATGGCCAGGGGGCGGGGCTGTGTACGTTACTGCCCCCCCTTCCTCCTCCCGCCGTGGCACTGAGTGTTGCGCCCCTCAGCCGGGCCACCGCAGGAGAGGGGAAGGGGGGGTGATGATGTAGACAGCCCTGCCCCCTGGTCGTGTAGGTCACCGCCCCGCCCCTCCTCCCCCGCGATAGCCCGGCTGAGCGCGCAACACTCAGCTGAGCCGCCATGGAGGGAGGAGAAGGGGGCGGGGTGATGACGTACACGGCCAGGTGTATCGGGGGCTCAGAAGGGGATGTGGGTACCATCAATAGCCCCCCCACAATTGAGGAAGCTGGTGCCGATAGGGTCCACGCCACCCAGGCTGATGACCCTGCGTAGCAGAACAATGTTGATGGACCTGCAGAAGGAGACAAACAGAACAGAGAATCGCAGAGTCGTTGGGAAGTCACCAAGACCCACACACTTCCCTCCCCCAACCACACCAGGAGTCACCTCCTATGTACCCTCCCCCGGCAGGACTGTGTGAGGGTGGAACTGGAGAACCACCTGTAGACGGGGGCTTCCCCCCACCCTCTTATCCCTAGGGTTCCCCTTTCCAGCACTTCATTCCCCAGGACTGCAGACTGAGAGTGCAATACCTGCATGATGAGGGCCCCAATGGTTGACTTCCCCATGCCGAATTGGTTCCCAACAGATCGGTAACTGTCCAGTGTGGCGAGCTTCCAGAGAGGGATGGCGACCTGCTTCTCCAGGTGGATGGTGGGTCTCATCGTGTGTCCCGTAGAATGAGGGCAGAAGTGAGCCAGGCACACAGGTCGAGAAAGCTCTCCTTCCTCATTCAAAAATTCTGGAGCCACTGCTGGTCCATGACGAGCCGGTCCCACCAGTCGGAATTGGTGTCCAGCTGCCAGAAGCGACAGTGCACAGTGGGGTGCAGCTGGAAGAGCTGTGCTCCCCGACAGAGGTCGAGGGTCTCCTCAGACAGTTGGGGGTAGTGTTCTTGCAAGGCCAGGAGGGCAGCCGGCAGAAACTGCTGCAGAAACAACAGCATGATAGGAAGTGGCTGTCACCTACCGAGAGGCAGCGCCGGCTCCATAGCAGCGAGTGCTGTGGTGTCCAATAAAAGGGTGACCAAAACATACAGGGAATATACTTTGCTGTCCCTCGGAGAGGTAGGCAAGCAGGAGAAGAACCTGGAAACAGTTGTCCAGTGTCTCAGATAGCCACAGGCAGAAGCTTCAAGAAGTAACTGCCAACGTGATGCCCTGCTTGGAGTGGTTCTGAGTGGCCTTAAATGCAAGTTAGTTGAATCAATATGGAGGCTTTATTTTGAAAGAGCTCAGTGCTATGTTGATGGATGTTTTGGCTGTGTCTAGACTGGCCAGTTTTTCCGGAAAATCAGCCGCTTTTCCGGAAAAACTTGCCAGCTGTCTACCCTGGCTACTTGAATTTCCGCAAAAGCACTGACTTCCTACTGTAAGAAATCAGTGCTTCTTGCGGAAATACTATGCTGCTCCCGTTCGGGCAAAAGTCCCTTTTGCACAAAACTTTTGTACAAAAGGGCCAGTGTAGACAGCTGAGAAAATGGCGATCGGGGCTTTTTTGCGCAAAAGCGCGTCTAGATTGGCATGGACACTTTTCTGCAAAAAGTGCTTTTGCGTCAAAGTGTCCTGCCAATCTAGACGTGCGTTTCCGAAAATGCTTTTAACGGAAAACTTTTCTGTTAAAAGCATTCCCGGAAATCATGCCAGTCTAGACGTAGACTTTGTGTTTAGAAGGGCTATTTCAAAATACATCCCGGAATAGCTTATTCTGAAATAAGTGTGCACTGTAGACATATCCTTAATGAATTCCCACAGTCATCTGTCTCTAGATCTGTATAGTCACTCTCTGCCTAGCCTGCCCAGGCATTTACGGGGTACAAGGACCGATGGAGACCTAGGTATTATCCACAGATTTCTTGGTATTCAGAAATATTTTTACTCTGTACATAAACACGCAGAGCAGCCAAGTCCTCTGACTCAGCCCAGAGCTCAAGAGAAGGCCCCTTAATTGCTGTTTACTCCTGAAGCTGGAGAAATAGCCCAGAAGCCCAAACAAGGAAAGAGTCACTGGAGAGTCACTGGATAGAAAGTCTCCGTTCCCCAGCCTGTTTGCATCCAGATGCTGCTTCTCCCCAGAGGCTGAGTGACCGCACCCCCGGAACGGCCCAGAGCTGGGTTATAAGCAGTGCCCAGCCCTGTGCCAGCTTTTGGCGCCGGACGCTGCTGCAGACGCTGGGCTGAGAGAGGTGCAGGACGCGGCTGCCTGAGGGGGGTTCCCAGGGAAGACACGTCCCTCTCAGCACTCACAGAAACCTGATCTAACTTCCATTCTTGAGCGATGCATCCTGCTGAAGAGCAACCCTGCTCCATACACCCAGTGCACTGTGGGAGTGGTGGGATAGACAGTAAGTCGGGGTCCTTTCTGCTTTGCACAGACACTAGCTGTTCTGGGGCCCTTGCCGCAGGGGACGAGGTGTTAGGTCCAGAGTTATTGGCTAAAATGGCCCTCTTTGCGCGTGGCCTCTAGCCCAAGGCAGCTGCTTTTCGGGTGCAAAGTGGATCCCTTAAGATGAAAGGTGCCAGCAGATGGACAAGGCAGGAGAATATTCTCTGGCCATGGCTCAGAGTTGAGTCAGATCCTCAGAGTCAAATCTCCCCTGGGAGCAAGAATTGAGCAAGGCCAGAGAAGCCGGCTGTGTGTCACTGCCCAGACACTGTCGCCTCCTCCCCAGCATCTCAGGGCTCTGGCTGGTAGTGGGGGCTGTTGCCTGACTTGTATCTGCTGGGAAGGGGAACGGCTGCTCGGCCAGTCCCTCCCCAGCCGCTAGCAGGGCCTGGCGTTCTTCTGGCCTCCGGGCAGGACTCTGCACCTGGCCTTGTGGAACCGCCTCAGATTTCCTTTGTCTGCAGCCTGCACGTGACTGTATCAAACCCTGTGTGCACACGGGCCCCACTCAGCCAGCGCTCCGGATCCATCGGTGCCTGCCCCGGGCTCCTCCTGGTAACCCCTCTGCCGGCCTTCGGCTCAGGCACAGCTTTTATCTCCAGATATTTTCCATTTGCTTCCTGCTCATTGATAAAACTATGTAAGAGCTCAAGGCCTATAAGTGATCGCTGCAGGGACCTGCTGTAAACAGCCCCATTGGCTGACAGGGGCCCATGGCCATCGGCTGTCTGGGATCTGGGAGTGACCAGACGTCATTCCACTTTACAGAGCTCTACTGGTATTGCTGGTGTCAATTTTTGGTCTGTCAGGTTTCCCTCTTACATCAGATGCTTCAGAGAAATCCAAGTCTCTTGCATCTGCACAGTTCCCTTCATGTTAGTTCGAACTAACTTTAATAGGCGCTACACTAGCGCTCCACTAGTTCGAATTTAATTCGAACTAGTGGAGCGCTTAATTCGAACTCGGAAAACCTCATTTTACGAGGATTAAGCCTAGTTCGAACTAGCTAGTTTGAATTAAGGGGTGTGTAGCCCCTTAATTCGAACTAGTGGGAGGCTAGCCCTCCCCAGGTTTCCCTGGTGGCCACTCTGGCCAACACCAAGGAAACTCGTCTGCCCCCCTCCCGGCCCCGGACCCCTTAAAGGGGCATAGGCTGGCTACGGTGCCCATGCCAGGTGCAAGCCTGCCAGCACCCAGTTAGCAGACCCTGCACCCGATGCCCCCCAGCTCCCCCCCTCTTCCCAGGACCACGCTGGTGGCTCCCGGGAGCTTGCCCGGGACCGCAAGAGGCGGGCACCCACCTGGACTAGTGCACACATCGTGGACCTCTTCCACGACCTCCGCACTAGGCACAGGAAAGTGGCCGTCTAGGGCAGGAGAGCTGCCAGCCTGTCCACCCAGGAGCAGGTGTGCATGAAAATCAAGGGGGTCCACTGAGACCCCCGACCCTGAGCCCTGAGCTTACAATGGCTGTCCTGGGTCAGACCAAAGGTCCATCTAGCCCAGTAGCCTGTCTGCCGACAGCAGCCAACCCTAGGGACCCTGGAGGGGATGGACCGAAGACAGTGACCAAGCCATTTGTCTCGTGCCATTCTTCTCCAGCCATCCACAAACCTTGGGCAGGGACACCACTCCTACCCCCTGGCTAATAGCACTCCATGGACCCAGCCTCCATGACTTGATCTCACTTCCCTTTAAACTCTGTTCTAGTTGTAGCCTTCACAGCCTCCTGCAGCAAGGAGTTCCACAGGTTGACTCTTTGCTTTGTGAAGAAGAACTTTCTGTTACTAGTTTGAAGCCTGCTACCCATTCCTTTCCTTTGGTGTCCTCTTGTCCTTCTTTATGGGAACTAATGAAGAACTTTTCTGGATGCACCCTCTCCACCCAACTCCTGCTTTTAGAGACCTCTATCCTGTCCCCCCCCCGTCTCCGCTTTTCTAAGCTGAAAAGTCCCAGTCTCTTTAGCCTCTCTTCATATGGGATCTGTTCCCAACCCCTGATCATTGTAGTTGCCCTCCCCTCTCCCAGCCTCTCTCTTCCCCTCTCCCCCCTCCTTTTCCCAGTCTCCCCCAGTTTTGTTCAATAAAGAGAGATTCTATTTTTGAACACAATTGTCCTTTATTTTGTACATCAAGAAAAGGGGCTAGGGAAGGGTAAGTGGAAGGAGGTGAGGGAGGAATGGGGTACGAGCCGCCGATGGGGAGGACTGGTCTGGCTCTGCGGGCTTCTGGGGGTGGAAGCTCTCCTGCACCCCCCCAATTGCCCCCTCTCCCCAGATGGCAGCCTGCGGCAAGTGCAGCCGGTCTGATGGCCGAGTGGTGTGATGTGCCCAGTTTGGGTACTCCGGGCACTCCAAGCCAGGACTGGTTTGCAAGTGGGACACCCCTGAGAATTGTCTGTCCGGGGTGGGGGTCGGGACCCTTTAAGCGCAGCCCTCGGCTAGCCTGAGACAGCATCTCCACGCTCTAAGTCCTCCTCTGATGCCCTGCCGGCACTGCTTCCGGCCATCCTTAACCCCAGTTCAGGGTCCACTTAACGTGGACATGCTAGTTCGAATTAGCAAAACGCTAATTCGAACTCGTTTTTAGTTCTAGACGCGTTAGTTCGAATTAGCTTAGTTCGAATTAACTAATTCGAACTAAGTTTGTTCGAATTAGCGCTGTAGTGTAGACGGACCCCCTGTTAGATGCTGTTTGACAGCCTTGTTGACTGAATAGACGGGAATGTATTTCAGCACCTTACGTCGCATGAGTCCGTCAAAGTGCTGCTTTGCGAGTATTTCTCTCACAGGCCTTGGGAGACAGGACAATCTTCACCAACAGAAAAACCCTTAACCTGGCAGTAATGTTTTCCAGCAACCACTCACCACATCTCCATCATGCTTATTCAGGAACCTGATGGTGCAATCAACAAAACTTCTAGCTCTGTCAGTCTCTATGACATTCGAAATAGTAACTTGCCCGGGCACTCATTAATGGATCTTTAAGTGACTTGAAAGCAATTTCAAAAAACAGCTGGAGAGAGAAGCTCCAGAACTCGGTTTAATTTAATTTAATTGACATTCTAATGACATCGAAAGCCAAGCACCAGATACTTACAGCCCACTCTGTTAGCCTCATTGAGCACAGACATTCTAATTGACAAGACTTTTTCCTATTTTTCTTCCTTCACTTTTCCCCCCCATCCCTTCTCTTTTTCTGCGATTTATTTGCATCCTGGAGCCATTACTACATGCATCTGAGAAGTGGATTGTGCCCACAATAGCTCGTGAAACCATAGAATCATAGAATCATAGAATAGTAGGACTGGAAGTGACCTCAAGAGGTCATCGAGTCCAGCCCCCCGCCCTCAAGGCAGGATCAAGCTCCGTCTACACCATCCCTGACAGATGTCTATCTAACCTGTTCTTAAATATCTCCGGAGAGCGAGATTCCACCACCTCCCTTGGCAATTTATTCCAATATTTGACCACCCTGACAGTTAGGAATTTTTTCCTAATGTCCAATCTAAACCTCCCCTGCTGCACTTTAAGCCCATTACTCCTTGTCCTGTCCTCAGTAACCAAGAGGAACAAATTTTCTCCTTCCTCCTTGTGACACCCTTTTAGATATTTGAAAACCGCTATCATGTCTCCCCTTAATCTTCTTTTTTCCAAACTAAACAAGCCCAGTTCATGAAGCCTGGCTTCATAGGTCATGTTCTCTAAACCTTTAATCATTCTTGTCGCTCTTCTCTGTACCCTTTCCAATTTCTCCACATCTTTCTTGAAATGTGGCGCCCAGAACTGGACACAGTACTCCAGCTGAGGCCTAACTAGTGCAGAGTAGAGCGGCAGAATGACTTCACGAGTTTTGCTTACAACACACCTGTTGATACAACCTAGAATCATATTTGCTTTTTTTGCAACAGCATCACACTGTTGACTCATATTCAACTTGTGGTCCACTATGACCCCTAGATCCCTTTCCGCCATGCTCCTTCCTAGACAGTCGCTTCCCATCTTATATGTATGGAACTGATTGTTCCTTCCTAAGTGGAGCACATCTAGAAACCATCTACATGTTTTGTCAGTCCCTAAGTTGCTACAGAACTATTTATTGTTATTGTTTTTTAAGGATTTTTTTTTTACTTGGAATTGATCTGTTTTTTCACGAGAGGGTCATCAGTTCCATTTTTTTATTTTGTTCTTCTCTTAGAATCATAGAATCCCAGGGCTGGAAGAGACCTCAGGAGTCATCGAGTCCAGCCCCCTGCCCAAAGAAGGACGAACCTCAACTCAATCATCCCAGCCAGGGCTTTGTCAAATCGTGACCTCTGGGGATGTAAATTCCACAATCTTCCTAGGTAACCCATCCCAGTGCTTCCCCACCCTCCTAGGGAAATAGTTTTTCTTAATATCCAACCTAGACCTTCCCCACTGCAACTTGAGCCCATTGCTGCTTGTTCTGCCATCTGCCACCACTGAGAACAGCCTCTCTCCATCCTCCTTGGAACCCCCTCTTCAGAGAATTAAAGGCTGCTCTCAAATCCCCCCTCACTCTTCTCTTCTGCAGATTAAATAAGCTCAAATCCCTCAGCCTCTCCTCGTAGGTCATGTGCTCCAGCCCCCTCAGCATTTTGGATGCCCTCCGCTGGACCCTCTCCAATGTGTGCACATCCTTTCTGTAGTGGGGGGCCCAGAACTGGATGCAATACTCTAGATGTGGCCTCACCAGTGCCAAACAAAAGGCGAATAATCATTTCTCTGGATCTGCTGGCAATGCTCCTCCTAATCCAACCTAACGTACCATTAGCCTTCTTGGCTACAAGAGCACCCTGTTGACTCATATCCAGCTTCTCATCCACTGTAACCCCCAGGTCCTTTTCTGCTGAACTCCTACTTAGCCAGTTGGTCCCCATCCAGTAACAATGCTTGAGATTCTTTTATCCCAAGTGCAGGACTTCATCAGATTTCTTTTGGCTCAATCCTCCCATTCGTCTATGTCACTCGGAACGCTACCCCTACCCTCCAACGTATCTACCTCTCCCCCAGTTTAGTATCATCCACAGATTTGTTGAGGGTGCAACCCAACCCCTCATCCAGGTCATTAATAAAGATGTTGAACAAAACTGGCCCTAGAAACGATCCTTGGGCTTATCCGCTTGAAACTGACCTCCAATCAGAAATCGAGCCATTGATAAGTACCTGTTGGGCCCAACAGTCTAGCCAGCTTTCTATCTACCTTACAGTCCATTTATTCAGTCCATACTCCCTTAACTTGCTGACACGAATATTATGGAAGACTATATCAAAAGCTTTGCTGGAGTCAAGGTCTATCACGTCCACTGTCTTTCCCATATCCACAGAGCCAGGTACCTCATCATAGAAGCTAATCAGATTGACCAGGTATGACTTGCCCTTGGTGAATCCATGTTGACTATTCCTGATCACTTTCCCCTCTTCCAAGTGCTTCAAAATGGATTCCCTGAGGATCCCTCCATGATTTTTCCGGGGACTGAGGTAAGACTGACCGGTCTGTAGTTCTCTGTATTGTTCTTCTTCCCTTTTTTAAAGATAGACATTACATTTGCCTTTTTCCATTCATCTAGGACCTCTCCCAGTCTTAACGAATGTTCAAAGATAATAGCCAAAGGCTCTGCAATGACATTAGCCAACTCCCTCAGTATCCTTGGATGCATTAAATCCGGGCCCATGGATTTGTGTATGTCTAGCTTTTCTAAATAGTTCTTAACTTGTTCTTTCTCCATGAAGAACTGTCCACCTCTTTCCTATACTGTGTTGCCTTGCACAGGAGCTGACCTAAACTGTGAAAAAAGGCAAAAAAAGCATTGAGTACTTCATTTTTTCCCATATTATCTGTCATTAAGTTATGCCCCTCATCTCAGCTGTGTCTAGAGTTGAAGCAAAATGCAGGACAATGTAGCACTGTAAAGACTAACAAGATGGTTTATTAGATGATGAGCTTTCCTGGGCCAGACCCACTTCCTCAGATCAAATAGTGGAAGAAAATAGTCACAACCATATATACCAAAGGATACAATTAAAAAAAATGAACACATATGATAAGGACAAATCACATTTCAGAACAGGAGGGGGATGCGGGGGGGGGGGGGGGGGAAGGAAGGAAGGTTAGTGTCTGTGAATTGATGATATTAGAGGTGGGGAGAGTGGGATGTTTGTGAGTTAATGGTATTAGAGGTGATAATTGGGGAAGCTATCTTGGTATTGGGTAAGATAGTTTGAGTGTTTGTTCATTCCTTTTTGGAGAGTGTCGAATTTTAACATGAATGACAGTTCAGAGGATTCCCTTTCAAGTGCAGATGTAAAAGGTCTTTGTAGCAGAATGCAGGTGGTTAAGTCATTGAGAGAGTGTCCTTTCTGGTTAAAATGGCAAGCAACTGTTTTTTCTTTGTGGATCTTGTCTGATATCTGTTTTGTGGGCATTAATCCTTTGGTGAAGTGTCTGAGATGTTTGTCCAATGTACATAGCAGACGGACACTTTCGGCACATGATAGCATAGATTATATTTCTGGATGCGCAGGAATATGTGTTCTCGATCTTATAACTCACTTGGTTAGGTCCAATAATGGTATCAGCAGAATGAATATGTGGACAAAGCTGGCAACGGGGTTTGTTGCAAGGGAAGGTACCAGGGTTGGTATTAGTGTGGTATGTCCTGTGGTTGCTGGTAAGAATCATCTTGAGGTTAGGTGGTTGTCTATAGGAGACTATGGGTCTGTCTCCCAGAGCCTCTTGGAGTATGGTATCCTGTTCCAGTATAGGCTGTAGTTTATTGATAATGTGTTGGACAGGTTTAAGTTGGGGGCTGTAGGTGATGACAAGTGGTGTTCTATTGTTGGTTTTCTTGGGTCTGTCTTGAAGTAGATGGTTTCTAGGTATTTGTGTGGCTCTTTCAATTTGCTTTTTTATTTCTCTGGGTGAGTAGTTGAGGTTTATAAATGCTTGGTAGAGATCCTGAAGCTTCTGGTCTCTGTCAGTGGGATTAGAGCAGATGCGGTTGTATCGAAGGGCTTGGCTATAGACGATGGATCGTGTGGTGTGTTCTGGATGGGAGCTGGAAGCATGTAGGTAACTGTATGAGTCGGTGGGTTTTCTGTAGAGAGTGGTGTCTAATTTTCCATTGTTGATTTGTACTGTGGTGTCCAGGAAGTGGATCTCTCGTGTAGAATGGTCCAGGCTGAGGTTGATGGTGGGGTGTAGGTTGTTGAAATCTCTGTGGAATATCTCCAGTGTTTCTTGGCCATGCGTCCAGATCATAAAGATATCATCGATGTACCGTAGGTAGAGGAGGGGTGAAAGGGGACGGGAGTTGAGGAAACGTTGTTCTAGGTCAGCCATAAAGATGTTAGCATACTGTGGGGCCATGCGTGTACCCATGGCTGTGCCGCTGATCTGGAGGTATAAGTTGTTCTCAAACTGGAAATAATTGTGGGTGAGAACAAAGTTACATAGGTCTGCTATCAGGTTGGCAGTAGTGTCCTCTGGGATAGTGTTTCTAATTGCTTGTAATCCGTCTTCATGTGGGATGTTGGTATATAGAGCTTCTACATCCATGGTGGCAAGGATGGTGTTATTGGGGAGGTTATCGATGTTTTGTAGTTTCCTTAGGAAGTCAGTAGTGTCTCGGAGATAGCTGGGGGTATTGGTTGCGAAGGGTTTGAAAAGAGAGTCTACATAGCTGGATAGACCAGTAGTGAGTGTGCCAATACCAGAGATGATGGGATGTCCGGGGTGCTCAGGTTTATGGATCTTGGGAAGTAGATAGAACAATCCTGGTCGGGGGTCAGAAGGTGTTTCTGTGTGGATTTGTTCCCGAGTAGCTGTGGGGAGGCTTTTAAGGAGACAGTGTAGTTGGTTTCTTTCTTTCTAGAGTTGGTTTCTTTCTTTCTAGAGTTGGTTTCTTTCTAGAAAATGATACGCATACTTTTTCGGCTTCTTTTTTTGAAAGGGCGAAATGTTAGGAAAAAAACCCTTTTCAGCTCATCCCTTCCTCCTCATGAAACAAGGTTTACAGGAATGCAGAAAAATTTTTTGGAAGGACAGATGCATTCTTCTGCAGTCTAGATGTTGCCTCAGTAAGAACCCGACACTCCCTTTGATAACCCTCTTGTTACGAACATGCTTATAGAAACCTTTCTTGTTACCCTTCACATCCCTTGCTAGTTGCAACTCCAGTTTCACTTTTGCCTTTCTGATTACTCCCCTCAGTTCTTAAGCACTATATTTATACTCCTCCCTAGTCATCTGTCCAAGTATCCACTTCTTATAAGTTTCCTTTTTGTGTTTAACGTCACCAAGGATTTCCATGGTTGGCCAATCTGGTCACCTACCATATTTGCTTTTCTTACTGCGCTTCGGGATAGTTTCTTCCTGAGCCTTCAATAAAGTTTCTTAAAAATACTGCCAGCTTTCCTGGACTCCTTTCCCCTTCATGTTAGCATCCCAGGGGATCCTGTCTATCTGTCCGAATTGGGCAGCCTCCGCCATTCTCATAGCCAATCTGGGAAGTCGTCTTTCCATCTGCTCTGTCCTGCAGAGTGACTGGTGACCAAAACTGAGGGAATATCCCGACCAGGTAATTCTCCACCCCGTTCCTCTGGCACCTGAACAGTGTTTGTGTTGAACACAGTTCTGCATCGCTAAGCTGTTTCCACTGAGCTGCCAGCAATGATGCCCAAGCCTTTCCCTGAGCAGTGTTCTGCTTGGCACATTCGCCCTGATATGTGACTTTGCTTGGTGTTTTCCCACTCTCAGATTTTTAGAAACTGAGTGAATTGGGAACTTACCACAGCAGGGACATTGTAGCCTGGGCATTAAGGAACAAAGACGTATAATGAGTATTCACATATGTGTTTGCTCTTGATAATTATTCATGTTTCTGCAACGCAACATATTGGCATTACAGACACATGGAGAATAATAAAATGTGAGATGGGCGTTAGTAGGTTGTTCATGCCTCACTTCTCTGAACAATCAAAATGTCATTGTTCAGTGTGTGGAAAGTGACCAATACGCTCCACCCATGAGAACAGCCCCCAGCAGTGCATATTGTGTCTCATACGAACATTGTCTCTCCATCCAGGTGTTTCTACAGTGACCATCACCTGAGACTCTGGGCACATACAAGACATCAGAGGGATATTCCTGTGACACTATTCTGCATCCGAGTTGGACACTTTCTCCCTTTCTCCATGTCAGATTCCAGCAAAAACAACTTCACCAACCCCTCCACCTTCATCCTACTGGGCATTCCTGGTCTGGAGATGACCCATGTCTGGATCTCCATCCCCTTCTGCACCATGTATGTCGTAGCCATCTTGGGGAATGTCACCATCTTGTTCATTGTCAAGACGGAGCCGAGCCTCCATGAGCCCATGTACTATTTCCTCTGCATGCTGGCCGTCACCGACCTAGTGCTGTATACCTCTATTATGCCCAAAATGCTGAGTATTTTCTGGTTCAATTCCAGAGAGATAGACTTCAGTGCTTGTCTCACCCAGATGTTCTTCTTTCAGTGCACTTTACCGATGGAGTCTGGGACACTCATGGCCATGGCTTTCGATCGCTACGTGGCCATCTGTGATCCCCTCAGACATTCCACCATCCTGACGAACTCCATTGTAGCCAAGATCGGCCTGGCCGTGCTACTGCGTGGTGTCATACTCACATTGCCCTGTCCCGTCCTGGCAAGGCAGTGGCCATATTGTAGAACCAACGTCATTCCTGAGCCGTATTGCTCACACATAGGTGTGGTGAGCCTGGCCTGTGGTGACATTCGTGTCAGTAGTTACTATGGCCTTTTCGTGCTTCTCTGTGTGATGGGGCTGGATGTGACTTTTATCGCAGTGTCCTATACTCAGATTCTCAGGACCATCTTCCACCTCCCCACAAAGGAGGCCCGGCTCAAGACTTTTGGGACCTGCGGCTCCCACATCTGCGCCATCTCAGCCTTATACATCTCCATGCTTTTCATCTCCTTCACGAGCCGCTTTGGCCGGAACGTGCCCCTGCATTTCCACGTTCTCATTTCGAACTTGTGTATCTTGATGCCCCCCATGCTAAACCCCATCATCTATGGGGTGAGGACCAAACAGATCCGGCGCAGGCTGCTCCGGCTCTTTACTCAAAAGAGGACCTAAGGGTTTCTCCTGTTGTTCGGGCTTTGAGACTGAGATAAGACAAGAGCTGTTTGGGGACATGGTGCTGGGCCCTGCTCTCTGAAATTCTGACTATAGCATTGGTACCAATTTGGAAAGGACAGACATATAGAGGAAGAATGGATTCCACCTAATATTGAATTGAACCAGATTGATGTCACTTAAAATTAACATGGTCATAGATGAATTTATAGATCAAAGGCTGGGAGAAATAACATCAGAACATGAGAATGGCCACACTGGGTCAGACTAAAGGTCCATATATTTCTGTATCCCATCTGCTGACAGTGGCCAATGTCAGATGGCCCCTAGGGAGTGACCAGAACAGGGAATCAACACGTGATACCTCTCCTGCCATCCATTTCCAGCCTCTGACAAAAAGAGGCTATGGACACCATTCCTACCCATCATGGCCAGTGGTGGACCTACCTTCCATGGATATCTCTAGTTCTTTTTTGAACCCTTTTAAAGTTCTACTCTTACAACATCCTCTGGCAAGGAGTTCCACAGGTTGACTATTCGCTGCATGAAGAAAAACTTCCTTTATTTTGTTTTAAGCCTGATGCCTATTAATTTCATTTGGTGACCCCTAGTTCCTATATTATGAGATTAAGTACATAATTTTCCCTTATTCACTTTTTCCACATCAGTCATGATTTCATAGACATCTCCCTTTAGTCTCCTCTTTTCTCAGCTGAAAAGCTCCAGTTTTATTAATCTCCCCTCCTACGGCTGCCATTCCAAATCCCTAATCATTTCTGTTGCCCTTTTCTAACCCTTTTCCAATTGGCTGTACCATGGTTTTATACAGAGACAATAAGCTGTTCTCTCTCTTATTCTCTATTCCTTCTTTAATGATTCCTAACATTCTGTTGTGGGAGTCTATATGAAAAACACCTGGGGTAGGGCTGGCAGGTCTCTGAGTGGTTTCTCAAGGTTCCCCCTCCCTAGAGCGGGAGGCTCACACAATCCAGATTCTTCTATAATCCTCAGATTCCCCTTGAAAGAAAGGCGCCAGATCCTTGAGCCAACCCCTCTCTTCTCACCCAACACACCCAACACACCAGAGCTGGGGTCAACTGCCCCCTCAGTGTGACAGTGAGTCTGTGATGGTTATAGGGAAGTCAGGACTTGTGGTTCTGTCATCCTGCCACTCAATAGCCGTGTGACCCTGGAGAAGCTTGTGCCTCAGTTTCCCTGTCTGAATACAAGGGAAAGGCTCACAGTGACTTTCCTTTGCTTGGTGTTTTGAAGATCCTGTGGGGAAAGCTGCTATCCAGGGTGATGATAGTTACTGATGAGAATCACTGATCCCTGGTCACCTAGGGTGCATTAACACTTCACCGTTGTTTCAGAATAACAACTATTATTCTGAAATAACAATGTAAGTGTCTACACAGCATTTTCAACTTTTAGAGGGCTTTTTGGGGTAGGATTAGTGGATTCAGTTTGGGGCTGGGACACAGAATTCTAAATCCGCTCTGCCGTCAACCACCTTTACGGCTTCCACAAAACAATTATCCGTTTATGCTGTGTCCATTTTCCCATCTGTAAAATGGAGACATTTACCTACTTCATGGTAGGTGTTTGAAGTGTGCATATGGGCGGCCTTCCTCGAACCTGTGAGCAGGAGCCCGGGGGTGCTCAGATGCAGCCTCCTGGGGCTGTGGGGTGCAGAATGGTGCAGCACGTGTATCCACGTGCACGGACTACAGCAGCATGGCCAGCTCCTCGCCGCTCGCCACCTCCACCCTGTCTCTGTGGGAAAACAAAGGTCACTTGCCTGATGTTCCCTCCCTGGCCTTGGAGGGTGCCTGGGACACATCCAGGTCATGGGATACCGGCGCTAGTGTGACGGAGGTACTGGTGCTTGCTGTGTTGGGGTCCTCCTCCTCCTTGGTTCTAACCCCTGGTAGGCAACAATAGTTGTTTCCAGCCCAGCGTCTACCCCCAGGGGTGGGGAAGGGGCTGAACCGCCCCTCAGGATTCAGTGCAGATCTTGATAATAGGGGCAAGAGTGGGATTCTGCCCCGAAGTGTGAGCTGCGCTCCCTCACCCTAGTGTAGTCCTGGCAGAACTCTTACTTTCATATCTACCTGCTCCTGGGTCCAGATGTGGCCCTTGGTGGCCAGGCTATTGGCCATGTGGCTATAGATGTCGGTTCTCCTCATGGCCCCACACCGCAACGAGGGCCAGGAACTCCACCCCAGAGCTGGATGGCTCATGCCTCTTTTGTCACCTGGCAGGCTCCTGGGAGCCGACAGCCCAGAGTGATCGCTGGGAGGGGTGCAGGGCTCTGGAGGAGCTCGAGGGTCTACCATGCTGGCCAGATGTCATGTTGTGGCAGCAGTGGTATGACTGGAGGCTGCCAGGGCCAGCTTTGTGACCTCACCACCTTCAGAAGGAGACAAACAAAGAAGAGAATCACAAAGCGGTTGGGATGACACCTAGCCCCACACCCTTCCCCCCAAGCACACCAGGCGCATAGCTCCAGAAATGTCTCCATCCTCATTCGAAAATTCTAGAGCCACCGCTGCTCCATCACGAGCCGGTCCCACCAGTCGGAATTGGTGTCCAGCTGCCAGAAGTGACAGTGTACAATGGGGTTCAGTTGGAAGAGCTGTGCTCCCAGACAGAGGTTGAGGGTCTCCTCAGACATTTGGGGGTCGTGTTCCTGCAGGGCCAGGAGGGCAGCCTGCAGAAACTGCTGCAGAAACTACAGCATGACAGTAAGGGGCTGTCACCTGCCCAGAGGCAGTGCCAGCTCCCTAGAAGGGAGTGCTGTGGTGTCCCATAAAAAGGTGACCAAAACATACAGGGAATATGCTTTGCTGTCCTTCGGAGAGGTAGGCAAGAAAGCAGAAGAACCTGAGAAGAGCTGTTCAGGGGGGTCCCTTTAAACATGCATCTCAGACAGCCTCAGGCAGCAGCTCCAGGAAATAACCACCTACCTGATGCCCTGCTTGAAGTGGTTCTGGGTGACCTAAAATGCAAGATAGTCCAATCAATATGCAGGCTGTGTTTGGAAACAGCTCAGTGCTATTTTGATGGACTCTTCATGTATAGAAGCGCTACTTTGACACAAGCTATTTTGGAAAATAAATTTGGAATTGCTTTTTCCTAAATAAGGTGTGTTTAGACTTCACCTCTCTGTCGACAGACATGTAGATAAGGTGCATCGCAATTGCTAATGTAGCAAGGATTTAAGTAGCCCTCACTTCATTAGCATACACATGGCCGCCGCTTTTTTAGAAATGGAGTTTTTTCGAAAAAAAATGGCAGGCTACACGTGGATCTGTCGAAAATAAATCCTCTTTCGAAAGATCCTGTATTCCTCAAAACATGAGGTTTACAGGCTCTTTTGAAAAAGGGGTTTTGTTTTCAACAGATCCTCATCTAGACTGCCGTTTTTTTGAAAAAACTCTGTTCTGAAAAAAAGTGGCAGACATGTTTATGCTAACGAAGCGTGGGATATTTCAATCTCTGCTTCATTAGGAATTTTGATGTGCTTGATTTGCATCCCTCTGTTGACAGAGGGATGTAGTCTAGATGTAGCCTTAGTGTGCAGTGTAGACAGATCCTTAGTGATGGTCCATGTGCCTGCAGAAAGTGGTTTTCACTCCCCTCAGTCATCTGTCTCTACAACTGTATGTTCTCTCTCTACCTAGCCTGCCTGGGCATTTATGGGTTACAAGGGCCTGTGGAAACATTGGTATTATCCAAGGTTTTCTTAATAGACAGCAATATTTTTACAATGTACATAAATGCACAGAGCAGCCAATAAGCAACGGGGAGGGCTAGCTCAGTGGTTATAGTATTGGCTTGTTAAACGCAGGGTTGTGAAGTCCAGCCTCGAGGGAGGCAGTTAGGGATGTGGGGCAATTATGTCAGGGGTGACACTGGGTCCTGTCATGAGGGTGGGGGACTGGACTTATTGACTTCCCAAGATCCCTTTGAGCTCTATGAGATAGATAGCTGTATCTCCTCCGACTGAGCCCTGGAGGTCCTCTCCCCATTGGGAAGGGCCCTTAATTGCTGTTTACTTCTCCAGCTCTATAAATAGCCCAGACATGGAAAGGGTCACTGGCTAGAAATTCTCTGCTCGCCAGCCTTTTTGCATCCAGATGCTGCTTCTCCCCAGAGGCTGAGTGAACCTCCCAGGACTTCCCAGAGCTGGGTTATAACCAGAGCACAGCCCAGTGCTGGCTGTGGGCGTGGGGATGCTGGGCTGAGAGAGGTGCAGGACAAGGCTGTGTTAAGGGGGTTCCCAGGGAAGACACGTCCTTCGCAGAACTCACAGGTACCAGCTCTGGCTGAGGCGCTTGGCTGCTCCACACACCCAGCGGCCTGCGGGCGTGGTGGGATAGACAGTAAGTCGGATCCTTTCCGCTTTGCACAGACACTGAACGTTCTGAGGCCCTGACCCAAGGGACGACTTTTTTCTCAGTGTTATAGAGTGCGGAGGGCAGCCCAAGGCCGCCTCATTTCAGGTGCAAAGTGAATGCTGTCGGGTGAAAGATGCTAGTAGATGGACAAGGCAGGACAATGTTCTCTGGCCACAGCTCGTAGTTTACTCGACCCCCCTCACCCCTTGAAAAAAAACTCCCCATTTTTTGAACTGAGTCAAGCCCTCAGCAGCCGGCTGTGTGTCACTGTCCAGACACTGTCACCTCCTCCCCGGCATCTCAGGGCTCTGGCTGGTAGCGGGGGTTGTTATCTGACTTGTATCCACTGGGCAGCAGAACGGCTGCTCGGCCAGTCCCTCCCCAGCCGCTAGCAGGGCCTGGCGTTCTTCTGGCCTCGGGGCAGGACTCTGCACCTGGCCTTGTGGATCCGCCTCAGATTCCTTTTGCCTGCAGCCTGCATGTGACTGTATCAAACCCTGTGTGTGCACGGGCCCCGCTCAGCCAGCGCTCCGGATCCATCGGTGCCTTTCCTGGCCTCTTCCTGATGATACATTAAATCTGGCCCCAAGGGTTTGTGCATGTCTAGATTTTCTAAATAGTTCTTAACTTGTTTTTTGTCCTCCGACGGCTGGCCACCTCCTTCCCCTACTGCGTTACCTAGAGCAATAGTCTGGGAGCTGACTTAATCTAGGAAGAAAGTCAAAAAAATCATCGAGTACTTCAGCTTTTCCCACATCATCTGTCACTAGGTTACCTCCCTCATCCAGGCTGTGTCTAGAGTGCGTTTTTTTTTCTGGAAAAAGGTACACAACTTTTTCCCACTTCTTTTGTCAGAAGGGGCCTAATGCGAGAAAAACCTTTTTTCAGCTCATCCCTGCGTCCTCGTGAAACAAAGTTGACAAGGATGCCGAAAAAATGTGTCTGTACTTCTGAAAAAAACTGTAGCCGCAGTAAGAGCCCCACAGCCTCTCTGATCACCGTTCTTATTGCCAACATGCCTGTCGAAAACTTTCTTGTTCCCCTTCACATCCCTTGCCACCTGCAACTCCAGTTGCACTTTTGCCTTCCTGATTACTCCCCTGAATTCTGAAGTAATATATTCATACTCCTCCCTAGTCATCGGTCCAAATTTCCATTTCTTATAAGCTTCTTATTTGTGTTTAACCTCACAAAGGATTTCCATGGTAAGCCAATCTCGTCACCTACCGTATTTGCTTTTCCTACTGTGCATCAGGATGCTTTCTTCCTGTGATTTCAATAAAACTTCTTTCACATATAGCCATCTCTTCTAGACTCCTTTCGCCTTCATATTAACCTCCCAAGGGACCCTGCCCATCAGTTCTCTGATGGAGTCAAAGTCTGCTTTTCCGAAGTCCAGGGTCCTCTGTCATATGTGTGCGCATTTGTCTCTTCTCTAAACATCCCGGCCTTGTCTAGACTGGCATGATTTTCCGGAAATGCTTATAACAGAAAAGTTTTCCGTTAAAAGCATTTTCGGAAAAGAGCATCTAGATTGGCACGGACGCTTTTCCGCAAAAGAACTTTTTGTGGAAAAGCATCCGTGGCCAATCTAGAAGCGCTTTTGCACAAAAAAATTAGGATTGCCATTTTTGTGATCGGGGTTTTTTTGCGCAAAACAAATCTCACTGTCTACACTGGCCCTTTTGTGCAAAAGATTTCGCAAAAGGGACTTTTGCCCGACCGGGAGCAGCATAGTATTTCCACAAAAAGCACTGATTTCTAACAGTAGGAAGTCGGTGCTTTTGCGGAAATTCAAGCGGCCAGTGTAGACAGCTGGCAAGTTTTTCTAGAAAAGCGGCTGATTTTCCAGAAAAACTGGCCAATCTAGACACAGCCACCCAGGCTTTTCCATCTGTCCTCAAAGGGCAGCCAACTCCATTCTCATAGCCAATCTGGGAAACTCTCTTTTCATCTGCTCAGCCCTTCTGAGTGACTGGTGACCAAAACCGAGGGAATTTCCACACCAGGTAATTCTCTACCCAATAAATTTAGCAACTGAACAGTGTTTGTGTTGGGCACGGTTCTGCATCACTAGCTGATTCCATTGAGCTACCAGCAATGATGGCCAGGTGTTTCCCCGAGGGGTGTTCTGGTAGGCATGTTTGCCCCAGTACGCTTCTTGATTTGCTGTTTCCCCACTCTCAGATTTTTAGAAACTGGGTAAATTGGGAACTTACCACAGCAGGGACGCTGTAGCCTGGGCATTAAGGAACAAAGACGTATCAGAAATATCCACACTTGTGTTTCCTGCAGTACAACACATTGGCATTATTGACACATGGAGAATCATAAAATGTGGAATGGGCATTAGTGGTTGTTCATGCCTCACTTCTCTGAACAGTCAAAATGTCATTGGTCAGTGTGTGGAGTGTGACCAATACACTCCACCCATGAGAACAGCCGCCAGCAGTGCACGTTGTGTCTCATACGAACATTGTCTCTCCATGCAGGTGTTTCTACAGTGACTATCACCTGAGACTCTGGGCACATACAAGACATCAGAGGGATATTCCTGTGATACTATTCTGCATCCAAGTTGGACACTTTCTCCCTTTCTCCATGTCAGATTCCAGCAGAAACAACTTCACCAACCCCTCCACCTTCATCCTGCAGGGCATCCCTGGCCTGGAGACGGCTCATGTCTGGCTCTCCGTCCCCTTCTGCACCATGTATGTCGTAGCCATCTTGGGGAACTTCACCATCCTGTTCATTGTGAAGATGGAGCCGAGCCTCCATGAGCCCATGTACTATTTCCTCTGCATGCTGGCCGTCATCGACCTAGAACTGTATACCTCTATTATGCCCAAAATGCTGAGTATTTTCTGGTTCAATTCCAGAGAGATAGACTTTAGTGCTTGTCTCACCCAGATGTTCTTCTTTCAGTGCACTTTACCGATGGAGTCTGGGATACTCATGGCCATGGCTTTCGATCGCTACGTGGCCATTTGTGATCCCCTCAGACATTCCACCATCCTGACGAACTCCATTGTAGCCAAGATCGGCCTGGCCGTGCTGCTGCGTGGTGTCATACTCACATTGCCCTGTCCCCTCCTGGCAAGGCAGTGGCCATATTGTAGAACCAACGTAATTTCTGAGCCGTACTGCTCTCACATAGGTGTGGTGAGCCTGGCCTGCGCTGACATTCGTGTGAGTACTTACTATGGCCTTTTTGTGCTACTCTGTGTGATGGGGCTGGATGTGACTTTTATTGCTGTGTCCTATACCCAGATTCTCAAGGCCATCTTCCGGCTCCCCACAAAGGATGCCCGGAGCAAGACTTTTGGGACCTGCGGCTCCCACATCTGTGCCATCTCGGCCTTATACATCTCCATGCTTTTCATCTCCTTCACAAACCGCTTTGGCCAGAATGTGCCCCTGCATTTCCACGTTCTCATTTCGAGGTTGTGTATCTTGATGCCCCCCATGCTAAACCCCATCATCTATGGGGTGAGGACCAAACAGATCCGGGACAGGCTGCTCCGGCTCTTAACTCAAAAGGGGCCCTAAGGGTTTCTCCTGTTATTCGGGCTTTGAGACGGAGGTAAGACAAGAGCTGTTTGGGGACACGGTGCTGGGCCCTGCTCTCTGGAATTCTGACTATAGCATGGGAACCAATTTGGAAAAGACAGACATATAGAGGAAGAATGGATACCACCTAATATTGAATGTAACCAGATTGGTGCCACTTAAAATTAACATGGTCATAGATGAATTTATAGATCAAAGGCTGGGATCAAATAACACCAGAACATGAGAATTTCCAGACTGGGTCAGACTAAAGGTCCATATATTTCTGTATCCTGTCTGCTGACAGTGGCCAATGTCAGATGCCCCCGGAGGAAGTGACCAGAACATGGAATCCTCACATGACCACTCTCCTGTCATCCATTCCCAGCCTCTGACAAATGGAGGTTAGGAACCCCATTCCTACCCATCATGGCTAATAGTCATTAATGGACCTACCTTCCATGAATCTCTCTAGCTCTATTTTGAATGCTTTTAAATTCCTACTCTTACAACATCCTCTGGCAAGGAGTTCCACAGGTTGACTATTCGCTTCATGAAGAAAAACTTCCTTTAGTTTGTTTTAAGCCTGGTGCCTATTCATTTCATCTGGTGACCCCCTAATTCCCATATTATGAGATTAAGTACATAATTTTCCCTTATTCACTTTTTCCACATGAGTCATGATTTCATAGACATCTAGCATATCTCCCATTAGTCTCCTCTTTCCTAAGCTGAAAAGTTCCAGTTTTATTAATCTCCTCTGCTATGGCTGCCATTCCAAATCCCTAATCATTTCTGTTGCCCTTTTCTTAACTTTTTCCAATTGGCTGTACCATGGTTTTATACAGAGGCAATAAGCTGTTCTCTCTCTTATTCTCTATTCCTTCTTTAATGATTTCTAACATTCTATGTGCTTTTTTGGCTGCCACTGCACACTGCGTGGATGTTTTCAGAGAATTATCCAAAATGGCTCCCAGATCCCACTTTTGAGTAGTTGTCGCTAAAATAGTCCTGATCATTTTGTATGTATAGTTGGGATTATTTTTTTCCAATGTGCATTAAATTGCATGTATGAATGTTAAAATTAATTTGCCATTTTGTTGTTTAGTTTGGTGAGATCTTTCTGAAGCTCTTCACAGTCTGCTTTGGTCTTTACTACCTTGAACAGTTAAGTCTCATCTGCAAATTTTGCCACCTCACTGTTCACTCCTTTCTCCAAATCATTTATAAATAGGTTGAATCGGAATGGTCCCAGTTTGGACACCTGGAGGACAATAGACTCTATTAATGAAGATTCTCTAAGTCTTAGTAAGGAGAGGATGGAAGATGATAAAATACAGTTAGGATTTGTGGAGTAACAATCAAGTGAAAATGATCCCATTCAATATTATCACATAAGGGCAGGCAAATGAAAAGGTGACAACTTTAAAGTTCTTATATACAAATGCTAGAATTTTAAAGAAGATGTGTTAGCTAGAGAACCTCTTATTTAATGAGGTTATTGATGAAATAGGCAACACAGAACTTGTTGGACTGAGGATAATCAATCAGACCAAGGAATACCAGGATGCAATGTTCCTTAGAAGGACAGAACAGGTTGTGATGGTGAGGGAATGGGACTAGAGGTGAAGGAACGATTATGCTGAGTAGAGCTGGCAGGAAAGCCTCCCCCTTCCACTCACATACGTTGTGCAGCACACAACATGCTGCCACCATGGGAAGGATATTGTGCTCGACGAGGTCGAGGCGGGTGAGGAGGCACCGTAATTGGGCTTTCAGGTGTCCAAAGGCCCCCTCGAACACCATGCGATCCCTGGTGAGCCTGGCATTGAAGGCCTGCTGGGAGGGGTTGAGGTGCCCCGTGTATGGCTTCATTAGGCAGGGCTGTAGGGTGTAGGCAGCATCCCCCACCAGGCACATGAGCATGTCCACATCCCCATCCCTGATATGGCGGTCGGGGAAGAAGGTCCCAGTGTGTAGACTCTGGCACATGGAGGAGTTCCGGAACACCCTGGCGTCGTGTGCTTTGCCGAACCAACCCACATTAATGTCCATGAACTGGCCCCGGTGGTCAGACACGGCCTGCAGGAGCACGGAGAGCTAACCCTTCCAGTTAATGTAGAGGAAGGCTTGGTGATGCGGAGCATGGATGAGGATGTGTGTCCCATCGATGGCCCCCCCGCAGTTGGGGAAGCTGAGGGTGCCGAACCCCTGGATGACCATGTCCGGGTCGGTGAAGTGGACCACCCTGTGGAGCATCACCCAGTTGATGGCCTTGACCACCTGCAGAGAGACACAGCAAACCGCAAATCACTGGGGCGCCCGGGTGTCTGGGAGTGTTTGTTCCCTGGCACTGCCCCACGCCCCAGTCCCAGAAGCAACCCCCGCGGATGGCATTTAGTACGGCCGGGACAGACCGAACCCTCCCATGCAGGACACTTTCGCTTCCTCCCCCTCCTGTTTTCCCCGGGGCGGCCCATCCCCTCCTTGCTGCCACCCTACCCCCTGGCCCAGTGGCCGGTGAGTGCCATACCTCCATGAACACTGCTCCGACGGTGGATATCCCCACGCTGAACTGGTTCACAACAGATCGGTAGCTGTCCGGCATGGAGAGCTTCCACAGGGTGATGGCCACACTCTTCTCGAGGGGGATGGCGGGCCTCATGAGAGTGTCCCGTGACTGCAGAGCACGAGCGAGCCACTCACAGAGCTTTAGGAAGGTGTCCCTCTTCATCCTGAAGTTCTGGGTCCACTGTTGGTCTCCTCAGAGCTCCAGGACGATGCAGTCCCACCAATCGCTGCTGGTGTCCAAACGCCAGATGCAGTGGGGCACACTGGAGTCTGGATGCTACTGTGGCTCCACCACAACCCCCAGGGAGGCCAGGGGGAGAGGCAGAGGGCTGACATGCACCAGGCAGGCGGCAAGGAAAACGCTTTGCTGTCCCTTGGCGAGGTAGTCAAGCAAGCGGAGAAGCTGAGAACTGGCTGTCCAGGGGGGTCCCTTTAAGCACGAGCCTCAGATAGCCTCAGACAGCAGCCACACAGAGCAGCTATTGACCTGATGCCCTGCTGGAACCAGTTTCAGCTGCCCTTAAATGCGACCCAGCCTCCAATCAGTGTGGACGCGCTAGTTCGAATTAGCAAAACTCTAATTCGAATTAGTTTTTGGGTCTAGGTCAATGCCGGCTCCATAGCAGGGAGTGCTGTGGTGTCCAATAAAAGGGTGACCAAAACATACAGGGAATATACTTTGCTGTCCTTCGGAGAGGTAGGCAAGAAAGCAGAAGAACCTCAGAAGAGCTGTTCAGGGGGGTCCCTTTAAACATGCATCTCAGACAGCATCAGGCAGCAGCTCCAAGAAGTAACCGCCTACCTGATGCCCTGTTTAAAGTGGTTCTGGGTGGCCTAAAATGCACGTTAGTCCAATCAATATGCAGGCTGTGTTTGGAAACAGCTCAGTGCTATTTTGATGGACCTTTTGTGTGTAGAAGCGCTATTTCGACATGAGCTATTCTGGAAAACAAATTCTGGAATTGCTTTTTCCTAAATAAGGTGTGTTTAGACTTCACCTCCCTGTCGACAGAGAGATGTAGATGAGGCACATCGAAATTACTAATGTAGCAATGGTTTAAATATCCTGTGCTTCATTAGCATACACATGGCCGCCGCTTTTTTAGAAACGAATTTTTTTCAAAAAACCTGGCAGGCTAGACTTGGATCTGTCGAAAATAAACCCTTTTTTGAAAGATCCTGTATTCCTGTCCAGCAATATTTTTACAATGTACATAAATGCACAGAGCAGCCGACTAGCAACGGGGAGGGCTAGCTCAGTGGTTAGAGTATTGGCTTGTTAAACACAGGGTTGTGAATTCCAGCCTTGAGGGAGGCAGTTAGGGATGTGGGGCAATTATGTCAGAGGTGACACTGAGTCCTGTCATGAGGGTGGGGGACTGGACTTATTGACTTCCCAAGGTCCCTTTGAGCTCTATGATATAGATAGCTGTATCTCCTCCGACTGAGCCCTGGAGGTCCCCTCCCCATTGGGAAGGGCCCTTAATTGCTGTTTACTTCTCCAGCTCTATAAATAGCCCAGACATGGAAAGGGTCACTGGCTAGAAATTCTCTGCTCGCCAGCCTCTTTGCATCCAGATACTGCTTCTCCCCAGAGGCTGAGTGAACCCCCCAGGACTTCCCAGAGCTGGGTTATTACCACAGCACAGCCCAGTGCTGGCTGTGGGCGTGGGGATGCTGGGCTGAGAGAGGTGCAGGACAAGGCTGTGTTAAGGGGGTTCCCAGGGAAGACACGTCCTTTGCAGAACTCACAGGTACCAGCTCTGGCTGAGGCGCTTGGCTGCTCCACGCACCCAGCGGCCTGTGGGCGTGGTGGGATAGACAGTAAGTCGGATCCTTTCTGCTTTGCACAGACACTGAACGTTCTGAGGCCCTGACCCAAGGGTTGAGTTTTTTTCCAGAGTTATAGAGTGCGGAGGGCATCCCAAGGCTGCCTCATTTCAGTTTCAAAAAGTGGATCCTGTCGGATGAAAGATGCTAGTAGATGGACAAGGCAGGACAGTGTTCTCTGGCCACAGCTTGTAGTTTACTCGACCCCCTCACCCCTCAAAGAAAAACTCCCCTGGGAGGAAGAACTGAGTCAGGCCCTCAGCAGCCGGCTGTGTGTCACTGCCCAGACACTGTCACTGCCCCCCCCCCCCGGAATCTCAGGGCTCTGGCTGGGAGTGGGGGGGCTGTTACGTGATTTGTATCCGCTGGGAAGGGGAACGGCTGCTCGGCCAGTCCCTCCCCAGCCGCTAGCAGGGCCTGGCGTTCTTCTGGCCTCGGGGCAGGACTCTGCACCTGGTCTGTGGATCTGCCTCAGATTCCTTTTGCCTGCAGCCTGCACGTGACTGTATCAAACCCTGTGTGTGCACGGGCCCCGCTCAGCCAGCGCTCCGGATCCATCGGTGCCTGTCCTGGCCTCTTCCTGATGATACATTAAATCTGGCCCCAAGGGTTTGTGCATGTCTAGATTTTCTAAATAGAAAAGAGGAGACTGAGGGGGGATATGATAGAGGTCTATAAAATCATGAGTTGTGTGGAGAGGGCAGATAAAGAAAAGTTATTTATTAGTTCCCTAAATAGAAGAACTAGAGGACACCAAATGAAATTAATAGGTAGCAGGTTTAAAACTAATACAAGCAAGTTCTTCTTCACACCGCGTGTAGTCAACCTGTGGAACTCCTTGCCAGAGGAGGCTGTGAAGGCTAGGACTATAACAGAGTTTAAAGAGAAGCTAGATAATTTCATAGAGGTTAGGTCCATAAAAGGCTATTAGCCAGGGGATAAAATGGTGTCCTTGGCCTCTGTTTGTCAGAGGCTGGAGAAGGATGGCAGGAGACAAATCGCTTGATCATTGTCTTCGGTCCACCCTCTCTGGGGCACCTGGTGCTGGCCACTGTCAGCAGACAGGATACAGGGCTAGACGGACCTTTGGTCTGACCCAGTACTGCCGTTCTTACGTTCTTATATATATGTTCTTAAACAGAAAGAGATCAGAAGGATGCTTGTGACCCATCATGATCACTTAGTTGCTTTTAGGAGAAATGAGAATACAGATTGTGTTATAAAGAAAAGACGATGAATGGTTACTATAGAGAACTTTCTGGGAGTCTGGCTGGTGAGTCTTGCCCATATGCTCAGGGTTTAGCTGATCGCCATATTTGGGGTGGGGAAGATTGGCAGAGGCCCTGGAGGTTTTTCGCCTTCCTCTGTAGCATGGGGCACAGATCACAGCTGGAGGATTCTCTGCATCTTGGGGTCTTCAAAGTATTTGAAGGCTTCAATATCTGAGATCTAGGTGAGAGGATTATTCTAGGAGGGGGTGAGTGAGATTCTGTGGCCTGCACTGTGCAGGGGGTCAGACTAGATGATCATAATGGTCCCTTCTGACCTTAAGTCTATGAGGGTATGTCTACACTACCACCCTAGTTCGAACTAGGGTGGTAATGTAGGCAACCGGAGTTGCAAATGAAGCCCGGGATTTGAATTTCCCGGGCTTCATTTGCATAAAGCCGGGCGCCGCCATTTTTAAATGTCCGCTAGTGCAGACTCGGTGCCGCCAGATCCTCAGGGCCATCTTCAGACTCCCCACAAAGGACGCCCGGCTCAAGACTTTTGCAGCTCCCACCTCTGCGCCATCTCAGCCTTTTACATCCCAGGTCTCTTCTCTTCTCTCATGCACCGATTAGGCCAGAATGTGCCCCTGCATTTCAGCGTTCTCATTTCCAGCTTGGATTTCTTGATGCCCCCCATGCTAAACCCCAAACAGATCCGGGACAGGCTGCTTCGGCTCTGTACTCAAAAACTGACCTAAAGGTTCCCCTTGCTGCTCTGGCTCTGAGATTGAGCTCAGTGAAGAGGTAGTTGGTGACATGGTGCTGGGCCCTCTTCCCTCCATAAGAAGACAGAGCAGAGGTCCATCTAGCCTAGGGTCCTGTCTTCTGACAGTGGCCAATGACAGATGCCCCAGACGGAGGGAACACAACAGGGAACCATCAGTGACCCCTCTCCTGTCATCCGTCTCTGATTGGGCACTCAGAGAGACATTTAACCCTGTCCTGTGTCCTGACGTTACTGTGCTGTGTCACCATGACAAACGGAAGAATTGGTCTTTGTACCACCCATTAACTCGTGGGGTTGCCACCTTTCCTTTTGCTGGTCACTGGAGCGCTGACGTCCCTTCCCCTGCCCCATTTAGTTCCCCAAAGCCCCAAGCAAGGGTCTGAGCAAAGAACATACAAAAACCACCAGGTAATGGTGCCAATAATACAATTAATGTTACCATCCTTATGACAGGAATAACTCTACAGAGTCAGAACATGGGAGCATTTAATTTCACAAAGGCGAAGGACACCACAATGAGGAAGCTAGTTGAAGAGTTATTAAAAGATTAATCTTGCCAGGATGCATGGAAACTTCTTAAAGACCCCATAGTATAGGCCCTTACTAAAGGGCTACGTCTACACTGGCATGATTTTCCGAAAATGCTTTTAACGGAAAACTTTTCCGTTAAAAGCATTTTCGGAAAAGCGCGTCTACATTGGCAGGATGCTTTTCCGCAAAAGCACTTTTTGCAGAAAAGCATCCGTGGCCAATCTAGACGCGGTTTTCCACAAAAAAGCCCCAATCGCCATTTTCGGGATCAGGGCTTTTTTGCGGAAAACAGTACTGTGCTGTCTACACTGGCCCTTTTGCGCAAAAGTCTTTTGAAAACAGAATTTTGCCAGAACGGGAGCAGCATAGTATTTCCGGAAAAGCACTGACGATCTTATATGAGATCGTTGGTGCTTTTCCGGAAATTTAAGCGGCCAGTGTAGACAGCTGGCAAGTTTTTCCGCAAAAGCAGATGATTTTGCGGAAAAACTTGCCAGTCTAGACACAGTCAAGGTGTGCACCATCCCAATTGACATGGCAAGAGAATCATGTCACTGTAGCTGTACACGGAAGCAAAAGAAGCAGTGAGAGGCAAAAATGCATCCTTGAAAGAATGGATATTAAATCCTAATGAGGAAAATGGAAAGAAGCATAAACCCTGGGAAATTAATGTTGAAAATAACACTAGGAAGGCCAAAAGAGAATGTGAAGAGCATCTAGCCAAAGACTGAAAACGTTACCAGGAAAAGGAACCACACGAAAAAACCATTAAGGACTCTCTAAGAGCAATGCTGTGCTGAGAAGAAAATTGCCTGGAGAGGAGAGACAGAGCTATTTCTTAGAGCCCAGGGAGCAGAATGGATTTGCTAAAGTGGGCTGAAGACACTTATTCCTCCTTGGAGAAGGATGGTCCTTGATGAAAGCCTTAGCGTTTGAGATGGCTGTGCCTGTCCCCCCAACCCGTTTGTAAAAATTGGGTTATAAGTATAAATATGCATAACTCAGAGATGTTTTGGAGAAAACAACGCATGTAATCCATCCGTTTTAATGGTAAAGTCGGCTGCATTGAATATCCTAATTTGCTGCATGTATAATTCGGTTATGTAAAGTAAAAAAATACGAACGGTGCAACTGTTTGTAGTTTGGAATGTGCTAATGAGAGCCGTTACTGATGTTTTGGAAGCCTTAATGACTGGGTGGTCAACTCAACAACTCGTAAACAGCCTTGTTTCTCCAGTAAGTCCAAAGGTGATTGGACCAGCAAGACCATCTAACTGTACCACCTGGTAGTTGGATTCCATCATGGACAGCTGGTGCCCCCCATGGGGGAGGAAGCGGGGCAGCATGCTGAGTGAGCCCCAGCCTCCCCGGAGCAGTGGGGGAGGGGAAGAGAGGTGATGGAGTGTGTATGTGTAGTGCAGCTTCACTGTCTCCCGGGAGCATCAGGTGAGGAGAGAAGGCCACATGATTCCAGCCACGCTGGACCAGAACACAGGCATTCTGGGGGCAGAGTGTGGATGTGACTGTGCCCAAGCCATCAGACACCCATAGATTTCATTTTGATCCAAGTCATTTTCCATGGAATGGGGAATGGAGAACAAAAGATTCTCACCCTGGGAGGAAGACTATTTTAGCAAGGGGAAGTTATCAGGTCTTATTTCTTCAGCTGGCCTGGGGAATGGCCTGGCACACTAGAATACAAAGTAGAATAGTGATAGAAATGTAGCCATGTTAAAGGGCATTCCAAGAAGGGCTGCAGGCCTGTTAAACTTGCAGAAAGTTCTGTTACTGGTTGTGTGTGATGTTTTCAATGAACATTAGGATGTGTATATAGAGTATAAAGAAGTGGAAATGGGAAAATAAATATATTAAATGCTCTTTTATTCGTTGTTCATTGGGAGTTTTGTATATAAAAAGATGCACACTCTAAGGGTGTGTCTAGACTACAGGGCTTTGTCGACAAAAGTGGACTTTTGTCGACAAAAGTATACCTGCGTCCACACTGCCTTTGAGTTATGTCGACATAACGTCGACAAAACTCAGCAGTTTTGTCGACGTATGTAAACCTCATTCTACGAGGAATAACGCCTTTTGTCGACAGAGTTCTGTCGATAGAAGGCATTATTGCATCTACACTGTCCTTTGCGTCCACACTGTTATGTCGACAAAGCGGCTTGCTTTGTTGACAGAACTGGCTGTAGTCTAGACGCTCTTTGTCGACAGAAGCTTTGTCGACAGTATCTGTCGACAAAACTTCTGTCGACAAAACCCTGTAATCTAGACATACCCTAAGGGTATGTCTGGATTACATGCCTCTACTGACAGAGGCATGTAAAATAGGCTACCCGACACAGTCAATGAAGTGGGGATTTAAATAGCCCCGGCTTCATTAAAATAAAAACCACCATCATGCTGTGCCGGCTCAGCTGATCGTTGGCACAGCGCACAGTCAAGACGCGGATTGGTTGACAAGGGAAGCCTTTGTTGACTGCTCCTGTAAACTTCGTTTCACAAGGCATAAGGGAATGGTTGACAAAGGCATTCCCTGTCAACCGATCCACGTCTTGACTCGCTTACGTAGGTGCTGATTGAAGCCATAAAAGGAGAGTATCTGAGTGTCTTCTAAAGCCAAGTGAATGAGGAGGTCCCGAGGGAGTAACACAAAGGGGTCAGGTACTATAGTCCCACCAGTATTCATAGCAGGCACAGAGCAGCTGGTCCCAAGGAGACTGAAACCAATGGGGCAAATCCAGCCCTAATAGGAATCCCTCAGACTGACCTGACAGTACCTGACAACAGGTAAATTGTAAATATGGGAAACCAGGCACCAGTTTCAGAAGGTCCTCTGCAAGGGGGACTGCTGGCCCCTAACTAAAACACAGTGATGACTTTTGATTGGCCCTTTCCCTGCACTAAAAGGAAGGGGAAGGTCACTGGGAAACCAGGAGGCTCTATGGGTCAGTCTGATTGACAGGCTGGCAGTCCAATGGGGGAATCCATAGGTGAGTGGTTCTGGGTGAGCTGGGCCTGCCTGGGACAGAGCAGGGAAGAATGAAGGGGAGAGCGGGGAGCAGAGCCGGGGGGCAAGGGAACAGCGTAGAGAGCAGGAGCAGAGCTGCAGCAGCCAGAGCCACGTCCCAGGGAGCAGAGCTGGGGGCAGATCTGGGGCAGCGCTAACCAGAGGGACCAGGGAAGCAGCCCAAGGAGCTGGAGGCAGAGCAGCAGCAGGGCGGGGGCTGGGTTGAGATGCAATGAGCAGCTGGGCAGAGCGAGGGGAAACTGGGCCCCACTTTGAGACCCCACCAGCACCAGACCTTGCAGGCTGGACATGGAGGGGGATCCCATAGGGACAGCTGGCCCTGGGAAGAAAGGCCCTGACACTCACGTGGCCCCTGCCAGAGCCCCAAGGCATCCCTGCAACATGGCCCAGGGCTGAGCAGGGGCTGGGACATGTGCGGGCCAGACTGTGAGCTGCCCTGACATCCCAGTGACCACCCGAGGCAGGCACCACCCCCAACCCAGTCCCTGTGCCTCTCCTCCCCCCTCCCAGGTTCTTTCCCCAGTTACATGTAACCCAATTACACCAAAAATGGAGGATCTTGTTTAAAAAACCAAAGGTCTGCTTTATTGTATCCATGTGGGGAGAGGGGGGAAGGTGGGAAGGAGAGCAGGGGAAGGGAGGGGCATGGGAGGGAAGGCACAGAGGGGCAATGCACAGGCCCCTTGAGGGGAGACCTAGGGGAGAGTGTCACTGTGTGACACTCTCCCTCAGGGCCTCTTGGATGCGCACAGCACCCTGATGGGCCTGCCAGCTGGAGGCCATGTGTGGCTACTCAAAGGTCCTGGCCAAATGCTCGGCCTCCACTCCCACCCAGGCAGGAACGTCTCCCCCTTGTTCTCAAAGATATTGGGCGGGACACAACAGGCTGACACCACTTGGGGGATGTTCCACTCAACTTGGTTGAGCAGAACATCCCTTTCAGATGCCCGAAGGTGCCCCCCACTGCCAAGCAGGCCCTGCCGAGCCTGGTGTTTAAACGTTCCTTGCTTTGGACAAGGTGTCCCATGTAGGGCTTCATCAGCCAGATTGGCTGTGTCCCCCACTATCTGCATATCCGACCTCGATGGTGCAGTCAGGGAAAATAGTGCCGTCATACATCTTCTCATAGAGGCTGGAGATTCAGAACAGACAAGCATCGTGCACCTTCCCTGACCACCCAACACTGATGTTCCTGAACCGGCCTCAATGGTGCATGAGAGCCTGAAGCACAATTGAAAAGTACCCCTTGTGGCCGGTGTATTCGGGGGCCTGGTGGTTGGGGGTCAGGATGGGGATATGGGTGTTGTCAATGCCCCACTCATAGTTGGGGAAATCCATGGCGGCAATTCCAGCAACAATGGGTCCAAGTCATCCAGGAGGCTGAGCCGGCGCAACAGAATGGTGCTGTTGGCTCTCACCACCTGTAGGAGACAAACAGAATCACAGATTTGCAGGGTCCTTGGGAAGTCCCTGAGGCCAACCACCCTCCCAATCAGATACACCAGGACCAACCCCCAACTCATCCCATCCCCCGGAAGAGATTTGTGAAGATGGAACTGAAAACCTTTCCAGGGAGGGAGCCTCCACCACTCCCCCCATTTCCCTAGGGAACCCCACTCCAGCAGTTCACCACCTTCCTGGAGGAATAGCAGGAGAGTGCCATACCTGCATGACCATGGCCCAGTGGTTGATCTCCTCATGCCAAATTGATTCCCGATGGAGAGGTAGCTGTTGGGCATGGCGAGCTTCTGGATAGCGATGGTGACCCGCTTCTAGAGAGGGATGGTGGGTTTCATGTGAGAGGCCCATTGCTAAGGGCAGGGGCAAACCACTGGTAGAGCTCCATGAGGGATTCCTTCCACACGTGGAAGTTCTGGAGCCACCGCTGGTTGTCCCACTACTCCATGACGATCCGGTCCCACCAGTCAGAACTGGTGTCCCGTCATCAGAAGCGGCAGTGCACGGTGTGCAGGGAAGGACAGGAAGGATCAGGCTGCATGAGCAGCACATGAAGACAGAAGAGGCGGTGCACTGCAATGAGCTGCAGGTCCTGTTCCTACAGCGCCCTGAGGGCAGCAACTGCAGCAGGAGTGTGGCGTGGGGTCTAAGAGCCATCGACTGCATGGAGGCGGGTCCAGCGTCATGGCTGGAGTGCTGTGGTGCCCGCAAGGGCAATCAGAGCAGGCAATGAAAAGGCTTTGCTGTCCCTCAAGGAGGTAGGCAAAGGAGAAAAGGCTGAGTCACGGCTGTACAAGCGGGTCCCTTTAAGTTCGAACCTCTGAGAGACTCAGGAAGCAGCTCCAGGAAATGACTGCTCTCCTGATACCCTACCTGAAGTGCTTAACTATGATTCAGTCTCCAGTGAGCGTGGGCATTCTATTTCCAAATTGCTCAGCACCATCTCAATGGGCATTTGCTGTGTAGACGCGCTATTTCAAAATAAGCTATTTTGCAGTTTCTATTCCAAAATAGCTTATAACAAAATAAGCATGCAGTATAGACGGACCCTTAGGGACAGTCCATGAGCCTGCAGAAAGTGGTTTCGACTCCCCAAACAAATCTGTCTCCAGATCTCTGTGTTCACTCTCTACGTGTCTTGCCTGGGCATTTACAGGGTATTATCTCTAGTTTTCTTAGTAGTCAACAATATTTTTAACCATATTAACAAATGCACACAGCAGCCAATTCCTCTGACTCAGCTCACAGTCCAAGAGTTCTCTTCTCTCTTTGGGAAGGGCCCTTCATTGCTGTTTACTCCTGAAGCCGGAAAATAGCCCAGACAGGGAAAAAGTCACTGGAGAGTCACTGGCTAGAAAGTCTCTGTTCTCCAGCCTGTTTGCATCCAGATGCTGCTGCTTCCCTAGAGGCTGAGTGAACGTCACTGGGATTACCCAGAGCTGTGTTATAAACGGTGCACAGCCGTGTGCCGGCTCTCAGCGTGGGACACTGCTGCAGACGCTGGGCTGAGAGAGGTGTGGGACCCAGTGGCCTGAGTGGGATTCTCAGGGAAGACACGTCCTTCTCAGCACTCACAAGTACCTGTCTCTTCATGAGGAGTTCCCCTGCTCCACAAACCCAGTGCAATGTGGGCATGATGAGATAGAGTAAGTTAGTGTCCTTTCTGCTTTTCACAGGTACTAACCCATCTAGGGAGTTTTAGTCCAGTGTCATTGCTCAAAACACCCCTCTCTTCTGATGGCCTCTCGCCCCAAGGCAGCTGCATCTCACTGGCAAAGTGGATCCTGTCAGATGAAAGGTGTTGTTAGATGGAGATTACAGGACAATACAGGACAGGTTTGTTGGGGGACGGTGATCTAAACCCTGAGGCAGGTGGGGAAGTGGGATACCGGGAAGAAACACAGAAGAAGGAGCAACAAAGCAGGACCCCTGATTCGTATGGAGAAAGAAGGGCAATTGGCTATTTATCTAAAGTGTTTGTGTATGAACACCGAAAGCCTGGGAAACAGACAGGAAGAATTAGAAACCCTGGCACTGTCTAAAAAATATGAGGTGATTGGAATATCGGAGACATGGTGGGATGACTTGCATGACCAGAGCACTGTCATGGAAAGGTATAAACTATTCAGGAAAAACAGGCAGGGAGAAAAGGAGGAGGAGTTGCATTGTATGTAAGAGAGCAGTAGGACTGCTCAGAGCTCCTGTTTATAGAAGGACAGAAGCCTGTTGAGAGTCTATGGGTTGAGATTAGAAGCGGGAGCAACAGTGGTGATGTTGTGGTCAGTGTCTGCTATAGACCAGATCAGGTGGATGAGGCAGATGAAGCTTTCTTCAGATAACTAAGAGAAACTTCCAGATCACAGGCCCTGGTTCTCACCCAGACATCTGTTGAGAGACCAATACAGCAGTACACAGACAATCCAGGAAGTTTTTGGAGATGAACCTGGGCAGCAGTGCTCATGAGATGGTCGATTTCAAGATCCTGACCAAAGGAAGAAAGGGGAACAGCAAAACACACACCCTGGACTTCAGAAAGCAGACTGTGACTCCCTCAGAGAACTGATGGGCAGGATCCCCTGGGATGCTAAAATGACGGGGAAAGGAGATCAGGAGAATTAGCTCTGTTTTAAAGAAGCCTTAGAAAGAAGCCATCCCGGTGTGCAGGAAAAAAAGCAAATATGGCAGGTGACCAGATTGGCTTACTAGGGAAATCCTTGATGAGCTTAAACACAAAAAGGAGCTTACAAGAAGTGGAAACTTGGACAGATGACTAGGGAGGAGTATAAATATATTGCTCGAGAATTCAGGGGAGTTATCAGGAAGTGAAGCGCAATTGGAATTGCAGCGGGCAAGGGATGTGAAGGGGAACAAGAAAGGTTTCTACGGGCATGTTAGCAATAAGAGGGTGATCAGAGAGGGTGTTGGGCCCTTACTAGTTGAGGAAGGTAACCTAGTGACAGATGACATGGGAAAAGCTGAAGTACTCAATGATTTATTTGCCTCTGTGTTCACTGACAAGGTCAGCTCCCAGACTAATGCATTAGACAATGGAGTAGGGGAAAGAGGTGGACAGCCCTCGGTGGGGAAAGAACAAGTTAAGACCTATTTAGAAAAGCTAGACATACAAAAATCCATGGGCCCGGATTTAATGCATCCGAGGATACTGAGGGAGTTGGCAAATATCATTGTGGGGCCTTTGGCCATTATCTTTGAAAAATCATGGAGATCAGGAGAGATCCTGGATGACCGGAAAAAGGCAAATGTAGTGCCCATCCTTAAACAAGGGAAGAAGGACAATCCAGGGAACTACAGACCAGTCAGCGTCACGTCAGTCACCAGAAAAATCATGGAGGGATCCTCAAGGAATCCATTTTGAAGCACTTGGAAGAGGGGAAAGTGATCAGGAATAATCAATGTGGATTCACGAAGGGCAAGTCGTGCCTGACCAATCTGATTAACTTCTATGATGAGGTAACTGGCTCTGTGGGAAAGTCAATGAATGTGATCTACCTTGACTTTAGCAAGGCTTTTGATACGGTCTCCCACAATATTCTTGCCAGCAAGTTAAGGGAATATGGATGGGATGCAGGGACTGTAAGATGGATAGAAAGCTGGCTAGACTGTCAGGCCCAACGGGTAGTGATCAAAGGCTCGATGTCAGGTTGGTGGTTGGTTTCAAGCAGAGTGCCCCAAGAATCAGATCCATGGCCACTTTTGTTCAACATCTTTATTAAAGACCTAGATGAGGGGCTGGATTGCACCCTCAGCATGTTCGTGGACCACACTAAGCTAGGGGGAGAGGTAGATATGCCGGAGGGCAGGGATAGGGTCCAGAGTGACCTAGAAAGATTAGAAGCTTGGGCCAAAAGAAATCTGGTGAGGTTCCGTTCTGTGTCTGTACAATCTGTCTGTGGGATCTGCATACCTCTTACAAGGGGACAGTAGCCACAGACTGCAGTTCGTATTTTCTCTTTTCTTTTTCAAGCTCTTTGGGGAAAAGAGCTTTGGGTACCACTGGGGTTGGTTTCAGGTGTCCATCCCTGTTTGTGGGTTCAAAAGCACTTGATGGTGGCAGCGGATTTTCATCCCCCAAATCCAGGTTTCTAGGTTCAGGGAAGTTTTATACCAAAGCCTGGAAAGAGAAGGTTTTGGGGGACTTTTGTGGGCCCCCACTTCTGCATTCATTGTGCCAGAGTGGGGAATCAGCCTTCACAGCACCTGAACAGTGTTTGTGATGAGCACGGTTCTGCATCACTAGCTGTTTCCATTGAACTGCCACCAATGACGCCCAGGCCTTTCCCTGAGGGGTGTTCAGGTTGGGATGTTTGCCCCGGTACGTGTCTTGGTTTGTTATTTCCCCACTCTCTGACTTTTAGAAACTGGGTGAATTGGGAACTTACCACAGCAGGGACATTAAGGAACAAAGGCATTAAGGAACAAGGATGTATAATTAGTATCCACACTTGGGTTTCCTCCTGATACCTATTCATGTTTCCTGCATCACAACAAATTGGTACTATTGAAATGTGGAGAACAATAAAATGTGCAATGGGCATTAGTAGGTTGTTCATACCTCACTTCTCTGAATGAATAGTCAAAATGCCATTGTTCAGTGTGTGGAGAATGAGCAATATGTTTCACCCATGAAAATAACCTCCAGCAGTGCATGTCATGTCTCATACGGACATTGTCTCTCCATCCAGGCATTTGAACTGTGACCATCGCCTGAGACCCTGGGTACATACAAGACATCAGAGGAATATTCATGTGACTCTATTCTGCATCCGAATTGGACACTTTCTCCCTTTCTCCATGTCAGATTCCAGCAGAAACAACTTCACCAACCCCTCCACCTTCATCCTGCTGGGCATTCCTGGCCTGGAGACAGCCCATGTCTGGATCTCCATCCCCTTCTGCGCCATGTACATCATAGCCCTCTTGGGGAACTTCACCATCCTCTTCATTGTGAAGATGGAGTCGAGCCTCCATGAGCCCATGTACTATTTCCTCTGCATGGTGGCCGTCAGTGACTTGGTCCTCTCCACGTCCATCCTGCCCAAAATGCTGAGTATCTTCTGGTTCAATTCCAGGGAGATCAATTTCTGTGCCTGCCTCACCCAGATGTTCTTCCTTCACTGTTTCATAGTGGTGGAGTCTGGGATCTTTGTGGCCATGGCTTTTGATCGCTATGTGGCCATCTGTGATCCCCTGAGATATTCCACCATCCTGACAACCCCCGTGGTGGCCAAGATTGGCTTGGCTGTGCTGTTGCGTGGTGCCATGCTTGTACTGCCCTGTCCTCTCCTGGCAAGGCAGTGGCCATATTGCAGAACCAACATCATCCCTGAGCTTTACTGCTCACACATCGCCGTAGTGAAGCTGGCCTGTGCTGATATTCGTGTCAGCAGTTACTACGGCCTCTTTCTGCTATTCTGTGTGTTGGGTCTGGATGTGATTTTTATTGCTCTGTCCTACACCCAGATCCTCAGGGCCATCTTCAGACTCCCCACCAAGGATGCCCGGCTCAAGACTTTTGGGACCTGTGGCTCCCACCTCTGTGCCATCTTGGCCTTGTACGTGCCTGGTCTTTTCCTCTCCCTCACAAATCGCTTTGGCCAGAATGTGCCCTTGCATTTCCAAGTTCTCATTTCCAACTTGTACCGCTTGACAACCCCTATGCTAAACCCCATCATCTATGGGGTGCGGACCAAACAGATCCGGGACAGGCTGCTCCAGCTCTTTGCTCAAAAAGGGATCTAAGGTTCCCACTGTTACTCTGGTGAGACCCAAGAAAAGCAGGTCAGTGATGTGGTGCTGGGCCCTCTTCTCTGAATTTCTGACTAGTGAGTGAAAGTGACATTAAACCTTTTTCTTGTCAGTGGGACAAACTGAGCAATCTGTCTTTGTTCAGCTCATTAACTAATGGGGTTTCTCAATTTCTCATTGCTAGTAACTTGAGCACTAAAGTCCCTTTCTCTGCCCAATTTGTTCTCACAATTCTCTGTCCCCTTCATCACCTCTTTGTCCTCAAAGTTTTTGCCTTTGTTCAAACTCTATCCCCAAACTCCAATCCTCTTGTTCATTCCTCACCTCCTGAACCCTAATCACCCACTGGATCATCTCCCTCTCCCACTCCTGCCATCTTGTTTCCAGTTAGATGTTTAAGGTTGGGAGTGGTATTTTGTTGCAGGAAGGCAAAAGCTATGAAAGAAGAGATCATTGTGTGATTTTCTGTTTCATTTTTCAGTAAGTCTCTGCTGGTATCCGTAGCAGGGAGAGTCCCTGCAGTGGGTGTGGGCTGGGAGCCCTTTGGCCTGAGCCATGTTTCAAGGGGGCAGGGCAAGTGATCAGCTTTGAAGCCAGGAGGACAACAGCTGAGAGAGGCAGAAGGAGAAGCAGAGAAGGAGAACGTCACATTGGGGGATTCAGTAATCAGAAACTTAGGGTACGTCTACACTAGCCCCCTAGATCAATCTAGGGAGGCTAATGAGGATGGCCAAAATTGCAAATCAAGCCCGTGATTTAAATAACCTGCGCTTGATTTGCATGTTCCCGGCCGGTCGCCATTTTAGAAATTGACTAGCCTGAAGTAACTGCCCGCGTCTTCACGCAGCAGTGAAACGGGATTCTGATTTAAAGCCCCTAAATCGAATTAGCTGGTAAACCTCATTGCAGGAGGAATAACAGTTAATTCGAGTTAGGGCTTTAAATCGGAATCCCGTTTCACTGCCGCGTGTAGACGCGGGCAGTTACTTCAGGCTAGTCAATTTCTAAAATGGCGACCGGGAGGGAACATGCAAATCAAGCGCGGGTTATTTAAATCCCGGGCTTGATTTGCAATTCTTGTTGCCCTCATTAGCCTCCATACATCAATCTAGGGGGTTAGTGTAGACGTACCCTTATATAGCTGGGTTTGTGACGACCTGTAGAACCGCTGGTGTCTTGTGTGCCAGGTGTAAAGACTGTGGAGCTCTTGAGACATCTAGATAGACTTATGTATATTACTAGGGAAGAGCTGGTGGTCATGGTACATGCAGATACCAATGACACGGGGAAGGCCAAATATAGACTGCTGGGTAAGACGCTGATGTCCAGGATCTCCATAGCAGCATTCTCAGAAACGCTTCCACTCAGAAACACAAGGGTAGTGAGACAACAGAAGTGTAGGGTCTCAAGATGTGTATTAGATTATTGAGTAGGGAAGAAGAGGCTAGATTCATTAAGAACTTGGAAACCATTTGGGAAAGGAAAAGCATATGCAGGAAGAATGGGCTCTACTCAAAACTAAATAGGACAAGATTGCTGGCACTTAAAATGAATAAGGTCCTTGAGCAGTTTGTAGAGTAAGGGCTGGGGGAAACCAAGAGAATCTATTAATGAAGATGCTTATTATGTCTTAATAAGATGGCGAGGATGGACCAATGGAGTCAGGATTTGACCAGAAACAAACAAATGGAAAAGAAACAAAGGTGAGGGGTAAGATAGATACGCCGGAGGGCAGGGATCAGGTCCATGGTGATCTGCACAAGTTGGAGAGTTGGGCCAAAAGAAATCTGATGAGATTCAACAAGGAGAAGTGCAGAGTTCTACACGTAGGACCAAAGAATGCCAGGCACAGCTAGAGACTGGGGACCAATTGGCTAAGCAGCAGTTCTCCATACAAGGACCCGGGAATTAAAGTGGCCTAGAGCACTTACCCAGCATTGCTAAGTTCCTGACCTGTAGATATTTTTTTTATAAAAGAAAATTGTATAAGCTTTATTGAGATGATGATTGTGCAGGGCTGGGAGTGAGGTGGTGTGTGTGGGGACGGCTGAGGGCAGGGGCTGGGGGTGAAGGAGTTAGACCGGGCTGTTAAGCTGTGGGAGGGCTCTGGGGAGGGAGTGGGGGACTCAGGGCATGGGGTGGGTGTGCAGGACTGGAAGTAGGGGGCTGGGAAGTCAGGGGGATGGAGGGCTCAGGGTAGAGGGCTGTGGGGGTTCAAGGCAGAGGGAGAGGGGTGCAGGAGTAAGGGCATGATTTGGAGGTACAGGACTCAAGGCAAGGCAGTGGATGAGTGGAGGGCTTAGGCCAGGGGTAGGAGTGCAGGGGTCGGGGCAGAGGGTGGGGATACAGAATCAGGACAGCTGTTGGGGGTTTAGAGCAGGGAGTGGGGCAGGCTGTTGTAAGGTGGGGGGTCTCAGTGGGGCGCTTGGGGCAGGGGATAGGTGCGCAAGAGATAGGGTAGGGGGATGCATGAGTGGAGGGCTTAGGCCAGGGAGAGGAGTGCAGGAGTCATGGCAGGTGGTGGCGGTTCAGGAATCAGGGTGGGGTTTGGGGTTGGGTGGGGTTCAGGGGATGAGGGTGCAGGAGGAAGGGCACAGGCTGGGAGGTGTGGAGGGCTCAGGACATGGTGTGGGTTTGGGGGGGCTTAGGGCAGGGAGCCGGCCATGCAGGAGTGAGGGCAGGAAGTGAGTTCCTGAGGGAGTCTCAGGGCAGGGGGTTGAGCGTGTGGGAGGCGGAGTCCAGAGGGTGGGAGTATGGGAGTGAGGGTGGCTGAGGACAGGGGAGGGATGCAGCAGTGAGGGTGGGGGCAGATGGTAGGAGGCGGAGGGTGCAGGGTTAGGTATGTGATGGGGCTCAGAGAGGGGCAAGGACCTGGGAGGTATTCATCGGGGGGCTTGCTGGGGCCTACCACAGTGGCTAAGTAGTTGCTGGTCTGCGGGTGGGAGGCAGGGCTGCAGTGCTGGGCCCCGGCATCTCCTCCAGCCCTTGTTGTCCCCTCCAGGGATCGTAGGGGTGGCCATGGCATGGTTTCTAGCTTCGGCATCATCTCTGGTAGGGGGAGGGGCAGGCCTGCAGTTCCCGGCCCTGGGGTATTTTGGGGAAGGAGGCTGGACCAGGCTGTGGCTTCCGGCCCCTCCCCGGGGGTGGGCTGTCGTCCCCAGCGCTGGCCTGTGCTCCAGGTGCAGGGGACTGAGACAGGCCCAGGTTAACAGCCTTGGCCTGTGGTTTGGAGAGGGGGGGACACACTCGTCCATGGCTCCTAATCCCCCACCTGTGCTCCAGGTGCGGGGGACTAAGACAGGCCTCGGTTAATGGCCTCAGCATGTGTTGGGAGGCATCTTCCCGTGCCCCAGCCTGAACTTGGGAGGAGGGGGGGCAGACCGGGTTCCCTGACCCTGGCTTCAATTAGGGCGTATTTGGAGGACAGGGAAAGTAATTGCAATGTGTTCACGGTACTGACGGATAGTAAGTGCCTCCTCACCCTTGGGGGGCTCCTTGTGGGTTGAGGGCCTAGTGGGGGTCTCAGGTTAAGGAATTTGGGGCCAAGGGCAGAGGGGTCTGTATCTGCGGGGGTATTGCACAGGACTGGGGTTGGGCGGTGGATGACTCACGGCAAGAGGGGGTGTATAAATTAGGGCCGGGGTGGGAGGCGCAGGGCAGGGAGGTTAGGATGGGGGCTGGGAGGTCTTGGCGAGCTTACTGGATCCTGGCACAGAATCGACGTTGGATCTGGTCCATGGGGTGGACTTCCTGGGTCTGGCACCTTGGCCGGGGGGAGGCTGCTGTTACTGGCCTTGGCCTGAGTTCAGTGGGGGAGGACCAGGGTGGGCCACCCTGTGCAGGCCAGGGCGTAGCTCATAGACTCACAGACTCTAAGGTCAGAAAGGACCATTATGATCATCTAGTCTGACCCCCTGCACAGTGCAGGCCACAGAATCTCACCCACCCCTCCTAGAATAATCCTCTCACCTATGTCTCAGATATTGAAGCCTTCAAATGGTTTAAAGACCCCAAGAAGCAGAGAATCCTCCAGCTGTGATCTGTGCCCCATGCTACAGAGGAAGGCAAAAAACCTCCAGGGCCTCTGCCAATCTACCATGGAGGAAAATTCCTTCCCGACCCCAAATATGGCGATCAGCTGAACCCTGAGCATGTGGGCAAGACTCACCAGCCAGACACCCAGAAAGTTCTCTATAGTAACTCCTATCATCCCTCCATTGACCTATTCCCACTGATAATGAATGGTCAATTAGTTACCAAGATCCTGTTATCTCATCAAACCATCCCCTTCATAAACCCATCTAGTTTAATCTTGAAGCCAGATAGATCTTTTGCCCCCACTACTTCCCTTGGAAGGCCGTTCCAGAACCTCACTCCTCTAATGGTTAGAAACCTTCGTCTAATCTCTAGTCTAAACTTCCTACTAGCCAGTTTATATCCATTTGTTCTTGTGTCCACATTGGTATTAAACTTAAATAATTCCTCTCCCTCCCTGGTATTTATCCCTCTGATATGTTTAAAAAGTGCAATCATGCCCCCCCTCAGCCTCAGCCTTCTTAGCTGATGGAGGGGGAGTCGTCTCCCTAGCCTGTGGTTCGTGGAGGGATGGGAGGGCCTGAGGCCAGGCCTGGGGCTGGCCCAGGCACCCTCCTCCCCACCCCCAGCCTGTGCTCCCATGGAGGGGTCTACCCCAGGAAAGTTCCCCACATGACAGTTCATGGAGGATTTTTTTAAAGGACTTGCCTAGCTTTTCTCTGCCGGTGAAACTTTGACCGATGGACGGTTTCACCCGTTTGAAGCTCGCTGGGCTCTGTACGTTTCCGACAGCGGCAGACCTGACAGCAGCACAGCCCTGCCCCTGCATGTCCGCAAGTAGCATCCCTGTGCCCATGGGAGAGACCTCTCTGGACAACACCGCCTTCCCCCTCCCAACACCTGGAACGATATTCTCCAGCTGACCCAGTGCCGTCCACAGCAGCGCTCTGGTTGGCCAGGGGGTGTTTTTTCACATCCCTGACTGACAAAGTGCGAGTGCAGACAAAGCCTGAATTGCATCATGTTTACTGTCCCCTGCCTCCAGCCCTGCCGTGGGAAAGGTGCAACGTTCTGCTGGGCTCCTTGGGGCCCAAACCCAGCTCCTGTCAGTCACAGAGCTCCAAACGCCCCGCGCAGCCAATTCCTCGGACTCAGCCCAGAGCCCAGGAGTTCTCCTCTCCCGTTGGGAAAGGCCTTTAATTGCTGTTTTTCTCCTGAAGTTTGATAAATAGCCCAGACAGGGAAAGAGTCACTGGAGAGTCACTGCCTAGAAAGTCTGTTCCCCAGCCTGTTTGCATCCGGATGCTGCTTCTCCCCCAGAGGTTGAGGGAACCCCCCTGGGACGGCCCAGAGCTGTGATATAACCAGTGCACGGCCCTGTGCCGGCTCTCGGCGCGGGACGCTGCTGCAGACGCTGGGCTGAGAGAGGTGCGGGACGCGGCTGCCTGAGGGGGAGTCCCAGGGAAGATATTTCAGCGTCGGGATTCACAGGTATCTCTTGCTGCGGAGCTCCCCTGCTCCACACTCCCCAGTGCACTGTGGGCATAGTGGGATAGCCGGTAAATCTGGGGCCTTTCTGCTTCGCACAGGTGCTAAACATCCTGGGTTCCTTGCCCCAGATGGGGTGAGTTTTACTCCAGCATTACTGGCTAAAATGTCCCTCCTTGCAGATGACCCCTGGCCATTAAGGCAGCTGCATTTCAGTTGCTAAGTGGATCCTTTGGGATGGCAGGTGTTAGTAGATGGACAGTACGTGACTGTTTTCCTTGCCCGTGACCTGTAATTTACTCCGCTGGGAGCAAGAACTGAGCCAAGCCCTCAGCAGCCGACTGTGTGTCACTGCCCAGACACTGTCACCTCCTCCCCTGGCATCTCGGGGCTCTGGCCGTTAGCGGGGGGCTGTTACCTGACTTGTATCTGCGGAGAAGCAGAGAGGTTTTGGGGCTCCCCTCTGGAACACTTTGAAGCATTTTTCAGCATGGGCCAGATATCTTCTCCCCTGGCTTAATTGGCTGCGCTGTGATGCCTGAAACTTACAAGAAAGAAATCAGCCAGAATCAAACAGCCAGTGTGGGGCGTTTCAGTCCAAGCACCTAATGTTCAGCCAACGCATACACTGAAAATGGTTTTGTCAGGCAGCCTTAACTCAATACAATGTCACCAAAGTCACCAATAATATCCTATCCAGTGCTTCAATAGGCAGGGTGTTCCACAGGCAAAACAGGCCCTGTGTGAACCATTATCGGATGAATGCCATCTGGTGACTTGTTACTGTTTAGTTCATCCATTTGTTCCAATGATACCTCAATCTGGGACATTTCCTCAGATTCATCACCCAAAAAGAATGGCTCAGGTTTGGGAATCTCCCCAATATCCTCAGCTGTGAAGACTAAAGTTAAGAATTCATTTAGCTTCTCCGCAATGACTTTATCAGCTTTGAGTGCTCCTGTAGCATCTCAGTCATCTAATTGGTCCACTGGTTGCTTAGCAGGCTTCCTCCTTCTGATGTACTTAAAAAATCATTTTGCTATTACTTTTTGAGGTTTTGGCTGTCTGTTCTTCAAACTCATTTTTGGCAAGTCTTCTTATATTTTTACACTTAACTTGACAGAGTTTATGCTCCTTTCTACTTTCCTCATTAGGATCTGACTTACACTTTTTAAAAGATGTCCTTTTGTCTCTCACTGCTTCTTCTACCTGCTTGTTAAGCCACGGTGGCATTTTTTGGTTATCTCACTGGGTTGTTTTTTTTTAATCCAGGGTATACATTAAAGTTGGGCCTCTATTATTGTGTCTTTGAAAAGTTTCCATGCACCTTACAGAGATTTTACTTTTGTCACTCTACCGTTTCAATTCTCTTTAATTAACCTCCTTATTTTTGTGTAGTTCCCCTTTTTAAAATTAAATGCCACAGTGTTGGGCTGCTGAGGTGTTTTTCCAACCATAGAAATATTAAAATTAGTTACATTATGGTCACTATATCCAAGCAGACCAGTTATATTTACCTCTTGGAGCAGATTCTGCGCTCCACTTAGGACTAAATCAAGAATTGCCTCTCTTTTTGTGGGTTTCAGAACCAGCTGCTCCAAGAAGCAGTCATTTAAGGTATCAAGAAATTGTATCTCTGCATCCCACCTTGAGGCAATGAATACCCATTCAATATGGGGATAGTTGAAATCCCCCACTATTATTGAGTTTTTTTTCTTTTAATAACCTCTCTAATCTCCCTTAGCATTTCATAATTACTGTCACTATCCTGATTAGGGGGTCAATAATATATCCCTACTGCTATATTCTTATTATTTGCACATGGAAGTATTAGCCATATGTTCTATGGAACATTTTTGCTCATAAGTTTTTACTTCATTTGATTCTACATTTTCTTTCACGTATAACTCTATTCCCTGAACACTCCCCGACCTGTTCAGTCCTCCTTATATATTTTGTACCCTGGTATGACTGTGTCCCATTGATTGTTCTCATTCCACCGAGTTTCTGTGATGCCTATTAGCATAAAATCATAGAGCTGGAAGAGACCACAGGAGTCATCAAGTCCAGCCACCTGCCCAAATGAGGACCAATCCCAATTAACCATCCCAGCCACGGCTTATTCAACCTGAGACATCTGCCATTTTCTGATGTGTTAGACTCTTTTACATTTGATTGTATCTCATCAGATCTGACCCATGCTTCCATCCTCTCCCCCTGACTAAAATATAGAGACTGTCCCCTAAGAAATGTCCCTATTAATATACCCTCCTGTAAGAAGATGTCTCTGTCCGATCCATGTGCTCCTCCACAGATGTTGACTTTTCCCCAGCCCTTAGTTTAAAAACTGGTCTATAATGTTAAGTGCCAGCAGTTTGGTTGTGTTTTGGTTTAGATGGAACCCATCCTTCCTGTCTAGGCTCCCCTATCCCAAAAGTTTCCTCGGTTCCTAAAAATTCTAAAACCTTCCTCTCTACACCATCATCTCATCCACACATTGAGACTCCGAAGCACTACCTGCCTACCTGGCCCTGAGTGTGGAACTGGAAGCATTTCAGAGAATGCTGCCATAGAGGCCCTGGATTTCAATCTCTTTCCAAACAGCCTAAATTTGGCTTCCAGGACATCTCTCCGACCCTTCCCTATGTCATTGGTACCTACATGCACCATGGTCACCGGATCCTCCCCAGCACTACACATAAATCTATGTAGACTTGTGAAAGATTTGATGTGAATGTTACTGTTTAACAGTGGAATAAATTTCATGTTAATAAGTTACCCTGTAACAAAGTTTATGATTTTTTTTGGAAAAATAAAAACATTTTAAATCATTCTAGAACAGTAATTAGTAAACACACCTCATGCAAGAGGGACAAAAATCACTATAGTAGTAAAGCTTTTCAGTTACTACCTGAGAATAAATATAAAGATTTACACAGCAGAGGAAACTTGCCTGTGGTCTACGAAGGAAACTGAGGCACGACACCTCATGAATGCAATAATTAAACAGTGAAATAATTCACCATAAACTCTTAAAGGGCAGAAGTCATTAAAAACTGGCCTGGCTTAAGAACAAAAACCTAGGTAAGCAGGGGGAGGTAATTTCAGGCAAAACAGAGGAATCAGCAAGGATATTTGTAAAATAAAGGAATATTTGAAGCAATGATCTGCCATCCAAAAGGGGAAGGAAAATGTTCTTTATGTGTTTCAGAACTTCAGAAAAACCTAGAACCAGCTGAAGATCAACCTAAAACACCATGGATCTGCTGTTGCAACAAAGATTGGGTTTTATGTTTTATGTTTGTGTTTGTCTTGTGGTGTTTGGTCTTACAGCTAGCATTGTCACGTATTGTGTTTAAAACAACACTGCATTAGGCAGTAAAAGAGGATTATGGAACACAAGGTTTGTCTAATGGGCTATGTCTAGACTGCAAGCCTCTTTCGAAAGAGAGCGTCTAGACTGCACGGAGAAATTTCGAAAAAGCGGCTTGCTTTTTCGAAAGAAAGCATCCAGTGAGTCTGGATGCTCTCTTTCGAAGAAGCCCTATTTACATTGAAGAACGCCTTCTTTCGAAAGAGGAACTTTCGAAAGAAGGCGTTCTTCCTCGTAAATTGAGGTTTATCGCCATCGAAAGAAAAGCCGCGTTCTTTCGAATTAATTTCGAAAGAACGCGGCTTGAGTCTGGACGCAGGGGAAGTTTTTTCGGAAAAAGGCTACTTTTCCCGAAAAAACCCCTGAGTCTGGACACAGCCATGGTAAAAATGAAAGGAATAAACATAAAAATGTAAAGCACAAGGTTAAATTATTATGAATATGTGGAAGCATTCATCACTTAAAAAAATCTGTGTTAACTGGAAATTTGAATGAGTTTCCACATTGCTAGCACTGCTAAATGCACCTGGAAGGTGTATTACTGTAAGGGGCAGAACTGTAAAGGCAAAGGTATAACTCAATTAAAGGTTATTATCTTTGGTTGACAGCCAGAAGCAGCAGCTAGAAAAAGTAACGAAAAGACTCCCCAAACTGTCTTTCAAGTGTAACAATTGGCCTCCGTAGGTTGAGCAGAACTTGTTTCTCTGAATAATAAAACTGATATTTTTTCAGTGTGTGACCAATCTGTTTCAACCATGAGAACAGCCTCCAGTAGTTCACAAAGTGTGTTATATTGATGCTTTCTCTCCATCCAGGCATTTCTTCTGGGACCCTCACCTGAGAAGTTAGGTATAGTCAAGAAGGCAGGGGAACATAGGGGTGACACCGTTCTGCCTCCGCGTTGGATGTCTTCTTTCTCTTCATGGCAGATTCCGTTGCAATTAATTTTACCAACCCCTCCACCTTCATCCTGCTGGGCATTCCTGGCCTGGAGATGGACCATGTCTGGATCGCCATCCCCTTCTGCACCATGTACATCATAGCCATCTTGGGGAACTTCACAATCCTATTCATTGTGAAGAGGGAGCCGAGCCTCCATAAGCCCATGTACTATTTCCTCTGCATGCTGGCCACCACCGACCTGGTCCTATGCACCTCCATCCTTCCCAAGACATTGGCAATCTTCTGGTTCAATTCCAGAGAGATCGATTTCAGTTCCTGCCTCACCCAGATGTTCTTCATTCACTGCTCCTTAGCAATAGAGTCTGGGATATTCACGGCCATGGCATTGGATTGCTATGTTGCCATATGTGATCCCCTGAGACATTCCACCATCCTGACAAATGACATGGTGGCCAAGATTGGCCTGGCTGTGCTGCTGCGTGGTGCCGTACTTGCATTGCCCTGTCCCTTACTGGCAGCTCAGTGGCCATACTGCAGAACCAATGTCATCCCTGAGCCGTACTGCACACACATCGCCGTGGTGAAGCTGGCCTGCGCTGACATTCGTGTGAGTAGTTACTACGGCCTCTTTGTGCTATTCTGTGTAAATGGTCTGGATGTGATTTTTATTGTTGTGTCCTACACACAGATCCTCAGGGCCATCTTCAGACTCCCCACAAAGGACGCCCGGCTCAAGACCTTTGGGACCTGCAGCTCCCACCTCTGCGCCATTTTAGCCTTTTACATCCCAGGTCTCTTCTCCTCCCTCATGCACCGATTTGGCCAGAATGTGGCTCTGCATTTCCATGTTCTTATTTCCAGTTTGGATCTCTTGATGCCCCCTATGCTGAACCCCATCATCTATGGAGTGAGGATCAAACAGATCCGGGGAAGGTTGTTCCGGCTCTTTACTCAAAAATTGAACTAAAATTTTCCCTTGGTGCTCTGGCTCTGAGATTGAAGAGGTGGTTGGTGACATGGTGCTGGGCTACATGAGAACAACAAGAACAAGAACAACAAGACTGAGTCAGAGAAAAGGTCCATCTAGCCGAGGGTCCCGTCTTCAGACGGTGACCAATGCCAGGCGCCCCAGAGGGAGTGTATAGAACAGGGAATCATCCAGTGATCCCTCTCTTGTCATCAATCACTGTTGGGCATGGAGAGAGACATTTAACCCTGTCCTGACCTTTCTGTGGTGTGTCACTGTGACAAACTGAAGAATCAGTCTGGCTGTGTCTAGACTGCATCCCTTTTCCGTAAAAGGGATGCAAATTAGTGACATCGCAATTGGAAATGAAGCAGAGATTTAAATCCCCCCCGCTTCATTTGCATAAACATAGCTGCCGCTTTTTTCCGGCTCAGAGCTTTGCCGGAAAAAAGCGCCAGTCTAGACGGGGATCTTTTGGAAAATAAAGCCTTTTCCGAAAGATCCCTTATTCCTTATTTTAAGAGGACACCCTGAATATTAGCTTAAACAAAGACCTGACCCGGATGGGCCACTACCTTCCACATTCTAATGACATAAAAAGCAAAGCACGGGGTACTTAGAATACGTACACCCCCCTCTACTAGCCTAATTTAGCTTGGATGCGCTAACTGACAATATTTTTTCTCCATTAACCCCCTTCTCTTTCTCTCCCCATCCCCTCTCATTCTCTGCTATTTATTTGAAACCTGGACCCTTTAACTCCATTCATCTAAGGAAGTGGGTTGTTCCCACAAAAGCTCATGATGGCGCCATTTTTAAATGCCGGCTTGTTCGAACCCCGTGCCGCGCGGCTACACGCGGCACGGGCTAGATAGTTCGAACTAGCTAGCCATTCCGAACTATCTGTAGTTCGGAATGTTCCACGAGGCGTACAGATAGTTCAGAATGGCTTGCTAGTTCGAACTGTCTAGCCCGTGCCGCGTGTAGCCGCGCGGCACGGGGTTCGAACAAGCCGGCATTTAAAAATGGCGCCGGCCGGCTTATGCAAATAAAGCCCGGGAAATTCAAATCCCGGGCTTCATTTGCACGTTCGGTATGCATACATTACCCCGCTAGTTCGAACTAGCGGGGTAGTGTAGACATATCCTGAGGCGCTGCAGGACTATTCACTGGGTTTTAAGTTTTGTTCAGGTACAGACTAACATGGCAACTCCTCTGGAACTTTTATGCATTTTCTGTCCATTTCAGTTTTTAACAACTTACTGGGACACACCTGTTTTCACTTGTAACCATTTCAATCATGCTGTTTGTATTAAAACACTTCTGTGTTACTATCTGGTTCAGTGTAAATGATAATGATCTGGGCGGGGAGACAAACAGTGTGCACATCTCTCCGTCAGTGAGTACGAGGGTGAACATCCTCAAGAGCTTTCCTTTTGTAAAAATGTATTCAGAGAAAGATGGATTTTTGTGAGGTGTTGACCCCTTTTGACAGTTGGTTTCTTGGATGCTGTTCCCTAGGATTGCATCCTCTCAGAGCTGCAATGGTTCAGTGTGCATTGCTCTTTACAGAGGAGGGGAAGGTTAGTTTGCGGGAGACCAGAGAATCTGATCCAGCAGGACAGGAGGGTGGGGAGATCCAGAGAGCAAGAAGGGTGTTAGAGGCATAATCAGCAGACCAGGGCACAGTCCCAAATGCTTTTCAGTGTGCAAACCCCATCACAACGGTCTCCCAAAGACTTCTTGCTAGCAAGTTAAAGAAGTTGGGCTTGAAGGAAAGGACTAGCTGGTAGAAAGAAAGCTGGCTGGGTTGTCAGAGTCACTGAGCAGTGATCAACAGCTCAGTCATAGGTGTTCACAGCACATTTCATTAGGGTGTGCACCCAAAGAATTTTTAAAAAATGTACTTTGAGCCCCATTAGCCACACCCCTGACCTTGTTAGCCATGTCCCTGACCCCCACTGGCCACAGCTCTGGAGGTAACACTCTCCAGACAAGATGGACACATGGCTTCCCCTCCCCCAAGGACTTTCCCCACTATCCTCCTACCAATAGGGATTAGTTTGCCCCCCGCCCCCAACTCCCCTCATGCAACTATCCTGCAGTTGAATTACCCCAATGTGTGAGAAAGTAACTGGGGGTGGAGAGGCTGGGGGAAGGGTTCCCTCTAAGAGTTTTCTCCCATGAGCAGAATGAATTTTGTGTTGTGCACCACTACTGAGTTTGTGGCTTGTTTGGATGTGCCAGTGTGGCACCTAAGTTATTAATAAATCTCATAAACCTCTACCTTTTCCCTCTGCTGCCATGTCTCCTCCCCTTGCTCCATCAGCTCCCCTGGTGCCTGCTGCCCCCCAGCCCCTCACCCTCCTCTACTGTCCTGACTCCTGCCCTTCTCACTGCCCTCAGCCCTCCTGTGACCTGCCCCTTCGAACAGCCCTTCTCTCCCCCCTGTGCCCACTCCTCCAGTAGCCCCACTCTGATCATGTGAGCTACCCTTCCTCATCCCCTCTCCTAAAACCTCCCCCTACACACCTGCCCTGCCTCTCTCCTCTGGTGCTGGTCCTTCCCCTGCAGGTGTCTGCCCTTCTGCTTCACCCCCAGAATCCCCTGGCACCTGCACCTTCCCTTAGCCCCGCACCCTCCTGGTGCCTCTCGCTTCCCTCACTGCCCCTGCCCCCTTTTTTCCTGATGCCAACCCCCTCACCACCCTCTGCCCCCATTCCCCTCATGCTCCTGTGCCCTCATACATGCCTTGCTCCATCCCTGCCTTCCTCATGCCCACCCCTTCTCCCAGCACCTCCCCTTCCCCCACTCTAGCCCCCAAAGCCCTTACCCTCTCCTCTCCCAGCATCACCCCGTCCCCCCTCTCACTGACACCTCCCCTCCTGCCCTTTCCCTCATTGTCTCTACTTGGCCCCCTGGCATTTGCCTCTCCTCTACCCTGTCCCTTAGCGCTTACACTCCAGGCCTCTCTGAAGTCGTTCGGAATTGATACAACCACCTGGGAATCGCTGGCACAGTCTCATCCACAAGGGATGCCAAGCTCTCGAAACAAGGCACATCTCTGAAGCACAACACAAGCACGTGCTGCGCAAGTCCAAAGCTACCAGCGCAATGATTGCAATGCCTACACACGTCTGCCTGACATGTTCCAGGACATTAGGTGCCCGAATTGGACTGATAAGTCATCTTCAGACACACTGTATCCAGTCTCAAAGCACTTAGTGGTGTTGAGGTCTTCATCGACCACGATGGACAAACAACAACACCCTGTCCCTTAGCGCTTTCCCCTTTCTTCTGCTGACCTGCCCCATTCCTTCTGCACAATCCCCTTCCTCTCCCACCCCTTCCTCTTATTTTCCCCTCTCCCCTCCCCTTCTCTTCCTTACCTTCGGCTTTTGCCTTCCAATTCACAGGGCTGGAGTCAGAGCTGGCCCAAGCTACAGGCCGGCCAGGCCCTAGCTGGGGCGCCCCCGGGGCACTGCGCGGTGCTGCTGGTCTGGGCAGGGGTGTCCCTGGGGTGCCTCGGGGGGGCCATGTGGTGTTGCCGGACCGGGCATAAGGGGCAGTGCTGTGGGGCCCGGAGTGCAAAAATGGCTTGGGCTGGCCAGCATTTGTAGTAGGGCCTCAGCTGCTTCTGGATTTAAATATCCCGGGCTTCATTTGCATGTTCCTGGGCGCCTCCATTTTTAAATCCCCCTTAGTCCGAACTAACTGCCCACAGCTAGACGTGGCAGTTAAACGTTAATTCCAACTAACTCCTTAGTTCGAATTAACTGTTACTCCTCGTGGAACCTTATGTAATGTGTTTGGTCCAGTTTATATACTGCCTGATGTCATAAAAGGAACATTCATGTGTCTTCAAAAGCCATGTGCAAAGGCTGTGAGGTTGCACTTTTGAAACAGAGCTATACAGGTGGCTAATTTAAGGGCATTTCCAGAGATGTATTAAGAGACTTTTCTAAGCAGGAGGTGACCAGTTTCAATGACTGGTTCATAGGGTGCATGAGAGGCCAAAGACAGGCAGCAAAAGTGCTCTCAACACAACTAACGGCACAGCCTAAAGTAGGAAAAAGGCTCATGATCAGAAGACCCGTGAGGCTCTCGTCAGACCTGGAAACCATGTTCGACTTCATGCCCATAGATTCCAATGATGTAACAAAATACAGGAAAAAATTGGAGTGCAATCCCCATGTTGTCGATACTCTCAACAGTCCCAGAGTGCTGGTTCACACTGTCCAGCCTGAACAAGGAGGTCCCGAGAGAGTAACACAGAGTGGGGTCAGGCATTCTCGTCCAACCAGGCTTCATGGCAGGCACAGAGCAGCCTGTCCCAAGGAGACTGAAGCCAATGGGGCAAATCCAATCCTGATGAGAATGGACAGATCCCTCAGACTGACCTGGCTTTACCTGCCAATGGATAAATAGAAAATACGGGTAATCAGCCACCAGTCTCCTGAAGGTCCTCTACAAGGGGATGTAAGGGGGATGTGGGCCCCTCACTAAAACAAAGTGAGAATTTTGTATTGGCCCTTCCCTTGCACCAGAAGGAAGGGGAAAGTCAATGGGAAACCAGGCACCTTACACTGAGATCCTCTGGGTGTAATGGAGAAAGGTGAGCTCTCCCAGTCAGCTTTACTGACAGGCTGGCGGGCCAATGAGAGAGCTGGGCCAGAGCAGGGCAGAGCTAAGGGACGAGCAGGGCCCAGGCTGGGCTGAGAGCAGAGCCACAGCAGCCAGCGTCAGAGCAGCCAGATCCACAACCCAGGCAGCTGAGCTGGCGGTAGAGGAGGGCAGCCCTCACAAGATATGCCAGGGGAGCAGTCCAGGGAGCTGGAGGCAGAGCAGCAGCAGTTCTGGGGCTCGGGACTATCTAGACTTTGCCCTACTTACACATTTTAAGAAGTCCGTTCTTGGAGAGAGAAGTGTCTCCCATCCCCCTCAGTCTTGCAAGAAACTGCCCTGCCTCTCAAACACAGAAGAGAGAGAACCCCCCTCTCTTGCTGTTTGAAATTCCTACCTGCATTGTTATTGGCTGACAACTCAACACTCGGCTAGATACAGGAGACATCAGTTAACCCTTTACTCACTGGGTGCTGGTCAGCATTCCTGATTATGACAGATGCATTAACAGGTGTGTTGTGAGCAAGACACGAGAAGTCATTCTTCCGCTCTACTCTGCTCTGGTTAGGCCTCAGTTGGAGTATTGTGTTCAGTTCTGGGCACCGTGTTTCAAGACAGATGTGGAGAACTTGGAGAGGGTCCAGAGAAGAGCAACAAGAATGATGAAAGGTCTAGAGAACATGAGCTACGAGGGAAGACTGAAGGAACTAGGCTTGTTTAGTTAGGAAAGGAGAAGACTGAGAGGGGACATGAGAGTGGTTTTCAGGTATCTAAAAGGGTGTCACAAGGAGGAGGAAGAAAAAGCCTGTGTCTACACTGGGCCACTTATTCCAGAAAATCAGCCGCTTTTCTGGAATAAGCTGCAAGCTGTCTACACTGACCCTTGAATTTCCAGAAAAGCAACGACACTCTACTGTACAAAATCAGCCGCTATTCCAGAAAAACTATTCTGCTCCCGCTCGGGCATAAGTCCTTATTCCGGAACACTGTTCCGGAAAAGGGCCAGTGTAGACAGCCCAGTAGTCTTTTCCGGAAAAGCACGTCTACATTGGCCACAGACGCTTTTCCGGAAAAAGGGCTTTTCCGGAAAAGCAGACTGCCAATGTAGACGCTCCTTTTCTGGAAAAACTGAAAACGGAATAGGATTCCGTTTTAAGCAGTTCCGGAAATTCATGCCAGTGTAGACACAGTCAAAATGTTCTCTGTGGCCTCTGAGGATAGAACAAGAAACAGTGGGCTTCAACTGCAGCAAGGGAGTTGTATTTTGGACATTAGGAAATATTTTCTACCTGTCAGGGTGGTGAAATACTGAAATAAATTGCCCAGGGAGGTTGTGGATTTTCCATCTCTGGCGATATTGAAGAGCAGGTTGGCTAGATATCTGTCAGGGATGATCCATGGTGCTTGGCCCTGCCGTGAGGGCAGGGGACTAGACTTGATGACCTCTTGAGGTCCCATCCAGATCTAGAATTCTAGGATTCTAGGATAAATACTGAGTTTCAGAGATGGTATCACACAGGTGAGTGGAAGTGGAAGCCCCTCAAGGTCAGGGCTACCAGTTGTTCCATCTCCAGGATGACTATTTCCTTCTTCTCCTCCTTTCTCTCCCCTGGTCTTCTCCTGGCACCTGGCGTTTCCATGGAAGTTCATAAGCAGGAGACTGAGGCTGTGCTATGAGAAGGGAGTTGGGGTGAGACCCAAAGCAGTCACAAAAGTGAATGGAGAGCCTTGTGCTCCCGTCTGTGTGTCTGGTCCAGCCGCCGCGTAATAGCCATTCCCGCTAGCTCCAGTCTAGCTCCCTCGGACATGTGCTCTGCTCTTTAAGGCCCAGGGAATTCTGGTAACAGCCAGGGCAGGGCTGTGCATTGTCGGCATGTCGCACCCACCTAGCAGCTTTTGTTACCACTTCTAAAAGAACAACAAAAAAAGGAGTAGTCCCGTGGCACCTTAAAGACTGACAACTACATCTGAGCATGAGCTTTTGTGGCCAAAACCCACTTCCTCAGCTGACGGAATCCAAGGCTGTGTCCAGACTCAGGGGTTTTTTCGAAAAAAGTAGCCTTTTTTCGAAAAAACTTCACCTGCGTCTAGACTGCAGCCGCGTTCTTTCGAAATTAAATCGAAAGAACGCGGCTTTTCTTTCGACGGTGGTAAACCTAATTCCACGAGGAAGAACGCCTTCTTTCGAAAGTGCTCTTTCGAAAGAAGGCGTTCTTGAAAGCAAACAGGCTTTTTAGAAAGAGAGCATCCAGACTCACTGGGTGCTTTCTTTCGAAAAAGCGGCTTGCTTTTTCGAAATTCCGCGTGCAGTCTAGACGCGATCTTTCGAAAGAGGCTTGCAGTCTAGACATAGCCCAAGGTATTTATGTCAGTGCCAGCTGTTCCCTGTCAGTTGTAGAACCTGTGTTTCTGAAACTAATTAAGCGGGCTGGATATGTCCCATTCATAGTTTGGATGTGAAAATGTAGGGCAGGAGAAATTCCCTTTGTAGCGTGTGAACTAGTTCATGTCTCTATTCCAGCACAGGGTGAGAGTGTCACGTCTGTCAACTAATTCCAGTTCAGCAGTCTGTCTCTGTAACTCGGTGGTTAAACCCCTTGGCTGTGTCTACACTGCAGGCTTTTTGAGCAAGAACAGCCGTTTTTGCGCAAGTACACTTACAGTAAAGTGTCGGGCCAAGTCTGTGCCTCAGTTTCCCTGTCAGCATAAAGGGGAGAGGCTCACAGTGATTTTCCTTTGCTGGGTGGTTTGAAGACCCCTCAGTGAAAGGTGCTGCCCAGGGTGATGATAGTTAATGATGAAAATCGCTGATCTCTGGTGCCGTAGTGGCAGGCCATGTGGTTCCTGTCTCCCCACACTCATCCGTCTCTAGATCTCTATTCTCACACTCTGCCTTCATGCCTGGGCATTTACAGGGTACGGCGCCTGTGGAGACCTGTGGATTATCCGCAGTTTTCTTAGTAGTCAGCAATAATTTTTCAATAAACACAAAACGCGCAGAAAGCCAACTCCTCTGACTCGGCCCAGAGCCCAGGAGTTCTCCTCTCCCTTTGGGAAGGGCCTTAATTGCTGTTTACTTCTAAAGCTGGAGAAATAGCCCAGAAGCCGAGCCATGGAAAATGTCACTGGAGAGTCACTGCCTAGAAAGTCTGTTCCACAGCTTCTTTGCATCCGGAGGCCACTTCTCCCCAGAGGCTGTGTGAACCCCCCTGGGACGGCCCAGAGCTGGGTTATAACCAGTGCCCAGCCCTGTGCCGGCTCTCGGCGCGGGACGCTGCTGCAGATGCTGGGCTGAGAGAGGTGCGGGACGCGGCTGCCTGAGGGGGGTTCCCAGGGAAACACGTCCCTCTCAGCACTCACAGGTACCAGCTCTGGCTGGGGGCTCCTCTGCTCGACTAACCCAGTGCACTGTGGGAGTGGTGGGATAGACAGTAAGTCGGGGTCCTTTCTGCTTTGCACAGACACTGAACGTTCTGGGGCCCTTGTGTTACTGGTGAAAATGTCCCTCTTTGCGGACGGCCTCTAGCCCACGGCAGCTGCATTTCAGGTGCAAAGTGGATCCTGTCGGATGAAAGATGCCAGCAGATGGACAAGGCAGGAGAATATTCTCTGGCCATGGCTCAGAGTTTACTCGACTTCCTGAGGCAAAACTCTCCTAGGAGCAAGAACTGAGCCAAGCCCTCAGCAGCCGGCTGTGTGTCACTGCCTAGACACTGTCACCTCCCTCCCCCCCCAGCATCTCCGGGCTCAGGCTGTTAACGGGGGGCTGTATCTGCTGAGTATCTGCTGGGAAGCAGAATCCATCGGTGCCTGCCCTGGCCTCCTTGTAATCCCCCTGCCGGCCTTTGGCTCAGGCACAGCTTTTATCTCCAAATGTTTTCAGTTTGCTTCCTGGTCATTGATGAAAATATCTAATCACACAAGGCCTACAAGTGATCGCTGCAGAGCCCTACTTGAAACAGCCCCATTGGCTGACAGGGGCCCATGGACATCGTCTGTCTGGAATCCCGGAGTGACCAGATGTCTGTCTATTTTGTGGGTGCTCTGATGCTATTGCAGAGTGCACATAGTTGATCTGTCAGGTTTCCCTCTTACATCAAAGGCGTCAGAGAAATCAAAGTCTCTTGCATGTGCGCTGTTCCCTTCTCAGCCAGATGTGCACTCGTATTACTGGAGGAGTTTTCCATAAAGCATGTTGGTGACTGGCATTAACTAATCCCAGACCAGCTTTTCTACTGAGTCCTAACCTGGCCAGTTCTGTCAATGTTTTGGTTAGTTTAATAGTTTCTATTTAACACACGTCTGCCTTTGATTTGCCTTTAAAAATATTCTGGTTCTGCTGCTGCCTGATTGTGCATCTCTGAATGCAAATAACATTTGTCGTAGATCGGTTAGCTCACAAGTCCCGGGTTTCCAAGTGTCTATGGGTATGTCTACACTAGACCCCTAGTTCAAACTAGGGAGGCTAATGTAGGCATTCAAAGTTGCAAATGAAGCTCGGGATTTAAATATTCTGGGCTTTATTTGCATCTTCCCATTTGGGCTCCATTTTTTAATCCCCTTAGTGTAAACTAACTGCCCGCAGCTATACGCGACAGTCAAACATTAAGTCAAACTAAGTCGTGGAAAGAGGTGTAACAGTCAACTCGAACTAAGGACGTAGTTCAAGTAAACGTTTGACTGCCGCGTGTAGCTGTGGGCAGTTGGTTCGGACTAAGGGGATTTAAAAATGGTGCCTGGATGGGAAGATGCAAATAATGCCTGGGAAATTTAAATCCCGGGCTTCATTTGCAACTTCGAATTCCTACATTAGCCTCCCTAGTTCGAACTAGGGAGCTAGTGTAGACATACCCTACAATAGATGCTGTTTAACAGCCTTATTGACTGTTAGTGGACAAGAATGTATTTCATCACCTCATGTGACATGAGTGCCTCTGAGTGCCTCTTTGTGAATGCACAACAGAAATATTTCGGGAATACGTCGACCTTTCCTGCAACATCAGTGACTTTTCTTTCTCTTTCTAGGAAATGGCAGATCCTTTCTTTCTTTTTTTTTTTAAAGATTTGTTGTGTTCTTTATATAGTTAATAATCTCATTTTGGCTATTCTTAGCTCTGCCGGACATGGATTTCTCACTGTTTCTAATATCCCTTAAAATGTCCACAACGTCCAATGTGTATTGTTTGCTATTGATTTTTCCCTTTTCCCTCATTTTTTCTGTATTGCTTCCCTCCCCTGTGTGCTTGCTGGAAAGAATTTGTTTGAGGTTAGGGGGTTGTATGTAGTCAAGGATTGGCCTGTCCCGCAATGCCTGTGAGAGTGAGGAGTCATTTTCCAGGATAGGTTGAAGATTATCAATGATGCCCTGGAGGGGTTTAAGTTTGGGGCTGTAGGTGCTGACCAGTAGTTTTGTGTTTTTTTCTTTGTTGGGTCTGTCTTGAAGAAGCTGATATCAGGGTACCTGTCTGGCTCTGTCAATCTATTTCTTCACTTTCCTGTGTGGGTATTTAAGTTTTAAGAATGCCTGCTAGAGATCCTGTAGGTTTTTGTCTCTGTCCGTGGGACTGGAGCAGATACGGTTGAATCTTAGGACCTGGCTGTAAACAATTGATTAGGAAATGTGTCTTGGATGGAAGCTAGAGGCATGAAGGTGAGTGTAAGAGTTGGTAGGTTTCTGGTATAAAGTGATGGAAATGTGGCTGTTGTTTAATTGTACTATAGTGTCAGGGAAGCGGATCTCTCATGTGGGCTGGTCTAGGCTGAGAGTGATTGTGGATTGGAAGTTGTTGAAATCCCTGTGGAATTCTTCAAGAGCTTACAGTTCATCTTCAAGTTTGACACAATCAACTCTGGATTAAACAAAGACTGTGAATGGCTCGCTAACTACAAAAGCAGCTTCTGCTCTGTTGGTATTCACACCTCCAGATCAGCTACTAGAAGTGGGCCTCATCCTCCTTGATTGGATCCACCTCGTCATCTCCAGCCTGATCCTGGCCTGCATATTTATTCCTGCCTCTGGAAATTTTCACTACATGCATCTGACGAAGTGGGTCTTTGCCCACGAAAGCTTGTGCTCCAACACTTCGGTTAGTCTATAAGGTGCCACAGGACCCCTCGCCGCTTTTTCTGATAGTTTTTTCGGAAGAGGATTTTCCAAAATTTGGCCCAGTGTAGACAGACCAAATTTCAGAAAATCCTCCTCTTTCAGAAGAACCCTTCTTCCTCGTGGGAGGAAGAAGACAGAGCTTCGGAAGGAGTGTCCATGCTCTTCAACAAAAAAAAAGCAGAACTCTGGTATCATGGAAAAACTCCATAGACTAGACGTAGCCTAACTGATCATACACTTTTTCTTCCTATTTCTTCCTAAGCTATTTTTTCTTCCTTCTCTTTTCCTCCCCATCCTCTGTCTTTCTCTGCTCTTTATTCGTACCCCAGATCCCTAGCTCTATTCATCTGAAGAAGTGGATTGTACCCATGAAAGCTCATGACCCCATCTACATGTTTTGTTAATCTTTAAGATGGTGCAGAACTTTTCATTGTCTTTTAAGTTGTTTTTTCTCCATGAGAAAGTAATCAGTTCCATTCTTTTTTTCCTCTACCATATTCTTCCTTTTTAGTTTCTTCCTTAAGCATTCTCAGGCATTTCAATCTGTCCACACATGGCAGTTCTCATAACCCATCAGGGAAACCCTCCTTCCATCTACTCTGTCCTTCGGAGTGACTGGGTGATCAAAACTGGGGGAATGTCTGGACCACCCCGTTCCTTTGGCACCTGAATAGTGTTAGTGTTGGGCACTAGCTGGTTCCTTTGAGCTGCCAGCAATGACACCCAGGCCTTTCCCTGAGTTGCGTTCTGCTATGGCACATTCACTCCGGTACGTGTCTTGGTTTGGCGTTACCCACTGTCAGGGTATGTCTACACTACCCCGCTAGTTCGAACTAGCAGGGGTAATGTAGTCATCCACAATTGCAAATGAAGCCCGGGATTTGAATTTCCTGGGCTAAATTTGCATGAATCCGGCCGGCGCCATTTTTAAATGCCGGCTAGTTCGAACCCCGTGTCGCGCGGCTACACGCGGCACGGAGTAGCTAGTTCGGATTAGGCTTCTAATCCAAACTAGCTGTACTCCTCGTGGAATGAGGAGTACAGCTAGTTCGGATTAGGAAGCCTAATCTGAACTATCTACTTCGTGCCGCGTGTAGCCGCGCGACACGGGGTTTGAACTAGCCGGCATTTAAAAATGGCGGCTCCCCGCTTATGCAAATGAAGCCCGGGAAATTCAAATCCCGGGCTTCATTTGCAATTGCGGATGACTACATTACCCCTGCTAGTTCGAACTAGCGGGGTAGTGTAGACATACCCTCAGATTTTTAGAAACTAAGTGAATTGAGAACTTACTAGAGCAGGGACGCTGAAGCCTGGGAAATAAGGAACAAAGACGTGTAACGAGTATCCACACTTGTGTTTCCCGATGTAGCCTATTCAGGTTTCCTGCATCACAATATAGTGGCTCTACTGACATGTTCGCCCCAGTACGCTTCTTGATTTGGTGTTTCCCCACTCTCACATTTTTAGAAACTGGGTAAATTGGGAACTTACCACAGCAGGGACGCTGTAGCCTGGGCATTAAGGAACAAAGACATATAACGAATATCCACACTTGTGTTTCCTGCAGTACAACACATTGGCATTATTGACACATGGACAATCATAAAATGTGGAATGGGCATTAGTAGGTTGTTCATACCTCACTTCTCTGAACAGTCAAATGTCATTGGTCAGTGTGTGGAGAGTGACCAATACGCTCCACCCATGAGAACAGCCCCCAGCAGTGCATGTCGTGTCTCATACGAACATTGTCTCTCCATCCAGGTATGCTGTGACCATCACCTGAGACCCTGGGTACATACAAGCCATGAGGAATATCCATGTGATACTATTCTATATCTGAGTTAGACACTTTCTCCCTTTCTCCATGTCAGATTCCAGCAGAAACAACTTCACCAACCCCTCCACCTTCATCCTGCAGGGCATTCCTGGCCTGGAGACAGCCCATGTCTGGCTCTCCATCCCCTTCTGCACCATGTACATTATAGCCATGTTGGGGAACTTTAGCATCCTGTTCATTGTGAAGATGGAGCCGAGCCTCCATGAGCCCATGTACTATTTCCTCTGCATGCTGGCCGCTACTGACCTGGTCCTCTCTACATCCATCCTGCCCAAAATGCTGAGTATTTTCTGGTTCAATTCCAGGGAGATCGATTTCAGTGCCTGCCTCACCCAGATGTTTTTCATTCACTGCACTTTACTAATGGAGTCTGGGACACTCACGGCCATGGCCTATGATCGCTACGTGGCCATTTGTGATCCCCTCAGACATTCCACCATCCTGACAAACTCCATTGTAGCCAAGATCAGCCTGACCGTGCTGCTGCGTGGTGTCATCCTCACATTGCCCTGTCCCCTCCTGGCAAGGCAGTGGCCATATTGTAGAACCAACATCATTCCTGAGCCATACTGCTCACACATAGGTGTGGTGAGCCTGGCCTGCGCTGACATTCGTGTGAGTAGTTACTACGGCCTCTTTCTCCTACTCTGTGTGATGGGGCTGGATGTGATTTTTATTGCTGTCTCCTATATCGAGATCCTCAGGGCCATCTTCAGACTCCCCACAAAAGATGCCCGGCTCAAAACTATTGGAACCTGTGGCTCCCACTTCTGTGCCATGCTAGCCTTCTACATGCCTCTTCTTTTCATCTCCCTTGTAAACCGCCTGGGCCAGAAAGTACCCCTGCATTTCCATATTTTAATTTCCAACTTGTATGTGTTGATGCCCCCAATGCTGAACCCCATCATCTATGGGGTGAGGACCAAGCAGATCCACAACAGGCTGCTCCGGCTCTTTACTCAAAAGGGTACCTAAGGATTTCTCCTGTTTCTCTGGCTCCGAGACTGAGATCAGACAAGAGCTGGGTGGTGACATGGTGCTGGGCCTTCTTCTGTGAAATTCTGACTGGAGAGTGAAAGTGACATTAAACCCTGTCCTAGCCTTACCATGCTGTGTCTGTGGGACAAACCGAGTAATCGGTCTGTGTTCAACTCATTCATTCATGGGGTTGCCCACTTTCTAATTCCTGGTACCTTGCACCCTGAGGTTCCTTTCCCTGCCCCGTTTATTCCTTCAATATTTCCTTCACCTCTTCCCCCACAATAAAACATTTTCTTGTTGTTCTACCCCCATGCCTCAAACCACCAACCCAGTTACTCAAACGATGATCAGACAATCTCTCTCCAGCCATCCATCTCTCCTTCCTAGATCATCTCCACCTCCCTTCCCTGCCATTGCAATTCCGTGTGCTCCAAGGCTGGGACAGGAGCGTCTCCAGACTGACTAAGAGTCTGGTCTGAGAGCAGGGAGGACACAGCGCTGAAGCTGACCGGCTGGGCAGGAGCAGAGAGGAAAGCTAAGAAGCACGTACAAACCCAGTTGAGGGTTGCGGGAAGAGTTGAGTTGCAGTCAGGCAAAATTATGCTACATCGTGCATGTGGGCCCTAACGCTCTGCTACAAAGCCAGGAAAAATGAGTTCAGTGTGTCATTTCCCTTTTTTATTATTCAATACCTCCCTGCTAGGGAGGGTCCCTGCAGTGGGTGTGGGCTGGGCACTTTTTGGCCTGAGCCAGGTCTTGGGAGGCAGGGCAGGGGATCAGCTTTGAAGCTGGGAGGACAACATCTGAGAGAGACAGAAGGAGAAGCAGGGAAGGAGAACATCACATTGGAGCAGCTGGGACATTCTGTCAAGTTGGCGTCATGGGATCCTCTCCTACTGAGGCTACCTCTGCGGGGGATGGAATTCCACATAATATGAAAAAAAACTGGCAATGGGGGATTAAATCATCAGAAACCTAGATAGCTGGGTTTGGGATGACCGGGAGAACCACTGGTGACTTATGTGCAAAGACTGTGGAACTCTTGAGACATCTCGATAGACATATGTGTATTATCAGGGGAAAGCAGGTGGTACATGCAAGTAGTAATGATGTAGGGAAGCCAAATATAAAAGATTGAAGTCCAGGACCTCCAGAGTAGCATTTTCAGAAACACGTTGGCTGAAACAGGAGTCATAGAACACTAGAACTGGAGGGGTCCTTGAGAGGTCGTCAAGTCCAGTCCCGTGCCCTCAGGGCAGGATCAAGCATCATCTAGACTGGGGTGGGGGGCAGGCAAAAGGGCCTCTGCAGGCTGTATCCAGCCCTCCAAGCGGGTTGATCATGTCTGCAAAGGCCCTGCCTCTCCTCTGCCCCAGGCCAATTAGGGCCTTGGAGGCAGGGGGTAGCGCATGAAGTTTCCTCCGCCCTGCCAGGAGCTGGAGGAGACTTCGCCCAGTCTTCCACCCCCAAGTCCTGATTGGCCTGTGGGAGAAGAGGGAGCATGCAAAGTCTCCTCCCACTGCAAGGGGCATGGGCACCTCTGTGGGGGCAAAGGTACTTCCCCACCCTCAGTCAATCATGATCTGGGGGTAGGGAAGGAGGGAAGTATCCTGGCCCCGCCCCTTCTGGTGTGGCCTGGGGCCACTTCAAAAATTTCTGAAGTGGTCCCTGGAAAAAAAAGTATTGCCCACTCCTGGTCTAGACCATCCCTGATAGATGTCTATTTAACCTGCTCGTAAATATCTTCAATGATGGAGATTCTACAACCTCCCTTCGCAATTTATTCCAGTGTTTAACCGCCCTAATAGTTAGAAAGTATTTCCTAATGTCCAACTTAAACCTCCCTTGCTGGTGTTTAAGCCCATTGCTTCTTGTCTCATCCTCAGAGGACAAGGAGAATATTTTTTCTCCCTCTTCCTTGTGACACCCCGTCAGATACCTGAAACCACTATCGTGTCCCCTCTCAGGCTTCTTTTTTTCAAACTAAACAAGACCAATTCTTTCAGTCTTCCCTCATAGCTTGTATTCGCTAGACCTTTCATCTAGCGAACCTTCTCAGGACCTTCTCCAATTTCTCCACATCTTTCTTGAAATGCGGTGCCCAGAACTGGACACAATCCTCCAACTGAGGCCTAATCAGTGCAGAAGAATGACTCCGAAGCATGAAGATCAACAGATGGAAATGCAGAGTCTCAATGGCTGTGTCCAGACTCAGGGGTTTTTTCGGGAAAAGTAGCCTTTTCCCGAAAAAACTTCCCCTGCATCCAGACTCAAGCCGCGTTCTTTCGAAATTATTTCAAAGAACGCGGCTTTTCTTTCGATGGCGGTAAACCTCTTTTTACGAGGAAGAACGCCTTCTTTCGAAAGTTCCTCTTTCGAAAGAAGGCGTTCTTCAATGTAAATAGGGCTTCCTCGAAAGAGAGCATCCAGATTCGCTGGGTGCTCTCTTTCGAAAAAGCGGATTGCTCTTTCGAAAGATCCGCCTGCAGTCTAGACGCGATCTTTCGAAAGAGGCTCTTTTGAAAGATGCTTTCGAAAGAGCCTCTTTCGAAAGAAGCCTGCAGTCTAGACATAGCCCAAGTGTGGATGAGATTGTAGTAGAAGGTGGAGGGGGTTAGATTTATTAGTAACTTGGGAACTGTTTGAGAAAGGAGAAGAGTATACAGGAAGAATGGTCTCCACATCAAATTCAATGGGACCATATTGGTATCACTTAAAATTACCAGGGTGTCAACTCAGAAGGCCAGGGCCCAACAGGGCTGTAGATTCGCTTCAAGACAGAGTCAATTAGGATAGTTGCTTTTATTAATCTCACTATGTGACTACTGTTATAGGCTTAATACTGCCAGATGGCTACACAGCTACTGCAAAGTAATACATGAATAAGTACAGGCAGAGCAATGCATAAAAACGAGCAACAGGCACTTGGAAATGCTTACGCCCCTTCAGTCCGCAAGGAGTCCTGTTCTAGTCACCGAGTGTGACTAACCGGGCCGGGTCTGGGCACAGCTGAGGGCATCTTCTCAGGGCAAATTGCTCAAACTTGGGGCTCCTTACAGCCCCAGACTAGAGACCTTCCCAAACAGGCCACAAACCAGTCACACCGAGCACTACAGCTTCCAATCTGTCCATCCAGAAGCCTCACAAGCAAAACCCCTCAGACACCTGAGCTCTTCCTGTGACCAGGGCCTAGCACACAAATGAGGGGTTATACAACCCAATCTCACCTACCTCAAATGGGTTCGTCTGGTCCCAAGAAACCAGCTACAGGTCCCAATCAATTTACACTCTGGATCTTAACCACAAGATCATGCTGAGCCAATCCGTTACAATCTAAAATCTACTGAATGAAAGAAAAGCAGGAGAGTCAGGTTGTTAAGGAGAATACATCACATGCACCGAATCACCAAGTTCTCATTGCAGGCTCTTAGCAGAGATGTTACAGCCTGCTGGCTTATAAGTCTCTGGTGCACATCCTATCTCAGGATGGGTCCACGGTTCTTTCCGGCTCCTTGTTCCCTGCAAGGCTGCGTTTGGGATCAGGAGCTGAACTGAAGACCAGATGGAGATTTCCACATGGCACTTATATACTTCTCCTGGCATCTTCCTGGCCAGAGTAGGTCACATGGTTCAGGGATCCATCCTTGTATCACATGCTTTGTGCCAACTTTTGGGGTAACTCCCCCCCCCATGGGTGCAGCAGTGATCTTTAGAATCCAATAACGTGACACCTCGTACCCGGCCACAGTGGATGTGGCTCCAGCTGGGGGGATCCAGGGCACCTTCCAAGGTTTAGGTCCCTGGTGAGACTCAGCAGGCATGGGACTCCCTACACCAGCTATGCTTCAGTTGTTTACTGGGTATGCGTGTGCTTGGCTCAACGCCATTCTTGTCACTCTTATGACAGCCAGTTCTCAGCTTTCCCTGCTTGCTTGCTTACCTCAATGAGGGACAGCAAAGCATTTTGTCTCTGCGCGCTCTGGTTGCCCTCACTCGGGACACCACAGCACTCTGCAACATGGAGCCAGAGCTGCCCCTGGGCACTCTGGTGCTTCTTTTTGATGCGTTGCTGTGAGCCTGGCTGCACTTTCTGCAGGATGCCATCCGGGAGGTCCATCGGGGGGCTGTCAGTATCCAGGAGGCCCTGCAGGAGAGCTTCCACCCCGAGGAGCACTAAGAGCCTCCCTGGTGTGCCCCAATGGGGGCTTGTGCCTCATTCCTCCCTCATGTCCTTCCACTTACTCCTCCCTAACCCCCCTTCCTTATGTCAAATAAATTACATGTATTTTCATGAACACAAACTCTCTTTATTTAACAAAACTGGGGGAGAGGAGAATGAAACTCTGGTGAGACTGGGAAAAGGAGGCAGGAGAGGGGAGAAGAGAGGGTGGGAGAGGGGAGGGGGAAACCTGGGAGGAGGGAGCTGGAAGGGAGACGCAAGGAGAAGAAGGGGGAGGGGAAGCTCAGGGCTCAGGTTTGGGGGTCTCACTGAACCAACTTGATTTTCATGCTAACCTGCTCCTGGGTTCGCATGTGACCTTTGGTGGCCAGGCTGGCAGCTATCCTGCCATAGACGGCCACATTCCTCCATCTAGTGCAGAGATCATGGATGTTGGGGGCATCCCCCCTGAACCTGAATAAGGTCCATGATCTCCACCCTGGATCAGCACCTGCTTTCTCCTGGCCCTGGCAGGCTCCTGGGAGCAGGCAGACTGCTCCTGGGGAGCGATGGAGGGCTGGGCTGCCAGTGGTTTGCTGGCTCATGTTTTGGGGCCACTGGGTCAGGGGCAGTGACTGTTGGCTCTGGGCTGGCAGGCCTGGAGCTGGCACAGGCACTGTGGCCAGAGTCAACCCCTTTAAGGGCTCTGGGGAGGAAGGAGGGAGAGGAGTGTTCTTGGCTGAGGCTGGAGTGGCCACTAGGGCACCCTGGGAAGGCTGGAGGCCCCCTATTTCGAAATAAGTGTCTACTCAGCACTTATTTCAAAATAGCTATTTTGAATTTGGCATTATTCCTCATGGAATGAGGTTTACCAAATTCGAAATAAGCACTCCGCTATTCTGAATTAATTTTGAAATAGAGGTTTGGCTTTGGAGACACTAGTAAAGTTATTTTGAAATAACTTTGCTGTGGAGACATACCCTTATAAGTCTGAGTAAGGAGAGGATGGAAGATGGTAAAATTCACTTAGGAGGAGTAACAATCAAATGAAAAATATCCCATTCAATATCATCGCATAATGGCTGACTGATGAAAAAGTGACAATTTGTAAAGTGTTTATATACAAATGCTATAAATTTAAACAAGAAGATGGATGATCTAAAGAGCCTCTTATTCAATGAGGATATTGATAAAATAGGCAACACAGAACCTGATGGAACGAGGACCATCAATTAGGCAGAGTAATACCTAGGTGCAATATTTTTTGGAAAGAGAGAGGAGTTTGAGCTGATGTGGGAATGGGAATAGAGGTGAAAGAAAGATTGAATGAAAGGAAGTAAAAACCTGAAAGGAACCAAACTGTCCAATAAAATCTATTTGGATAGTTATTCCATGCTCCAATAATACTACTTTAGTAGCAGCAGGTATATCATAGATCAAGTGTCCAGAATGGTGATAGTGATAGTGATAGTGAAATGGTGTGGGAGATTAGAAAGGATATACAAATGATACCATGGAGGAATTAAATTATCCCTATATTGACTGGGTCCATGTCACCTCAGGTCGTGTTGCAGAGATAAAGTTTCTTGACTCCTTCCATGACTCTTTCTTGGATCATCTAGTCCTTGAACCCATGAGAGCAAAGGCAATTCTTGATTTTGTCCTAATTGAAGTGAAAATATTGAATTTCACAAAGGGGATCTACACCTGAGCCCCAGGCTAACAGACACTGCTAGAGAACCCAAAAAGTGCCACTAAGTGCTGATCACCAACATAAAAGAAACAGTGAGAGACAAGACCGTGTCCTCTGAATAGAGCAACTTAAAACCCAGTGAGGGAAATGCAAAGAACCATAAACTCTGACAAGCAAAGTGTGAAACTATCCGAGTGTTTGTCGGGCGCAGCTGCTGCTTAATAGCCCATTCCCAGAAGCCCCGAACTAGTTCCCCTGAACTTGTGCTCTGCTGTTAACACCCAGGACACACTTCTACCAGCCAGGGCAGTGCTGTGCACGACGGCTGCCTCACATGCAGCCCCCTTGGTGGTGTGTTACACAACCGGCTGCGTCTAGACTGGCAAGTTTTTCTGCAAAACCAGCTTCTTTTGTGGAAAAACTTGCCAGCTGTCTACACTGGCCGCTTGAATTTCCACAAGAACACTGACGATCTCATGTAAGATTGTCAGTGTTCTTGCGGAAATACTGTGCTGCTCCCGTTCGGGCAAAAGCCCTCTCGTACAAATGCTTTTGCACAAGAGGGCCAGTGTAGACAACACGGTATTGTTTTGCACAAAAAAGCCCCGATGGCGAAAATGGCGGTTGGGGCTTTCTTACGTGAAACCGTGTCTAGATTGACGCGGACGCTTTTCTGCAAAAAGTGCTTTTGCGCAAAAGTGTCCGTGCCAATCTAGACGCTCTTTTCCACAAATGCTTTTAACAGAACAACCTTTCCGTTAAAAGCATTTGCGGAAAATCCTGCCCGTCTAGACGTAGCCGGTGTGTTTGTCTTGTCTACTCGATAAGCTACTTAGTGACGGGGCTGGGTGTTCGTGAAGAGCCCGGCACAAAGGACTCTGCACTGGAGCGAGGCCTCTGGAGGGTTTCACCATCCATATAATGCTCATAACAACTCAGTAGACCAACCTCGCCCCCTTCCCTTTGGCTACACACAGAGGTCAAATCATGCTTTCCAGCTAGTCACTTGTGCCCTGGTGGGCACAACCCCTTTGTCGGGCCGAGACAGGAATCTGTTCTGTCCCGTTCCAGCGCTGACAGACCCAGGGGCTCCGCACAGAGAAATGCCCCCAATTAGCCTACGTGTACTCTTGTTCCAGGGCAGATGTAGGGAGATTGGAGACACCCTCGCCCCTGGAGTGGCCCCCAGAGGCTCTCCATTCACAGGACCATTTGGTTGGTGTTTTACTGAGTCTATTCCCCCGAAGTGACCCCAGTCGCTGTGTGGGTGGGCAGGTCTCTGAGTGGGAGGGGAAGTGGTTTCCTAGGGTTCACCCCTTCCAGGAATGGGGAGCTCACAGACTCCATCTTCTTTTGGATTCTTCAGATTCCCCTTGATCTGTTCAGGCCGCTTCCCATCCAACACACAGCCTCTGCCAGAGTTGGGGTCAATTTCCTTCTTGGCGTGATGACAACACCGTGGTTACAAGAAAGTCTGGACACCTGGTTCTGTCTGTCATCCTGACACTCAATCTCTGTGTGACAAGTCTGGGTCTCAGTTTCCACATCTGTATAAAGGGGATAGTCTCATAGGGACTTTCTTTTCCTAAATGTTTTGACGACCCTGCAGTGAAAGGCGCTGTTACTGTCGTGAATCACAGCTCTCTGGTCCCACAGGGTACCTCTACAGAGCAGGGCAAAAGCTGAATAGAGCTACATCAATTGCGCAGATGAAGTCAACGTAGCTTAATTCGGCTTTTGGCGATATAACAGCTTGCTGTGTAGACGTGCACTATGTTATTTCAAATTAACATCCGTTATTCCGAAATAACACGTTGCGTAGATGTATCCTTAGGGACAGTCCCATGTGCCTGCAGAAATTGGCTTTCACTCCCCACAGTCATCTGACTCCAGATCTGTATGTTCAGTCTCCACCGATCATACCTGGGCATTTAAATGGTACAAGAGCCTATGGAGACCTAGGTATTACCTGCATTTTTCTTAATAGTCAACAACATTTTTACAATATACACAAGTGCACAGAGCAGCCAACTCCTCTGGCTCACCCAGGGTCCAAGCGTTCTCATCTCCCCTTGGGAAGAGCCCTTAATTGCTGTTTACTCCTTAAGCTGGATAAATAGCCCAGAAGCCCAGACATAGAAAGAGTCACTGGAAAGTCATCAGCTAGAAAATCTCTGTTCCCCAGACTGTTTGCATCCAGATGCTGCTTGTCCCCCAACTGCTGCATGAACCCCACTGGGATTGCGCAGAGCTGTATTATAACCAGTGCACACCCTTGTGTCGGCTCTTGGCAAGGGACGCTGCTGCAGATACTGGTCTGGGAGAGGTGTGGGATGTGGCTGCCTGACGGGGATTCCCAGGGAAGACACGTCGCTCTCAGCACTCAGCTCTAGCTCAGGAGCTAACCTCCTCCACAAAGCAAGGTGGGTATGGGACAGAGTAAGTCGGTGTCATTTATGCTCTGCATGGGTACAAAACCAATTAGGGCCCTTGCCCCAGGAGTTTTATTCCAGTGTTATTGTATAAAATGTCCCTCTTTGTTGATGGTCTCTAGCCCAAAGGCAGCTGCGGCTAGAGGCCATCAGCCAAGTGGGCTTTTTAGGATGAAAAATGCTAGTAGATCAATAATAAACAGCAATATTCTCTGGCCATGGCTCAGAGTTGACTCAGACCCACTGAGGCAAAACTCCCCTGGGAGCAAGAACTGAGTCAGGCCCTCAGCAGCCGGCTGTGTGTCACTGCCCAGACACTGTCACCTCCTCCCCGGCATATCAGGGCTCTGGCTGATCTGCTGGGAAGCAGAATGGCTGCTCGGCCAGTCCCTCCCCAGCCGCTAGCAGGGCCTGGCGTTCTTCTGGCCTTGTGGAACCTCCTCAGATTTCCTTTGTCTGCAGCCTGCATGTGACTGTATCAAACACTGTGTGCGCACGGGCCCCGCTCAGCCAGCACTCCGGATCCATCGGTGCCTGTCCTGGCCTCCTCCTTGTGATCCCTCTGCCAGCCTTTGGCTCAGGCACGGATTTTATCTCCAGATATTTTCCATTTGCTTCCTGCTCATTGATGGAAATATCTAATGGCATCGGGCGCACATGTGATCCCTTCAGGACCACGCTAAAAACAGCCCCGTTGTTGGCTGACAGGGGCCCTTTGACAACAGCTGTCTGGGATCGGGGAGTGGCCAGATTTCAATGCATTTTGTGGGTGCTCTTCTGGTATTGCAGAGTGTGCATTTTTGATCTGTCAGGTTTCCCTCTTACATCAAACACCTCAGAGAAATCAAGGTGTATTGCATCTGCCCTGTTCTCCTTCTCATCCAAATGCAGTTCCCTTTCTCACTCATATTAATGAATGATTTTTCCATGAAGCATATCAGTGACTAGCATTAACTAAGCCCAGACCAGTTTTTCTATTGTGTCGTAAACTGGTCAATTCTGTAAATATTCAGGGTTTTTTTTTAATACGATCTATTTAACACACATCTGCCTTTTCTTTGCCTTTACATAAATTCTGGCTCTGATGCTGCCTGATAGTACACTTCTGGTGCAAATAGGGTGTCTAGATGCTAGATTAGCTCACAAGTCCTGGCTTTGTGACCTCAAGTTTCTATTTTAGATGCTGTTTAAAAGCCTTGTTGACTGAAAATAGATGGGAATATATTTCATCGCCTCATCTTACAGCAGCCCATGTCAGGATGGCCGAGGGGTCTAAGGTGCCAGACTCCAGGCTCCGTGCTTCCTCTAGTTGGCAAATGTCACTGCGGAGTCTTTGGCCATTATCTCTGAAAACTCGTGGAAATCGGGAGAGATCCCGGATGACTGGAAAAAGGCAAATGTAGTGCCCATCTTCAAAAAAGGGAAGGAGGACAATCCAGGGAACTACAGCCTTATCTCAGTCCCTGGAAAAAATCATGGAGAGGATCCTCGGGGAATCCATTTTGAAGCTCTTGGAAGTGGACATGGGGAAGTCGGTGAATGTGATATACCTTGACTTTAGTTAAGCTTTTGATACGGTCTCCGCAATATTCTTGCTAGAAAGTTAAGGAAGAATGGATTGGATAAATGGACTGTAAAATGGATAGAAAGCTGGCTAGGCTGTCGGGCCCAACGAGTACTGATTAATGGCTCAATGTCAGGTTGGTGTTTGGTTTCTAGTTGAGTGCTCCAAGGATCGGTTTAGAGCCGGTTTTGTTCAACATCTTTATTAATGACCTGGATGAGGGGCTGGATTGCACCCTCAGCAAGTTTATGGATGACACTAAGTTAGAGGGAGAGTAGATACACTGGAGGGCAGGGATAGGGTCCAGAGTGACCTAGATTTAATTAGAGGATTGGGCCACAAGAAATCTGATGAGGATCAACAAGGACAAGTGTAGAGACCTGCACTTGGGATGGAAGAATCTCAAGCATTGTTACAGGCTGGGAACCGACTGGCTAAGTAGCAGTTCTGCAGAAAAGAACCTGAGGATTCCAGTGGATGAGAAGCTGGATGTGAGTCAACAGGGTGCCCTTGTAGCCAAGAACGTAAATGGAATATCAGGTTGCATTAAAAAGAGCACTGCCAGCAGATCTAGAGAAGTGATTATTCCCCTTTATTTGGCTCTGCTGAGGCCATATCTATAGCATTGCAACCAGATCTGGGCTCCCCCCCCCCAATATGGAAAGGATGTGGATGCATTGGAGAGAGTCCAGTGAAGGGCAACCAAAATGATGAGGGGGCTGGAGCACATGACCTGTGAGGAGTGGCTGAGGGATTTGGGTTTGTTTAGTGTACAGAAAAGAAGAATGAGGAGGGATTTGATAGCAGCCTTCAACTTCCTGAAAGGAGGTTCCAGAAAGGACTGAGCGAGGCTGTTCTCAGTAGTGACGGATGACAGAACAAGGAGCAATGGTCTCAAGTTACAATGGGAGAGGTCTAGGTTAGATATTAGGAAAAACTATTTCACTAGGAGGGTGGTGAGGTCCTGGAATGGGTTACCTAGGGAGGTGGTGAAATCTCCATCCCTAGAGGTGTTTAAGTCTCGGCTTGACAAAGCCCTGGCCGGGTTGATTTAATTGGGATTGGTCCTGCCTAGAGCAGGGGGCTGGACTTGACCTTCTGAGGTCTCTTCCAGCTCTATGGTTCTATGATTCTATGATTCTACTACAACCAGTTCTGTCAACAAAGCAAGCCGCTTTTTTGACAGAGTCTATACACTTTCTTTTGAAAAAGCACAGTGTGGATGCAATAGCACCTTTTTAGACAGAATTCTGTCGAAAAAAAGGCGTTATTCCTCATAAAATGAGGTTTACCACCATCGACAAAACTGCCGCGTTCTGTCTACTTACTGTCAACAGAACATGGCAGTAGTGTAGATGCAGGTATAGTTTTGTCGACAAAAGTCCATTTTTGTCGACAAAATCCTGTAGTCTAGACACACCCTAATCATTTCCATCTGTCCACATATGGCACCTTCCCCTGCTCTTATAGCCCATCCGGGAAATCCTCTTTCTATCTGTTACGTCCTTCAGAGTGACCGTGGGTATGTCTACACTGTGGGGGTTTTCCGGAATACTGGAGGTACCCCGGAAAAACTGCCACATCCAAGGAACATGTTTGCTCTTCCACTTTTTTTTGTGAGTAGAGCAAACACACTCTTTCGGGGAGCCGTGAATTCCTCGTTCTATGAGGGATAAGGGTTCCACTGAAAGAGGAGTCTTTTCCACAGTTCAGGCCCATCTAGACTGGGCCAAATAGCAGAAAAACCTCTTCCGGGAAAGCGATCGGAAAAAGCTATGTAAATTGGGGAGCACAATTTCTGTATCTTTTTCTGAAAAAAACCTATAGTTTAGACCAAGCCTGGGTGAGCAAAACTGAGGGAAAGTCCAGACCAGGGAATTCTCCACCCCATTCTGTTGGCACCGGAACAGTGTTTGTGTTGGGCACAGTTCTGCATCTCTAGCTGTTTCCATTGAGCTGTCAGTGATGACTCCCAGGCCTTCCCCTGAGGGGTGTTCTGGTTGGGATGTTTCCCCGGTATGTGTCTTGGTTTCTTATTTCCTCACTTTCAGACTTTTAGCAACTGGGTGAATTGGGAACTTATCAAAGTTTGGACTCTTTAGCCTTGGCGTTAAGGAATGAAGACAAATAATGAGAATTGACACTTATGTTTCTTCCTGGTGCCTATTCAGGTTTCCTGCATCGCAACAGATAGGAACTAAAGATACGTGGAGAATCATAAAATGTGGAATGGGCATTGGTAGGCTGTTCATACCTCACTTCTCTGAATAGTCAAATGTCATTGGACAGTGTGTGGAGAGTGACCAATATGCTTCACACATGAGAAAAGCCTCCAGCAGTGCATGTCGTGTCTCAAATGAACATTGCCTTTCCAGTCAGGAATTTGTGCTGTGACCTTCACACAAGAGTCTGAGTACATACAAGAAGTCAAGGGAACGTACATGTGAGACCGTTCTGCTTCAGAGCTGGACAACTTCTCCCTTATTCCATGTCAGATTCCAGTACAACAAACTTCACCAACCCCTCCACCTTCATCCTGCTGGGGATTCCTGGTCTGGAAGCATCCCATGTCTGGATCTCCATCCCCTTCTGCACCATGTACATCATAGCCATCTTGGGGAACTTCACCATCCTCTTCATTGTGAGGAGAGAGTGTAGCCTCCATGAGCCCATGTACTATTTCCTCTGCATGCTGGCCGTCACCGACATGGTGCTATCCACATCCATTGTGCCCAAAATGCTGAGCATTTTCTGGACCAAAACAAGGGAGATCAATTTCAATGCCTGCCTCACCCAGATGTTCTTCCTTCACTGCTCTTCAGCAATGGAGTCTGGTATATTCATAGCCATGGCGTTGGATCGCTACGTGGCCATCTGCCATCCCCTGAGACATTCCACCATCCTGACAAACCCCGTGGTGGCCAAGATCGGCCTGGCCGTGCTGCTGCGTGGTGCCATGCTTGCCTTGCCCTGTCCCTTACTGGCCAGGCAGTGGCCATACTGCAGAACCAACATCATCCCTGAGCCGTACTGCTCACACATTGCCGTGGTGAAGCTGGCTTGTGCTGATATTCGTGTCAGCAGTTACTACGGCCTCTTTGTGCTATTCTGTGTGTTGGGTCTGGATGGGATTTTTATCGCTCTGTCCTACACCCAGATCCTCAGGGCCATCTTCAAACTCCCCACCAAAGATGCCCGGCTGAAGACTTTTGGGACCTGTGGCTCCCACATCTGCGCCATCTTAGCCTTCTATGTGCCTGGTCTTTTCATATCCCTTGCAAACCGCTTTGGCCAGAACATGCCCCTGCATTTCCAAGTTCTCATTTCCAACTTGTACCGCTTGATGCCCCCCATGCTAAATCCCATCATCTATGGGGTGAGGACCAAACAGATCCATAACAGGCTGCTCCGTCTCTTTGCTCAAAAGGGGACGTAAAGTTTTCCCTTGTTGCTCTCATTCTGAGACTGAGATCAGAGAAGAGCTGGTTGGTTGCATGGTGCTGGGCCTTTTTCTCTGAATTCCTGTTACTTTAAGTTTGTAATTCACTTTGCGTGGCCTGTTTGCACTTGTAGCCACTGAAATCCTACTGCCTGTACTTAATAAAATCCCTTTATTTACTATCAAGCCCAGAGTAACTAATTGTTGCACATTCCCCTTTCATTGTTAAAGGGGGCTTACCTGGATGATGTAGTTGGGGTTCTGATCCCATTTGGGGAGCGCTTTCCCTGGACGCTGAGCCCTAAACTGCATTTTCCTCAGACAGGAAAAGGTTCAGTATCCGTATTGCTCTGTGGTGGTGGTGTTCATGTGTTGGGGGAGGGGGAGAGAACAGTGAACTCAGCTGTGTGGGGGGTGACTAAACTTCAGGGTTTTGTCGACACAAGTGGACTTTTGTCGACAAAACTATACCTGCGTCTACACTACCGCAGAGTTCTGTAAACAGTAAGTCGACAGAGCGCGGCAGTAAACCTCATTCTACGAGGAATAACGCCTTTGTCGACAGAGTTATGCCAAAACCCGGTGCTATTGCAGCCACACTGTGCATTTTCAAAAGAGAGCGTCTAGACGCTCTGTCAAGAAAGCGGCTTGCTCTGTCAACAGAACTGGCTGTCGTCTAGACGCTCTTTTTTTCGACAGAGGCTTTGTTGACAGTATCTGTGGGACTGAGGACTCAGATCCTTTCACTAGTGAGTTCTACCAGGGTGGTGTCTATGCAAGGAAAGTTCCCAGTGAAAGAGTTTGCCCTCTTGTCTCTCTAAGGAGTGGGTCAAAGCACTCGCCTCGCATTTCTCTGAAGGTGAAACTTTTACCTGTGGAATGTTTCACTCTTTTGAAGCTCGCTGGGCTCTTTACATTTCTGCATCCATGTGTAATAACCTGAGGGTGGCTGAGTCTCCCTACAGGCAGCACAGCCCTGCCCCTGTACGATCTGCCACGCAGCACCTCTGTGCCCATGAGAGAGAGCTCTGTTGCCAGCACCATTCCCCCTCCTACCCCACAAGGAGCTGCTCCTGCTGACCCAGTGCCGTCCATGGTTGACCAGGGGGGTGTTTTTTCATACCCCTGACTGACAAAGTGCGACAAAGCTAGGTCTGAACTGCCGTGGGAAAGGTGCAATGTTCTGCTGGGCTCCTTGGGGCCCAAACCCAGCTCCTGTCAGTCACAGAGCTCCAAACGCCCAGAGCAGCCAATTCCTCGGACTCAGCCCAGAGCCCAGGAGTTCTCTTCTCCTTTTGGGAAGGCTCCTTAATTGCTGCTTATTGCTCCAGCTCAATAAATAGCCCAGAAGCCCAGACATGGAAAAAGTCACTGGAGAGTCACTGCCTAGAAAGTCTTTGTGCTCCAGCTTGTTTACGTCCAGATGCCGCTTCTCCCCCAGAGGCCGAGTGAACCCCACTGGGACAGCCCAGAGCTGTTTTATAACCAGTGCCCAGCCCTGTGTCGGCTCTCGGCGCGGGACGCTGCAGCAGACGCTGGGTTGAGAGAGGTGCGGGATGCGGCTGCCTGAAGGGGGTTCCCAGGGAAGACACGTCCCTCTCAGCACTCACAGGTACCAGCTCTGGCTGAGGGGCTCCCCTGTTCCACAGCCCAAGATCAGATCAACAGTAAGTCTGGGTCCTTTCTGCTTTGCACAGACATAAACATTCTGGGGTGCTTGACACAGAAAGGGTGAGTTTTATTCCAGTGTTATTGGCTAAAATTTCCCTCTTTGAGATGGCCTCTAGCCCCAAGGCAGCTGGACTTCACTTGCAAAGTGGACCTTTTAGGATGAAAGGTTTTAGTAGATGGACAATACAGGAAAATATTCTTTGGCCAGGGACCATACTTCACTCAGCCCTCACTGAAGCAAAACTCCCTTTGGAATTAGACCTGAGTAAAGAGCTCAAGAGCCAGCTGTGTGTGAATGCACAGACACTGTCAGCCGATGGTCAGGGCAGTGTGTGTGTGTGTGTGTGTGTGTGTGTGTGTGTGTGTGTGTGTGTGTTACATCTGAGTCCCGTCACAGCGGGCAGCCTTAGGGAAGACCGACGGGCACCCCGAGAAGTTTAACGTCCGTGTCTTTGACAACTAGGACCAGGTTCCTTCACGGTAGGCAGCCAACAGGCTTACAGATGCCTCAGAGTTTACAGGGAGAGCTTATTACACCTCAGACTTTGACTGCTAGGATACATGATCCCTTCGCAGCGGGCAGCCTAGGGAAGGCTGACACACGCCCCTACGGATCTGTCCCTTGGAAGCATCATGATCCAAACGCCCAGCTCTGCCTGTATCTGTCCCTTATGACCGGCTGGAGTTCTTTTAAATTGTGCTTGGTTCTGTTACAGCAACTGAAGGAGTCAGGTTAAAAGCTTAAACAGTTACAGGTTTATTAAAGAAGGTTATAAATCATATGGTTACAATGGCTATTGCTCTATTTCTTAACTGCTAGCAAATATAGATCTTAAAAATGTTTACAAAGAAAATAAAGATAGAAAATAGAAATAATGGTACCAAGTGACAGCTTAATCTTTAAAGAGCTCTAAGTCTATGTGTACACTTAAGACAAAGGACACATCCAGGTACAATTTTTACCCCCTTCTGTGCCTCTCGACTCCAGCATATCAGGCCAGGGCCGGTCCCTCAATTTCTAGGAAAGACGAATACGAGGTGGGCGTCCCCGTGGAATCTCGGGAGGTCAAACACCTAACCCGACCAGCAGATAGATGGTAGATTGACACTCAGAGTAAATGTGCTGCTGGACCCATCTATATACCCATAGGGGCCCGTATCCTCTTTCTTATCTAAGATGCCAAATTGTACTCGTCCATCTTTGTGATGCCAGTTCTTACAAGGGAGTTTCAACTTAATTTACACTTGCAAGAGAGATAACTAAATTGTGAGTACTGGACATTCTTTACTGGGTGAGAGATTCCTCCCCCCGCGGACGGATGTGTGTTCGCATCAATATGGGTTTCAGTCAAGGCAGTTCTCGCAGCCTCGAGGTCAACAATTGGTGTATCTCTGTTTACAGCCATCCACGGTCACAGCAGCCAGCATATCCGGGCCTTTTGTCAAGGCATCAAAGACTATGCTGATTTTACTGCTCTCTCTCTATGCCCGGTGTGCTCCAGGCAAGCAAAGATGGATGTTACGGGGAGAGGGGGTTCCTGTCTGGCTACAGACCCTGTCATCTCCTCCTCTCAGATCTCAGGGATCTGGGTGTTAATGGAAGGCTGTTTCCTGACTTGTATCTGCTGGGAAGCAGAGGGATGCTGGGGCACAACCCTGGTAAACATTTTACAACATGGGCCAGACATCTTCTTCCCTGGCTTAACTGGCTTCTCTGTGATGCCTGAGACTTTCAAAAAGAAATAAGCCAGACGCAGACACCCAAGGTGGGGAATTTCAGGCAAAGTAGCTAAAGTTCCGCCCATTTATAAACTGAAAATGAATTTGTTCAGTGTTGAAGTTGTCAGGCAGCCTTAACTAAATATCATGACACCAAGATCACCAGCAATATCCCATCCATTTTCTCCAATACTGTCAGTGGCAGGAGGTTGCACAGGCAAATAGATATTTTGTGAACAATTTTCTTCAGTGTTTTATGTTCGGAATTTCAATGCTCCCTTGACTGTGCGCCATGAAACACAGTACACAGAAATGCCTGATCTACTTCTTTTGTTACTAGATTCATAGGGTGTAAGGGTTACTGTGTCTGAATTTCTGTATAACACAGACCATGACATTTCACCCAATTGTCCCTCTTTTGAGCCACATGATTTGTGTTTGACTAAAGCTTTGTCTAAACTAGGATTTTGCGTGATAGAATCACAGACCCACGGGTGAGAAGGGAGGAAACTCAACTCAGCAATGCTATGCACTGTGTCAGGATCTCACAGACACTCCAGCTGGCTGGCTCCTGCTCTTATCTCATATCCAACCTCCACCGAACAGAATAGCCACTCAAATACCTCACTTCCTTAACTGTAAAAACTTAAAAAACAACGGATAGTCCTGCAACACCTTAAAGACGAACAAAACATGTCAATGGGAGCATGAGCTTTCGTGGGTACAACCCACTTCTTCAGATCAAAAGCTCATGATCCCCTCGACATGTTTTGTTTGTCTTTAAGGAGCTGCTGGACTATTTGTTGTTTTTTTAGTTTTTCTAGTTACAGACTAACTCCGCTCGCCCTCTGAAGTTCCTTAACTGAGTCAATGCAAATATGAAGATCCCGCAGCACCCTGGCCTGCAGAGTCCACCAAAGATGCTGTTAAACTCTTGTAGCTCTGAACCACACCAAGAGTCTCACACCCAGCCTTGATGCTGAGGCTGCATGGAGATCCACAGAGAGCCCTTTGATTGCACAAAACACACCGCGCCTGCTTGATGCCATTAAGGAAGCACTGGGGCAGACTGAGTTGTGTCAGGCCATCTCATGGGAGATGTGGGCAAACCCTCTATAAATGGAAAATGAGTCCAATAGCTTTATGGGATGGTTACCGGGGACACACAACAGACAGGTCATCTCTGAGTGTCCCCTTCGTTCTTTTCTGGGGGGGCTATTCTCCAGTTGACTGCTGGGGCATTGTGCTGGCTACTAAACTCCAATATAAACTTGTGGTCATTGCTACCTACCCAAGCCATAGGAAAGGAGGAGCAGTGTCCCTAGGTTCCATAACACAATGCCCCATTCTGTGGTGGAGCCTGCATTGCCTGTGTGTGATTGTATTACACGTTGTGTGTGCACGAGCCCAGCTCGGCTGACGCTCCAGATCCATCGGTGCCTGCCCTGGCCTCCTCCTTGTAACCCCCCTTCCGGCCTTTGGCTCAGACACAAGTTTTATCTCTAAATATTTTCCATTTGCTTCCTGTTCATTGACACAACTATCGAATCGCATGAGGCCTACCAGTGATCGCTGCAGGGCCACACTAGATACACCCCATTGGCTGACAGGGGCCCTTGGACATCAGCAGTCTGAGATCCGGGAGTGACCAGATGCCAGTCCATTTTACAAGAGTTTTGCTGGTATTATGGAGTGTCCACCTTTATCTGTCAGGTTCCCTATTACACCAAGTGCTTCAGAGAAATCGGTCTCCTGCATCGGTGCAGGTCCTTTTCTCAGCCAAATATGCACTCGTATTCAGGCAGGAGTTTTCCATAAAGCATGTTGGTGACAGGCATTAATTAACCTCACCCCAGCTCTTCAGTTGTGAGATTCTGTAAATGTTCTGTTTCTAGTTCATATTTTCTATTTCATTCTTTTATTTGCCATTAAGAAAAAAATCTAGTTATGACGCTGCTTAATTGCGCACTTCTGGGTGCAAATGTGTTTGTGTAGTTCAGGGGTTTTCAAACTTTTTGATACCGTGACCCCCTAAAATGCTCATTGCATTTGTGTGACCCCCCCCCCCACCAAAATTGTTAAGGAAAAAAAAGAAAAGGGGAGACAAAGAAAGTTGTTAAGCAGAAAAAAAAAGTGCTTGACTCACCCCTCCTGCAGTCACTGTGCTGCAGAGAAGCTGTGGAAAGGGAGCAAACTTCTGGAATCCCCGGAAGTGGCACAAAGGACCCTGGGTAAGACGGCAGCTGTGACTCCCCTGTAAGTCTCCACACTTGGAGAAACACTGGTGTAGTTGATCACTCATTTCATACCCCATGTGTTTGACACGCCACATTCTATTGCACACACTGATTAACAGCCTCCTAAACTGCTAATGGACAGGAAATGATATCATCAACTCATGTGACATCAGTTCATAAAAGTGCTTCTTTGTGAATGCAGAACAGAAATATTTCATGAATATATCCACCTTTTCTGCAACATTAATGACTTTTCTTTCTCCTTCTAGGAAATGGCAGATCCTTTTTTATACATATATTTTTTCCCTTAATATACTTAATAATATCATTTTGGTTATCCTTAGCTCTGTTAATGATGGATTTTTCACAGACTTTAATTTATCTTAGCATTGGAAAATTTTCTGAAAAGGGCGACAGTGATTATGGGTTTGGAACGGGAGACATATGAAGACAGATTAAAAACCCTGGGACTTTTGAGCTAGAAGAGAGGAGAATAAAGGGGATGTGATAAAGGTCTATAAAATCATGACAAGTATGGAAAAAGTGAATAAAGAAAAGTTATTTACTTGTTCCCAGAAGTAGGGGTCACCACATGAAATTAATAGGTAGCAGGTTTAAAACAAACAAAAAGACGTTTTTCTTCATGTAGCACACAGTCAATCTGTGGAACTCCTTGCCAGAGGATGTTGTGAAGACCAGGACTTTAACAGGGTTCAAAAACGAATTAGATAAATTCATGGAGGTTAGGTCCATAAATGGCTATTAGCCAGGATGGGTCGGAATGATGTTCTTGGCCTTCATTTGTCAGAACCTGGAAATGGGTGACAGGCGAGGGATCACTTGATGGTTCCTTGTTCTGTTCACTCCCTCTGGGCCACCTGGCATTGGTCACTGTCAGCAGACAGGATACTGGGCAAGATGCACTTTTGGTCTGACCCAGGATGACCAGTCTTATGTTCTTCTGTTATGTTTTGACATTCACATCCGTTATCAATTTTCCTTACTTCCAATTTGTGGTGCTTGCCGTCAATTTTTCCCTTTTTCGCTCCCTCCTCTCCAACTGCTGCCTGCACTTTGGGACTGAAGAGTTTTTTTGTCCAAACGTCTCACCTTTTTGGCTGTGGAACAGTGGCTCTGTAGTTGTCTAAGAAACTCTTCTTAATGAAGTCCCAATTTATGTTCCCATTTTTCTGTCTAATGTTTTCCTCCCAATCAGTTTTACCAATAATTTTCCTCAGCTTTGGGGTATCAGCCCTTTGAAGTGTCTGTAGGTATTACTGATTGGGAATTGTTCTCTGGTGCTCCATGTGAATGTAATCAGCTCCATTCTTTTGTTCTGTTCTCCGTCAAATGCCAACTTTTCTGTCTCTTCCAGATTCTCCAGTCCCTCCACATATGGCAACCTCCCCCGTTATCTTAGCCCACCTGGGAAACCCTCTTTCCATCTGTTGTTTCCTTCAGAGTGACGGGGGGACCAAACTGAGGGAATGTCCAGACCAGGTAATTCTCCACCCTGTTCCATTGGGAGCAGAATAGTGTGTGGGTTGCACACGGTTCTACATCACTAGCTGATGGGGATGATCACCCCGACACATGTCCTGGTTTGGTATTTTCCTACTCTCCGATTTTTAGCAACTGAATGAATGGGGAACTCCTACAGCACGGACTCTCTAACCTGGGTTTCACTGCAGTAGGGAACAGAATCCACACCCGTGTTTCTTTTGGTTCCCATTACAGTTACCCTCAGCACAACATATAGGGACTATTGACACATGGCAAATCCTAACACATGGGACTGGCATTAGTGGGTTGATCATAACTCATTTCCCTGAATTGTCAAAATGATATTTTTCAGTGTGTGACCAATGATTTTCAATCATGAGAACAGCTTCTGGTGGTGCATATAGTGTGATGTACTAACACTGTCTCTCCATCCAGGCATTTCTACTCTGCCCGTCACCTGAGAACCTTGGTACATAGCAGAAGTCAGGGGAACATACGGGTGACATCGTTCGGCTTCAGAGAAGGACACCTTCTCCTCTTTTGATGTCGGATTACAGCACAAATAACTTCACCAACCCCTCCACCTTCATCCTTTTGGGCATTCCTGGCCTGGAGACAGCCCATGTCTGGCTCTCCATCCCCTTCTGCACCATGTATGCCATGGCCATCTTGGGGAACTTCACAATCCTATTCATTGTGAAGACAGAGCCGAGCCTCCATGAGCCCATGTACTATTTCATCTGCATGTTGGCCATCACCGACCTGGTCCTATGCACCTCAATCCTTCCCAAGGCATTGACAATCTTCTGGTTCAATTCCAGGGAGATCGATTTCAGTGCCTGCCTCACCCAGATGTTCTTCATTCACTGCTTCTTGACAACAGAGTCTGGAATCTTTGTGGCCATGGCGTTTGATCGCTACGTGGCCATTTGTGATCCCCTGAGGCATTCCACTATCCTGACAAACTGCATGGTGGCCAAAACTGGCCTGGCCATCGTGCTGCGTGGAGCAGTAATTGTGCTGCCCTATCCCTTCCTGGCAAGGCAGTGGCCATATTGCAGAACCAACATAATCCCTGAGCCATATTGTGCACACATAGCTGTAGTGAACCTGGCCTGTGCTGACATTCGTGTGAGTAGTTACTATGGCCTCTTTGTGCTACTCTGCGTGTTGGGTCTAGATGTGATTTTTATTGCCCTATCCTATACCTGGATCCTCAGGGCCATCTTCAGACTGCCCACAAAGGATGCCCGGCTCAAGACTTTTGGGACCTGTGGAACTCACCTCTGTGTCATTTTAGCCTTTTATATCCCTGGTCTTTTCATTTCCCTCATGAACCGATTTGGCCAGAATGTGGCTCTGCATTTCCACGTTCTCATTTCCAACTTGTATCTCTTGATGCCCCCCATGCTAAATCCCATCATCTATGGGGTTAGGACCAAACAGATTCGGAACAGACTGCCCCGGATCTTTGCTCAAAAATAGACCTAAAATTGCCGTTGGTGCACTGGATCTGAGACTGAGATAAGTGAAGAGGTGGTTGGTGACATGGTGCTGGGGCCTCTTCCCTACATAATGGGAAACATACTGGGAACAATGAAAGGTCCACCTTGCCCGGTATCTTGTCTTCCAACAGAGACCAATGCCAGGTACCCCAGAGGGAGTGAACAGAAAAGACAATCATCAAGTGGGTGTCACCCATCTCTGACTGGGCACTAAGAAAAATGTTTAACCCTGTCCTGACATTACTGTGCTTTGTCACTGTGACAAACTGAAGAATCAGTCTTTGTACAACTCATTATCTCATGGGGTTGCCACTTTTCCAGTTGCTGGTCAAGGGAGCCCTGAGGTCCCTTTGTCTACCCCATGTATTTCTAGATAGGCCCAAACAATGGTCCAAGCGAAGAAAATGGCTAAAACCACCTGGTGGTAATGACTATCATATAATTAACATAAACATCCTTCTGACTGGAAAAGCACGACAGAGTCACAACAGGGCAGCCTTGAATTTTGCAAGGGGGAAATACAGTAAAAGGAGGAAGCTAATTGAAGGACCATTAAAAGACATAGGGGCAACTGTGAAATCCCTGCTAGCTGCATGGAAGTTTCTTAAAGACATCATAATAGAGGCTCAAAATAAAGGTATCCAGCATGTTATTTGACAGAGGGAGAACCAAAAAAGTGCCACCATAACTGAACTACAAAGCAATAGATGCAACAAGAGTTAAAAGTCCTTGAAAGAGTGGGTGTTAAAACCCAGTGAGGAAAACGGAAAGGGACATAGACTCTGGCAAATGAAGTATGAAGGGAACATTAGGAAGGCCAAAAGAGAATGTGAAGAAAAGCTAGCCAAAGATGCCAGATGTAACAGCAAACCAGCTAGCAGGTGAAAGAACCATGAGGATGAACCTTCATGGGCACTGTGATGGTACGTCTAGACTACAGGCTTTTGTCAACAGAGGCTTTGTCAACAGATGCTGTCTAGATGCTCTTTGTTGACAGAGGCTTTGTCAACAGATACTGTCTAGACGCTCTTTGTTGACAGAGGCTTTATCGACAGATACTGTCTAGACGCTCTTTGTCGACAGAGGTTTGTCAACAGATACTGTCTAGACGCTCTTTGTCGACAGAGGCTTTGTCAACAGATAGGGTACGTCTAGACTACCGCGTTTTGTCGACGGAAGTTTTGTCGACAGAAACTGTCGACAAAACTTCCGTCGACAATTTGCGTCCAGACACATGGAGTTCTGTCGACAAAGCAAGCCGCTTTGTCGACAGAACTCCGTAGTCTGGACGCAGTGTTACAGGCAATAACACCTTCTGTCGACAGAGTTCTGTCGACAGAAAGTGTTATGCCTCGTAAAATGAGGTATACCAGCGTCGACAAAACCGCGGAGTTCTGTCGACGTTATGTCGACAGAACTCCGCGGTAGTGTAGACGCTGGTATTGTTTTGTCGACAAAAGTCCACTTTTGTCGACAAAACTAGGTAGTCTAGACACACCCATACTGTCTAGACACTCTTTGTCGACAGAGGCTTTATCAAAAGATACTGTTGACAAAGCCTCTGTCGACAAAGTGCGTCTAGACTACAGCCAGTTCTGTTGACAAAGCAAGCCGCTTTGTCGACATGACAGTGTAGACGCAAAGGACAGTGTAGATGCATTAACGCCTTCTGTTGATAGAACTCTGTCGACAAAAGGTGTTATTCTTCGCAGAATGAGGTTTACCGCCGTCGACAAAACTGCCGAGTTCTTTCAACATTATGTCAACAGAAGTCAATGGCAGTGTAGACGCAGGTATAATTTTGTCACCAAAAGTCCACTTTTGTCAACAAAACCCTGTAGTCTAGACACACCCTAAGAGGAATACTGTGCTGAGAAGAATACTGAGTCAAGTGGAGAGAGAGTCATTTCCAGGAGCATAGCAGGATGATTCGAAATGTTAAAGTGGGCAGAAGACAGATGGCAGAACAAGGAGCAATGGTCTCAAGTTGTGGTGGGAGAGGTCCAGGTTGGATATTAGGAAAAACTATTTCACTAGGAGGGTGGTGAAGCACTGGAATGGGTTACCTAGGGAAGTAGTGGAGTCTCCATCCCTAGAGGTGTTTAAGTCTCGGCTTGACAAAGCCCTGGCCGGTTTGATTTAGTTGGAATTGGTCCTGTCTAGAGCAGGGGGCTGGACTTGATGACCTTCTGAGGTCTCTTCCAGCTCTGTGGTTCTATGATTCTAAGACCACTTTATTCTTCCTTGGAGATGGTTGATCTTTCATGAACATGTTAGCTTTATCAAAGCTTTTGATACGGGTGTGTCTGTTCCCCCCACGCTTTATGAAAATTGGCTTATAAATATAAATATGCATCACTTGGAGATGCTTTGGACAAAACAACTCCTGTAACCTCTCAGTTTTAAAAGTGCCATCTGCTGGATCTGTATGTCCTGTTTTGGTGTGTGTATCATTCTTATACGTGAAGAGAAAAAATAAGAACGATGAGATTGTTTGTAGTTTGAACTGTGCTAATACGAGCCATTACTGATGCTTCAGATGCCTTACTGATCAACTTAACAACTTGTAAACAGCTTTGTTTCTCTTGTAACGCTAAAGGTGATTAGACTAGTAAGACATGTGAGTGTACCACCTGGTACTTGGATTCCATTTTGAGCCAGGTAGTTTTCCATGGAAGGAAGAATGGAGAGCAAAAGATTCCTTCCTTGTGTGGAAGACTATTTTAGCAAGAGAAAGTTATAAGGTCTTTGTCTTCAGCTGGCTTGGGGGAACAGCCTGGCACACTAGAATACAAAGACCATTCTAAAGAAGGCTGGAAATCCAAGCAAAACCAAAGATCATCTTTGACTTGAAGACTTGCCTCAAATAAGAACAGTTCTTCAGGATACGAATCTGCTTTCAATAAGATTTTAGTGAATTAGGACTAGCTATGCATTTTCTTTCATTTCAGTTTTTAATAACTTACTTTAATCTGTTTTCACTTCTAACCACGAAAACCCTCTTCTTTGTATTAAAAGAACATTTTGTTTACTGTCAGGCTCAGTGTAACTAATTATTACCTGGGGGAATGTGACAACCACCGCGTATAACTCTCTTTTCAAAGATAAAGAGGGCAAACTTCTTCATGAGCTTTCTTTGTGTAAAACTTTTATTCATAGGAAATGGGTTTTTTTTTTAAGTTTCAGTCCCTTTTGAAGGTTGGTTTCCTAGGAGCTGAGCCCTAAAACTGAATACTCCCAGATCGGAAGTGGTTCAGAATCTTCTTTGCTCTTCAGGGAGGTGATAACTCCAACTCCGTGACTTGTCTGGGGGAGATCACAGAATCTGGCCCAGCAGAACAGGGTGTGGAGATATTCAGACAGCAAAAAGGTCTGTACGGCTTGGATGAATGAAAGATAAGGTGGTTAGAAAGCTGGCTGAATCGTCAGGCTCAATGAGTAGTGATCAATAGCTCAGTATATAGTTGGCAGCCAATATCTAGCACAGTGCCCCATGGGTTGGACCTGGAACTGGTTTTGGAGTATCAAGCGGAGCACCCCACAAATTGGACCTGCGATTGGTTTTGTCCAATATTTTCATTAATGAGCTGGGTTGGTCTGAACCCTCAGCAAGTTTACAGATGACACCAAACTAGGGGAAGAGGCAGATATACTACACGATAGAGATGGGGTCCACAGCGACCTAGACAAATCAGAATGATAGGATCGTAGAATCCTATGTAACCCCTCCTGTTCACTAGCCAGTGTGAGGTTACTTCTTACACCACAGTGGGAGGCCAGGCCTGAGGCTCCTTGGTGTGCTCTGCATTGTGTATGTGTGTGTGTGTGTGCCCCCCGACCAAACCCACTTAGACAAACCTCCAGGAACAGACTTTATTCTGTAAAAAAACCATACAGAAGAATCCCACTTCAGCAGCCCCTCCTCTCAGCATGCTGCCTGCCTGCTGCTTCTAACTCAGTCCCTGCTGAGACCCTGCTGGGGGCAGAGGGGATGGCCTGGCAGGAACCAGGGAGTTCTCCCAACTTGCCGCAGTTTGTAGTCCACAACTTGTAGTTCCCAGGGCTGCTGCTGGACCATGGGCCACGCATAGAACACGAGAACTGGAAGGGACCTTGAGAGGTCATCAAATCCAGTCCCTGCACTCACAGCAGGACCAAGCACCTGCTTGGTGGTTCCCAACCTTTTCCAGATGGGGACCCATTTTCATAACTCAGGAAGACTTGGTGACCCAAGGCATTTCAAAAATAGGGGAAGGAGGGCGGGCAGAGTTACCTGGGGAGACACTTAGGGACCCTTTGGAAATGTAATGGTGACCCATATTTGGGTCACGACCCATAGGTTGGGAAACCCTGGTCTAGATCATCTCCGACAGGTGTCTGTCCAGCCTGCTCTTAACTATCTCCAGTGAAGAAGATTCCACAACCTCCCTAGGCAACTTATTCTAATGTTTAACCATCCTGACAGGTAGGAAGTTTTCCTAATGTCCAACCTAAACCTCCCTTGCTGCAGTTTAAGCCCATTGCTTCTTGTCCTGTCTTATCGCTACTTATAATGCCTTTTTAGGTACTTGAAAACTGCTCTCATGTCCCCTCTTAGGGTGTGTCTAGACTACAGGGTTTTGTCGACAAAAGTGGACTTTTGTCGACAAAACTATACCTGCGTCCACACTGCCTTTGAGTTATGTCGACATTACATCGACAAAACTCAGCAGTTTTGTCGACGTATGTAAACCTCATTCTACGAGGAATAACGCCTTTTGTCGACAGAGTTCTGTCGATAGAAGGCATTATTGCATCTACACTGTCCTTTGCGTCCACACTGTTATGTCGACAAAGCGGCTTGCTTTGTTGACAGAACTGGCTGCAGTCTAGACGCTCTTTGTCAACAGAAGTTTTGTCGACAGTATCTGTCGACAAAACTTCTGTCAACAAAACCCTGTAGTCTAGACATACCCTTAGTCTTCTCTTCTCTAAACTAACTGGCTGTGTCTAGACTGGCAAGTTTTTCCAGAAAAGCAGCTGCTTTTGCGGAAAAACTTGCCAGCTGCCTACACTGGTCGCTTGAATTTCCGCAAGAACACTGACGATCTCATGTAAGATTGTCAGGGTTCCTGTGGAAATACTGGGCTGCTCCCGTTCAGGCTAAAGTCCTTTTGTGCAGAAGATTTGCGCAAAACGGCCAGTGTAGACAGCTCAGATTTGTTTTGCGCAAAAGAGTGTCCAGATTGGCACAGAAGCTTTTCCGCAAAAAGTGCTTTTCCGCAAAAGCGTCCTGCCAATCTAGACGCTCTTTTCCACAAATGCTTTTAACGGAAAACTTTTCTGTTAAAAGCATTTTTGGAAAATCGTGCCAGTCTAGACGTAGCCACCAAGTCTAGTTCATACAGTCTTCCTTCATGGGTCATGTTTTCTAGACCTTTAATCACTCTTGTTGCTCTTCTCTGGACTTTCTCCAGTTTCTCCACATCTTTCTTGAATTGTGGTGCCCAGAACTGGACACAATACTCCAGTTGAGGCAGAAACAGCACAGAGTAGAGTGGAAAAATGACTTCTCATGTCTTGCTCACAACACTCCTGTTAATGCAGCCCAGATTCATGTTTCCTTTTTTTGTCTCATGTTTAACTTGTCATCCACTGTGATCCCTAAATCCCTTTCGGCAGGACTCCTTCCTAGACAATAACTTCCCATTCTGCATGTGTCAGACCGATTGTTCCTTCCTAAGTGGAGCACTTTGCATTTGTCCTTATTAAACTTCATCCTGTTTACCTCAAACCATTTCTCCACTTCAGTGTTTGATCCAGTTTATATACTGCCTGGTGTCATAAAAGGAACATTCATGTGTCTTCAAAAGCCAAGTGCAAAGGCTGTGAGGTTGCATTTTTGGAACAGAGCTACACAGGTGGCTAACTTAAGGGCATTTCCAGAGATGTATTAAAAGACTTTTCTAAGCAGGAGGTGACCAGTTTCGATGACTGGCTATTAGGGTGCATGAGAGGCCAAAGACAGGCAGCAAAAGTGCTCTCAACACAACTAACGGCACAGCCTAAAGTAAGAAAAAGGCTCATGATCAGAAGACCCGTGAGGCTCTCGTCAGACCTGGAAACCACGTTCCACTTCATACCCATAGATGCCAATGATGTAATAAAATACAGGGAAAAAAATGGAGTGAAATCCCCATGTTGTTGTTACTCTCAACAATCCCAGAGTGCTGGTTCACACTGTCCAGCCTGACCTATACACAACGATCAGGGGCTCAGAAATGTGTCCAGAGCAGGGAGAGACACCCAAGGTCTGTCCTGGGAGACCCAAGATGGTTGGGGTAAAACCACCTGAGTCTAGCCTGCCACACAGCAGAGTGCAAGGGAAGCCTTCAAGGTGAGGCAGGCCTCTGGGGAAAGGCAACAGGAGCGAGGACTCAGATCCATCAGGGTGGTGTCTATGCCAGGAAAGTCCCCCACAAAAGGGGACCCTTCACCCTCCCGCCTCCCCGTGGAGTTGTTCAAAGGACTTGCCTCGTTTTTCTCTGAAGGTCAAACTTTTGCCGGTTGAACATTTCGCTCTTTTGAAGTCCACAAGGCTCCTTACGTGTCTGCAGCTGTGTGGAATAACCGGATCGCTCTGACGGCGGCTGTGTCCGCCCTACAGACCTGACAGCGGCACAGCCCTGCCTCTGAACATCTGCAAGTAGCACCCCTGTGCCCATGGGAGAGAGCTCTCCTACCAGCATGATTTCCCCTCTTCCTCTAGAAGGATCTGCTCCAGCGGACCCCGTGCCATCCCCAGCAGCACTACGGTTGGCCCGGGGTGTTTTTTTCACACCTCTAACTGACAAAGTGCGAGTTCAGACAAAGCCCGAATTGCATCATGGTCACTCTGTCCCCTGCCTCCAGCCCTGCCGTGGGAAAGGTGCAATGTTCTGCTGGGCTCCTTGGGGCCCAAACCCAGCTCCTGTCAATCACAGAGCTCCAAACACCCCGCACAGCCAATTCCTCGGACTCAGCCCAGAGCCCAGGAGTTCTCCTCTCCCGTTGGGAAGCTTCCTTAGTTGCTGTTTACTCCTAGAGCTGGAGAAATAGCCCAGAAGCCCAAACATGAAAGAGTCGCTGGAGAGTCACTGGCTAGAAAGTCTCTGTTCCCAGCCTGTTTACATCCAGATGCCACTTCTCCCCCAGAGGCTGAGCCAACCCCACTGGGACGGCTCAGAGATGTTTATAACCAGTGCACAGCCCTGTGCCGGCTCTCGGCGTGGGAGGCTGCAGCAGACGCTGGGCTGAGAGAGGTGCAGGACGGGAGAGTCCCAGGGAAGTTATTTCAGCATCGGGATTCACAGGTATCTCTTGCTCCTCACTCCCCAGTGCACCGTGGGCATAGTGGGATAGCCGGTTAATTTGGGTCCTTTCTGCTTTGCACAGACACTAAACGTCCTGGGGTCCTGGGGTGAGTTTTACTCCAGTGTTATTGGACGAAGTGTCCCTCCTTGCGGATGGCCTCTGGCATTAAGGCAGCTGCATTTCAGCTGCAAAGTGGATCCTTTAGTATGAAAGGTTTTAGTAGCTCTACAGGACCAGACAATATTCTCTGGCCATGGCTTAGAGTTTACTCAGACCTCACTGGGGCAAAAGGTCCCTTGGAGGAAGACCTGAGTAAAGACCTCAGGAGCTAGCTCTGTGTGAAGGCGCAGACACTGCTGTCCATAGGGGGCTAATACCTATATTTTATCTGCGGGGAAGCCAGGAGGTGCTGGGGCTCCCCTCTGAAACACTTCAAAGCATTGTACTGCATGAGCCAGACATCTCCTCCCCTGGCTTAATTGGCTGCACCGTGATGCCTGAAACTTTCATAAAAGAAATCAGCCAGAAGCAAAATCACCAACAACATCCTATCCACTTGCACCAATAGGCCAGGCATTCAACAGGCAAAATAGGCTTTATGTGAACCGCTTATCTTCAGTGCTGTCTGTTCAGAATTACAGCACAATTGACTGCTCCCTTGATTGTGTGTTATGAGACACAGTATACAGAAATGCCTGATTTACTTCTTTCATAGGTTATTGTGTTCTTAAGATACTTAATAATCTTATTTGGGGTATCCTTGGCTCTGCTAAGCATGGAATTTTCCCTGACTTTCATATCCCTTATCAAGTTTCATTACTTCCAATTTTTATTGCTTGCTGTGGACATGATTATATTGTGTCTCCCCCAATGCAGCCTGTCCTTTGGGACTGAAGCCGTCCTTTGTTCAACATTCTCTATGTTTTACTGTTGAATTGTAGATATTTAGTTTAGTAATTGTAGTACTGTTGAATTGTTGCATTGTAGAATTGAAGTGTTCTAATAAACACTTCTTAAAGAGCTAACAGTTTGTGTTCTCATTTTTCTGTCTAATTGTTTGCTTCCCAATCAACTTTGCTGATGATTTTCCTCAGCTTTGGGGAATCAGCTTTTTTGAAGCACTAAGGGTATGGCAGATAAGATCAAAGCAACCACAGTCGATATTCCAGGGTTCTATTTCGTGGATCTAGTGAAGATACACTAATTCCAATTGAGAGGGACACTCCCGTAGGCACCAATAGTCTTTATTCTGCCAGGATTAAGGGAAGTCGAAGGGAGAGTTTGCTCCCTTCAAATTTCTGCAGCGTGGACAATGCCAAAATTTGAGTTAAAATACTTTGACTTCAGCTACGCAGTTAACGCAGCTGAAGTTGTATATCTTAATTCTAACTTATCTGCTAGTGTAGATCTACCCTAAGGCTACGTCTAGACTGGCATGATTTTCCGGAAATGCTTTTAACGGAAAAGTTTTCCATTTTCGGAAAAGACCATCTAGATTGGCAGGATGCTTTTCCGCAAAAGCACTTTTTGCGGAAAAGCGTCCATGGCCAATCTAGATGTGCTTTTCCGCAAAAAAGCCCCGATCGCCATTTTCGTGATCGGGGCTTTTTTGCGGAAAACAAATCTCTACTGTCTACACTGGCCCTTTTGCGCAAAAGTCTTTTGGAAAAAGACTTTTGCCCGAATGGGAGCAGCATAGTATTTCCCAAAAAGCACTGATTTCTTACAGTAGGAAGTCAGTGCTTTTGCGGAAATTCAAGCAGCCAGTGTAGACAGCTGGCAAGTTTTTCTGGAAAAGCAGCTGATTTTCCGGAAAAACTGGCCAGTCTAGACACAGCCTGAGTGTCAGGAGATATTACAGTTTGGGAATTGCTCTCTATTTCTCCATGAGAAGATAATCACTTCTGTTCTTTTGTTTTGGTCTTCTCTATCATACTCCTGCTCTCTTGTCTCTTTTCAATCTGTCTTCATATGACAACCTCTACCATTTTCACAGTGCATCTCGAAAGCCCTCTTTCTATCTGCTATGTCCTTTAGAGTGACTGGGTGACCAAAAGCTTGGTAATTCTCCATCCTATTCCATTTGCACCTGAATATTTTTTGTTTTAGACACAGTTTCAAATCAACACCTGTTTCTATTGAGCTGCCAGCAAGATGCCCAGACCATTACCCGAGGGGGGTTCTGGTTGGGAGGTCTCCCCCGGACGTATATTTTGGCAAACATTTGGTATTTTCCCACTCCCAAGTTTTTAGCAACTGGGTGAATGGGGAACTCCCTATAGCATAGACTTGCTAACCTGGGTTTTAGTGTCTTAAAGAACAAAGATGGATAACCAGGATCCACACCTGTGTTTCCTTCTGGTGCCTATTAATAGGGTCATAATTCAAAATGATCTGGACAAATTGGAGAAATGGTCTGAGGTAAACAGGATGAAGTTTAATAAAGACAAATGCAAAGTGCTCCAATTAGGAAGGAACAATCAGTTTCACACATACAGAATGGGAAGCGACTATCTAGGAAGGAGCATGGCAGAAAGGAATCTAGGGGTTATAGTGCACCACACACTGAATATGAGTCAGCAGTGTGATGCTGTTGCAAAAAAAGCAAACACGATTCTGGGATGCATTAACCGGTGTGTTGTGAGCAAGACACAAGAAGTCATTCTTCCGCTCTACTCAGCCCTAGTTAGGCCTCAGTTGGAGTATTGTGTCCAGTTCTGGGCACCGCATTTCAAGAACGATGTGTAGAAATTGGAGAGGGTCCAGAGAAGAGCAACGAGAATGATGAAAGGTCTAGAGAACATGACCTATGAAGGAAGACTGAAATAATTGGGTTTGTTTAGTTTAGAAAAGAGAAGACTGAGGGGGTACATGATAGCAGTTTTCAGCTATATAAAAGGGAGTCATAGAGAGGAGGGAGAAAACTTGTTCATCTTGGCCTCTGGGGATAGGACAAGAAGCAATGGGCTTAAACTGCAGCGAGGGAGGTTTAGGTTGGACATTGGGAAAAAGTTCCTAACTGTCAGGGTGGTGAAACACTGGAATAAATTGCCCAGGGAGGTTGTGGAATCCCCATCTCTGGAGATATTTAAGAGTAGGTTAGATAAATGTCTATCAGTGATGGTCTAGACAGTATTTGGTCCTGCCATGGGGGCAGGGGACTGGACTCGATGACCTCTCGAGGTCCCTTCCAGTCTTAGTATTCTATGATTCCATGATTATGTTTTCCCTCATCACATAGGTTTTATTAACATATGGAGAATCACGCAATCGGCCTTAGTAGGCTAATCATAACTCATTCCTCTGAATAGTCGCAATGATATTTTTTCCATGGGTGATCAATCTTTCTCAACCATGAGAACAACTTCTGGTAGTGCATATGTAACAGGTGGCTTTATAGCTCAAGCTGGGAAGGCTCCTAAACTAAGCTCTACAAGTCCCAGGTTTGGCTCTGCCTGCAGATGGTGACACATATGGGGTGTTATATTAACACTGTCTCTCCATCCAGGCATTTCTACTATGACCATCACCTGAGAACCTTGGTGCATATGAGAAGTCAGAAGAACATACCAGGGACACAATTGGACCCCTTCTCCTCTCTTCATGTCCAACACAAATAACTTCACCAACCCCTCCACCTTCATCCTGCTGGGCATCCCTGGCCTGGAGACGGCCCATGTCTGGATCTCCATCCCTTTCACCACCATGTTCACCATAGCTGTCTTGGGGAACTTCACCATCCTGTCTGTTGTGAAGATGGAGCCGAGCCTCCATGAGCCCATGTACTATTTCCTCTGCATGCTGGCTGTCAGCGACCTGGTCCTATCTTCATCCATCCTTCCCAAGACATTGGCAATCTTCTGGTTCAATTCCAGGGAGATCGATTTCAGTGCCTGCCTCACCCAGATGTACTTCATTCACAGCTTCTCAATAATAGAGTCTGGGATCTTCGTGGCCATGGCGTTGGATCGCTACGTGGCCATCTGCCATCCACTGAGACATTCCACCATCCTGACAAATCACATGGTGGCCAAAATCAGCCTGGCCGTGCTGCTGCGTGGTGCCATGCTTGTGCTGCCCTATCCCCTCCTGGCAAGGCAGTGGCCATATTGCAGAACCAATATTATCCCTGAGCCATACTGCTCACACATAGGCGTGGTGAATCTGGCCTGTTCTGATATTCGTGTGAGTAGTTACTACGGCCTCTTTGTGCTATTCTGTATGAGGGGTCTGGATGTGAGTTTTATTGCCATTTCCTATAGCCAGATCCTCAAGGCCATCTTCAGACTCCCCACAAAAGATACCCGGCTCAAGACTTTTGGGACCTGTGGTTCCCACCTTTGTGCCATCTTAGCCTTTTACATCCCTGGTCTTTTCATTTCCCTCATGTCCCGATTTGGTCAGAATGTGGCCCTGCATTTCCATGTTCTCATTTCCAACTTATATGTCTTGATGCCCCCCATGCTTAACCCCATCATCTATGGGGCGAGGACCAAACAGATTCGCAACAGGCTGCTCCGGCTCTTTACTCAAAAAGGACCTAAAGTTTTCCCCTGTTGCTCTCATTCTGAGACTGAGATCTGAGAAGAGCTGGCTGGTGATATGGTGCTGGGCCCTCTTTCCGAAATCACTCACCTCACCTTCAGAGAGACATTTAACTCTGTCCTCACCTCACCGTGCTGCGTCAGTTTGACAAACTGAAGAATCAGTCTTTGTACAACTCATTCATAGAATCATAGATTCCTAGGGTTGGAAGAGACCTCAAGAGGTCATCGAGTCCAGCCCCCTGCCCAAAGCAAGACCAACCCTAACTAAATCATCCCAGTCAGCAATTTGTCAAGCCAGGACTGAAAAACCTCTAGGGATGGAGATTCCACCCACTCCCTAGGGAACCCATTGCAATGCTTCCCCACTCGCCTGGTGAAATAGTTTTCTCCCCCTAATATCCAACAAAGACCTTCGCTCACTGCAATTTAAGGCTATTGCTCCTCATTCTGTCATCTGTCACCACTAAGAATAGCCTTTCTCCATCCTCTTTGGAACACCCCTTGAGTTGGTTGAAGGCTGCTATCAAGTTCCCCCTCACTCTTCTCTTCTATAAACTAAAGGAGACAAAATCCCTCAGACTCTCCTCTTATGTCATGTGCTTCAGCCCCCTAATCATTTTTGTTGCCCTCCACTGGATTTTCTCCAGTGTGTCCACATCCTTTCTGTAATGTAATGCCCAGTATTGGGAGCAATACTCCAGATGTGGCCTCACCAGTATCATATTAATTCATAATTTACTCAAGTGGTTGTCACAGAGGCCTCTTTTCCTGCCCCATCTATTACCCTTCAGACAGTGGTCCAAATGAAGAACATAGTGAAAACCACCTGGTAGCAGTGATTCTAATATGTTCTATGCCATCAAGTGCTAGCAATTCTCTTGTGCCATGTATATTGGCCAAAATTAGACAGTCTCTATGACAAAGTTTTAATGGACACAACTCAGATATTTGAAAATGCAACACTCAACCCTGTCAGGGAACATTTTAACTTGCCCCGGCACCCATTAAAAGAGCTCAAAGTTACCATATTATTACAAGCCAATTTCAAAAACCAGCTTGAAAGGGAAGCCGCAGAACTTAATCTCATTGACAGGTTTGATACCTGCAGTAGAGGTTTAAACAAAGACTTTACTTGGCTTATGCAGTACATTCCACATCCTAATGATATAAATAGCCAAGCACTGGGTACTTAAGGGTACTTAGAACCCATTCTGTCAGCTTCATTTAGCATGGACACTCTAATTGGCAATTTTTTCCCATTTTTTCCTTCTCTTTCTCTTCCCATCCCCTCTTTTTCTCTGCTATTTATTTTGCAACCTGGACCCCTTAACTCCATTCGTCTGAAGAAGTGGGTTGTGCCCACAGAAGCTCATGATTCTTTTGTTAGTTTCTAAGGTGTTGCAGGACTAGTCATTGTTTTTTACGTTTTATAATATAATTAACATTAACAACCCTGTGGCAGGAAAAGCACTACAGCATCACAACATGGGAGTGTCTAATTTTGTAAAGGGGAACAACACTAAAAGGAGGATGTTAGTTGAAGAGTTATTACAAAGCACACTCTGAAAAGTGAAATCCCTGCAAACAGCAGGGTAGCTTCTTAAAGACACCATAATAGCGGCTCAAAATAAAGGTCTCACCATGCTAATAGACATGGCAATATAACCGAAAAAGTGCCACCGTAGCTGAACTACAAAGCAAAAGAAGCAAAGCGCGTTAAAAATGCATCCTTGAAAGAGTGGATGTTAAATTCGAGTGAGGAAAATGGAAAGGGACATAAACTCTGGCAAATGAAGTATGAAGGGAACATTAGGAAGGCCAAAAGAGAATGTGAAGAACAGCTAGCCAAAGACGTCAAATGTAACAGCAAACCAGCTAGCAGGTGAAGGAACCATGAGGATGAACCTTCATGGGCCCTCTAAGAGGAATACTGTGCTGAGAATACTGAGTCGAGTGGAGAGAAAGAGTGGGGGGAAACTGGAAAGAATAAAGTAGGGGGAAGACACTTATTCCTCCTTGGAGGGGGATGATCCTTGATACATACCTTAGCTTTAGCTAAGTTTTTGATACGGCTGTGACTGTCCCCCCCACTTTATGAAAATTGGCTTATAAATATAACTATGTTTCACTCAGGGATGCTATAGACAAAACAACTCATGTAACCTACCAGTTGTAATGTTACCATCTGCTGGATCCTATTTTGGTGTGTGCATCATTCTTATATGTAAAGTGACATTTATGAACTATGAGACTGTTTGTTGTTTGAAATGTGCTAATCAGAGCCATTACTGATGCTTTGGAAACCTTAATGACCGGGTGATCAACTCAACAACGTGTAAACAGCCTTGTTTGCCCTGTAAGTTCACTATGACCATACCACGTGGTACTTGGATTCCAGTCGGAGACAGTTTTCCATGGATGGAGAATGGAGAAAGATTCCCACCATGGGTGAAGACTATTTAAGCAAGAGGAAGTTATCAGGTCTTTGTTTTCAGTTGGTCTGGGGAACGGCCTGGCGCACTAAAATACAAAGAGCATTCTAAAGAGGGCTGGAAATCCAAGTAAAAAAGATCAATTTTGACCTATAGACTAGCCTCAATAAGAACAGCTCTTTCGGAAAAGAATCTACTTTCAATACGATTTTAGTGAATTAGGACTAGCTATGCATTTTCTTTTCATTTTGATTTTTAATAACTTAATCTGTCTGTTTTCTCTTGTAACCATTTTAAACCTCCTTTTTGTGTTAAAAAACCCTTCCATTTATTCTCAGGCTCCGTGTAAATAATTATTACCTGCGGGAGTGTGACAACCAGTGTGTCTGTCTCTCTCTCAAAGATAAAGAGGACAAACATCCTCATGAGCTTTCTTTGCGTAAAGCTTTTACTCAGAGAAGGATGGGTTTATTTTAGGTTTTGATCCCTTTTCAGGGTTGGTTTCCTGGGAGTTAAGCCCTAGAACCGCATCCTCCCAGAGTGGAAGTGGTTTAGGGTGAGCATTGCTCTTTAGGGAGGTGGTAACACCAACTCTGTGTCTTGTCTGGGGGAGACCAGAGAATCTGGCCCGGAAGGACAGGATGGTGGGAAGATGCAGAGGTCAAGAAGAGAGGTGTCAGTGGCATGTGCAGCACATCGGGGAACAATCCAAAGGAGTCTTCTGTGACCACACCCCATCACAACGGTCTCCCACAGGATTCTTTCTAGCACATTAAAGAAGTACGGCTTGGGTGAATGGACGATAAGGTGGAAAGAAAGGTGGCTGGATCGTTGCACTCAATGAGTAGCGATCAACAGCGCAATGTATAGGTGGCAGCCAGTATCAAGTGGAGTGCCCCACGGGGAGGTCCTGGGACAGCACAGGGGGACCCGATCAGGCAACAGGACTTGTAGGGGAATCGCACTGGGGCAGGTCCCTTGGGAGAAAGGTCCCTGACACTCATGTGGCCACTGCCCAAGCTCCATGGCATCTCCACAGCACAGCCAGGGGCTGAACAGGGGGCAGGTACATGCGAGGGCCACACTGGGACCTGCCCTGACATCCCAGTGATGGGTGTTCGTGGTGTCCTGCTGCTACCGAACACCGGGTGGGGTGACGTGTTTCCCTTTAGCCTTTCCCGTTTGGTACTTTCAGAGGGTTGCTGTTTCATGAATTGTACTTGCCTGAGCAGAGACGTGTCCAGAGCAAGGAGAGCACCTCAGAGTGAAGGCAACCTAGGCCCTGTCCTATGATTTCCAACAAGATCGGGTAAAATCCCCATGAATTCTGAGTCCAGCTTTTTCGAGGCTGACGCAGGAGAGTGGAAGGGAAGCCCTTTCAGGCAGGCCTCTGGATGACGACAGTGGGAGCGAGGACATACATCCTTTCTATAAAAAAACCAACAAATGGTCTGGTAGCACTTTATAGACTTACAAAACATGTTGATGGGATCATGAGCTTTTGTGGGCACAGCCCACTTCTTCAGATGACATAAGAACATAAGAACGGCCATACTGGGTCAGACCAAAGGTCCTTCTAGCCCAGTATCCTGTCTGCCAACAGTGGCCAACACCGGGTGCCCCAGAGAGGGTGGACCGAAGACACGATCAAGCGATTTGTCTTCTGCCATCTCTCTCCAGCCTCTGACAAACAGAGGCCAAGAACACCATTTTATCCCCTGGCTAACAGCCTTTTAAAGACCGAACCTCCATGAAATTATCTAGCTTCTCTTTAAACTCTATTATAGTCCTAGCCTTCACAGCCTCCTCTGGCAAGGAGTTCCACAGGTTGACTACACGCTGTGTGAAGAAGAACTTTCTTTTATTAGTTTTAAACCTGATATCCATTAATTTCATTTGGTGTCCTCTAGTTCTTCTATTTAGGGAACTAATAAATAACTCTTCTTTATCAGGCCTCTCCATACCACTCATGATTTTATAGACCTCTATCATATCCCCCCTCAGTCTCCTTTTCTCTAACCTGAAAAGTCCCAGTCGCTTTAACCTCTCCTCATATGGGACCCGTTCCAAACCCCTAATCATTTTAGTTGCCCTTTTCTGAACCCTTTCCAAGGCCAAAATATCTTTTTTGAGGTGAGGAGACCACATCTGTACACAGTATTCAAGATGTGGGTGTACCATAGTTTTATACAGGGGCAGTAAGATATTCTGGGTCTTATTTTCTATCCCTTTCTTAATAATTCCAAGCATCCTATTTTCCTTTTTGACCGCCACTGCACACTGCATGGAAGTTTTCAGAGAACTGTCCACGACAACTCCAAGATCTCTTTCCTGATTTGTTGTAGCCAAATTTGCCCCCATCATACTGTACGTATAGTTGGGGTTATTTTTCCTGATGTGCATTACTTTACACATTCAATTTCATTTGCCATTTTGTTTCCCAATCACTCAGTTTGGTGAGATCCTCTTGGAGTCCCTCACAGTCTGCTTCTGCCTTCACTATTCTAAACAGTTTAGTATCATCTGCAAATTTTACCACCTCACCACTTACCCCTTTCTCCAGATCATTTATGAATAAGTTGAAAAGGATTGGTCCCAGGACAGACCCTTGGGGGACACCACTAGTTACCCCTCTCCAATCTGAAAATTTACCATTTATTTCTACCCTTTGTTTCCTGTCTTTTAACCAGTTCTCAATCCAAGAAAGGACCTTCCCTCTTACCCCATGGCCATGTAATTTACACAAGAGCCTTTGGTGAGGGTCCTTGTCAAAGGCTTTCTGAATATCTAAGTATACTATATCTACTGGATCCTCCTTATCCGCATGCTTGTTAAGCCCTTCAAAGAACTCTAAGGGTATGTCTACACTACCCTCCTAATTCGAAATAGGAGGCTAATGTAGGCATACCGCACTTGCAAATGAAGCCCGGGATTTGAATTTCCCGGGCTTCATTTGCATAAGCGGGGCTCCGCCATTTTTAAACCGCCGCTCGTTCGAACCCCGTGCAGCGCTGCTACACGGGGCATGAACTAGGTAGTTCGAACTAGGCTTCCTAGTTCGAACTACCGTTACTCATCATTCTGCGCGGCACGGGGTTCGAACGAGCGGGGATTTAAAAATGGCGGAGCTCCGCTTATGCAAATGAAGCCCGGGAAATTCAAATCCCGGGCTTCATTTGCAATTGCAGTATGCCTACATTACCCTCCTATTTCGAATTAGGAGGGTAGTATAGACCTACCCTAATAGATTACTAAGACAGGATTTCCCTTTACAGAAACCATGTTGACTTTTGTCCAACAAATTATGTTCTTCTACATGCTTCACAATTTTATTCTTTACTATTGTTTCATGACTGGAGTTATGACTAGGGGATATGAAAACTCGAAATAAATAGGAGAGGGAAGGAGAGGGGGGAGAAAAAGAAAAAAAAAAGGTAATAAGACAGGGTGTGTGAGACAGGGCATCATTAAGTATGTGGAGAATTGGTACTCAAACCTAAGCAGATCAAAGTCAATAGATAGATGCTACGACAGGAAGGCTACCACTCACAGAGCTATTAGCATCTTCAGTGGTTATGAAGTAGGTCATGTCCTAGCCAGCCCATATCACGATTGAGTCCATTAGCATGTGAATTGAATGTGTGGATGAACGGGGATTCCAATCCTTCCCTGTGTATTTGGCTTGTGGCGCTGGCCTGTGACAAGACAGCCACATGCAGATCCACATGTTTTGTTAGTCTATAGTGCTACCAGACCATTTGTTGATTATTTCTGTCACAGACGAACTCGGCTACCCCCTGAATATCTGTCCTAAAGTCAATTCCACCAGGGTGGTGCATACGCCAGGAAAGTTCTGCACAAAAGGGACCCTTCACCCTCTCGCCTCTCTGAGGAGTTTTTCAAAGGACGGGCCTCACTTTTCTCTGCAGGTGAAACTTTTACCTATTTCACACGTTGAAAGTATACATGGCTCTTTGCATTTCTGCAACTGTGTGTGATAACCTGATAGCTCCACTGGACAGGGGTTGTGGTGGTTTGGGAGGTTTCTGAAACTAGTTTCCCAGGATTCACTCCTCCCGGAAGTGGGAAAGCACAATCTCCAGCTATTTCTGAAAACCTCACGTTCACCTTGAGAGAAAAACTCAGGTTCCCTCTTCCAGCCTTTCCTCGGCTTCCCACCCAACACCCAGACCATGCCAAAGAGGTCATCAATTAAACCCTTGGCAAGGCACACAGACCGTGGTTATGGGAGGGAAGTTAGGACTGCTGATTCTGTCACCCTGCTACTGAATCTCTGTGTGACTGTGGCCAAATCTGTGCCTCAGTTTACAATGAGATTTGGTTCGTAGTGACTTTCTTTTGCTAAGTGTCATGATTGCTACTGATGAGAATCACTGATGAGAATCACTGGTCACTTAGTGCCAGCCCATGTGCCTGTAGAAAGTGATTTTCACGCCCCACACTCATCTGTCTCCAGAACTGTATGTTCACTTTCTACCTGTCCTGCCTGCGCATTTACATGGTACAAGAGACATAAGAATATAAAAACGGCCATTCTGGGTCAGACCAAAGGTCCATCCAGTCCAGAGTCCTGTCTGCCGACAGTGGCCAATGCCAGATGCCCCCAGAGGGAGTGAACAGAACAGGGAATCATCCAGTGATTCCTCCCTTGTCACCCATTCCCAGCCTCTGACAAACAGAGAGTAGGGACACCATTCTCATCCATCCTGGCTAATAGCCATTGATGGACCTAACTCCATGAATCTATCTAGCTCTTTTTTAAAACTTATTAAGTCCTGGTCTTCACAGCATCCTCTGGCAAGGAGTTCCACAGGTTAACTGTGCGCCGAATGAAGGAAAACTTTCTTCTGTTTGTTTTTAGCCTGCTATTGATAAATTTCATGTGGTGACCCCTATTGTTTATGTTATGGGAACTGTTAGAATTGAAGGTTTTATTCTTTTTTACATTTGTATTTTAGGTTTAGTAATGTAGTAATGTAAGGTAATATATATAATCATAGTTAATATTGTAGTAAGTCAAATCCTTTAGTTACATATATATCTTCTATATTTCCTTGTTCTAAAGTTTAGTAATTAAAGAGACAGGATCTCGTATTGTGTCTATGTCAATAAGATTAGAGGCGTGTTGAAGACCTGAGCCGTCAGTGTGAAGTGTTTTAATAAAGGCAATTTACAATGCTGTTTGCTTTTGTTTAATATAAAACGTTGCTGTTTGTAACTCTGTGAAAGACTGTTTGTATGAATGAAATACGGTGTGAAGGTCATCGTGAGAGCCAGATGGTCAAGAGAGAAGGGGGAGAATGTGGGGTGAAGACAAACTGTAAAAGACTGGCTGCGAAGAAACATATCGGCATCAGAAAAACCATCAGTACATACCCACAGTCAAGAATTGATCAGACTGGCAGAATTGATGGCTCTAAAGGTGAAGGGCGGGCACCCCTGAAAACAACGGATTAAATCCAGGACAGGATGATTGACATCAACAAGATAACATTCCGGTCAAAGGCTGACAGAGAGGGATCCATAGACATCAACAGAGAAAAGGATTATAAAAGCAGGGTGCCTTGCTATGGAGTTTTGGGTTTGTCTTGCCACCAACTCCAGAAGAGCATCAGATCGATTGACCAACAAAGGTCCTGCTTCCCTTCTGTGATCAATCTGGCTGGCCACTAGATTGATACAGACTCTGGACTGGCAGCTATGACATTGTCTAGTGGGACTGTGTATGCATGGTGTTTGTGTGGGTAAGTGATTGAAAAGCATATGCAACTGTTGTATTCTCAATAAATACAGCATACTGTCTTTTCCCCTATAAAAGATCTCGTGTGCTTCGTTTAAGCAGATAACTTTTCCTTATTCACTTTTTCCACACCAGTCATGATTTTATAGACCTCTATCATATCCCCTCTTAGTCTCCTCTTTTCTAAGCTGAAAATTCCCAGTCATTAACCTCTCTGCATATGGGACCCGTTCCAAACCCGTACACATTTTTGATTGCCTTTTTTTAACCTTTTTCAATAACAATATTTCTTTTTTTGAGATAAGATGACCTCATCTGCATGCAGTCTTCAAGATGTGGGCGTACCATGGTTTTAAATAAAGGCAATAAGATATTCTCTGCCTTATTCTCTTTCCCTTTTTTAATATTCCTAATATTCTGTTTGCAACCCTAACCCTATGGAGATCTTGGTGTTATCCCTAGTATTCTTAGTAGCCAACAATAATTTTTACATTTTACACAAGTACACAGAGCAGCCAATTCCTCTGACTCAGCCCAGAACCCAGGAGTTCTCATCTTCCTTAGTAAAGGTCCCTTAATTGCTGTTTACTCCCAACGCTGGATAAATAGCCCAGACGTCAAGACATGGAAGGAGTCACGGGAGAGTAACTGACAAGAAAGTCTTTGTTCTCCACCCTGGTTACATCCAGATGCCGCTTCTCCCATAGAGGCTGAGTGAACCCCACTGGGACTGCCCAGAGCTGTGATATAACCAGTGCACAGCCCTGTGCTGGTTCTCAGCGTGGGATGCTGCTGCAGATGGTGAGGTGAGAGAGGTGCAGGACACAGCTGCCTGAAGGGGATTCCCAGAAAAGACAATTTGGTCTCAGAATTCCCAGGTACCATCTCTTGCTGAGGAGCTCCCCTGCTTAACAAAGCCAGTGCTATATGGGTATGATGGGATAGACAGTAAGTCTGGGTCCTTTCTGCTTTGCACAGACACTAAACGTTCTGGGGTCCTTCCAATGTTGTAGAGCTCTCATTTTTTTCCCAGAAAAATTTCTGTTAGTACATTAAATGCCTAAGGGTGTGTCTAGACTACACCTCTCTGTCGACAGAGAGATGTACATTAGGCACATCGAAATTGCTCACGAAGCAGGGATTTAAATATCCTGTGCTTCATTAGCATAAACATGGCCACCACTTTTTTTTGAAACTGAGTTAAAAAAAAAAGGCAGTCTAGACGCAGATCTGTCTAAAATAACCCCTTTTTTTTACAGATCCTGTAAACCTCATTTTTTGAGGAATGTAGGATCTGTCAAAAAAGGGTTTAGTTTGAACAGATCCACATCTAGACTGCCGTTTCAAAAAAAAGTGAAAGCGGTGTTTATACTAATGACGCGCAAGATATTTAAATCCCTGCTTCATTACCAATTTCGATGTGCTTGATTTGCATCCCTCTGTTGACGGAGGGATGCAGTCTAGACATAGCCTCAGAGACTGTTAAGTTCATTACATCTGCAGGGTTCCTTTGATCAACCAAATATCTACTGTCATTAAAGACAAAATCAAGCTCATTTGACAAGACCTGTTTTCCATAAACACTGTTGTTGACTGGCATTATTTAAATTCTTTGAATTCTTTAACTAGTTCTGGGCACCACATTTCAAGAAAGATGTGGAGAAATTGGAGAGGGTTCTGAGAAGGTCAATGAAAATGATTAAGATCTAGAAGACATGATATATGAGGGTATGTCTACACTACCCCGCTAGTTCGAACTAGCAGGGTAATGTAGGCATACCACACTTGCAAATGAAGCCCGGGATTTGAATTTCCCGGGCTTCATTTGCATAAGCGAGGAGCCGCCATTTTTAAAACCCCGCTGGTTTGAACCCCGTGCAGCACGGCTACACGGGGCACGAACTAGTTAGTTCAAACTAGGCTTCCTAGTTCGAACTACCGTTACTCCTCATTTCACGAGGAGTAACGGTAGTTCGAACTAGGAAGCCTATTTCGAGCTACCTAGTTCGTGCCCCGTGTAGCCGCGCTGCACGGCGTTCCAACCAGCGGGGTTTTAAAAATGGCGGCTCCCCGCTTATGCAAATGAAGCCCGGGAAATTCAAATCCCGGGCTTCATTTGCAAGTGCGGTATGCCTACATTACCCTGCTAGTTCGAACTAGCGGGGTAGTGTAGACATACCCAGGGTGGTTAAACACTGGAATAAATTGCCTGGGGAGGGAGTGGAGTCTCCATCATTGAAGATTTTAAGAGCAAGTTAGATCGACATCTATCAGGGATGTTATAGATGGTGATTGGTCCTGCCGTGAGGGCAGGGGACTGGACTTGATCTTTCGAGGTGCCTTCCAGTTCTCATATTCTATGACTCTATGACTCCATGATTTTAATATATATAATAATATCATTGTTGTAACCTTAGCTCTGCTTGATTTTTCATTGCCTTTAACATCCTTTATCAATTTTCATAACTTTCTATTTGTAATGCTTGCAACTGATTTTCCCAGTTTACTATATATTTCCCAGTTTACTATATAAACTTTTGCCCAGTTTACTATATATTGCTTCTCCCCAATTGCTGCCTGCAATTTGCAACTGAAGCATGTTTTTGTCCAAAGTTCTCTAACTTCTTGACTGTGGAATAGTGGCTTTTAGCTGTCTAATAAACTCTTTTTAAGAATTCTCAATTTATGTTAGCATTTTTCTATCTCATTTTTCCTCCAATCACTTTTGGTGATAATTTTTTTTCAGCTTTAGGGGATCAGCCCTTTTGAAACACTAAGGACTGATCTACACTAGACCAGGAAGGTCAGCTTAAGGTACGTGACTGCAGCTACGCAAAATGAGTACCTGGAGTTGGCTTACCTTAAGCTGATCCTTGATGGCGTCCACACAGTGGGAGGACAACAGGGTCTTCTCTTATTCCTCACAAAAGGAAGAATAGCAGATGACGGCGGGGGCTGCCCTCAGCATTTAATTTAGGGGTCTATACCAGACTCACTAAATCAAACGCCAGAAGATCGACCCCTGGGGTGTCGACCTTCCTGTAAGTATAGACAATGCCCTACGTGTCTGGAGATATTGCTGGTTGCGAACTGTTTTCTGTTTCTCCATTTGAACGTAATCAGTTCCATTCTTTTGTTTTGTTTTCGTCTCGATCATTTGCCTGATTTTTTGTCTCTTCTCTAAAGTAAACACTCCCAGCTGTTTCTGTCTGTCCATCTATAACAGCCTCCACCATTCCCGCCACCTGTCTTGAGAATTCCTCTTTCTATCTGCTATATTCTTTAGAATGACTCGGTGACAGAAACTGAGGGAATGTCCAGACCAAGTCATTCTCCACCCCATTCCTTTGGCACCTGAATATTGTTTATTTTGGCCATTGTGCTGAATCATCGGCTGGTTCCATTGAGCTGCCAGTAATGACGCCCAGGCCTTTCCCTGAGAGGTATCCTAAATGGGAACTTATCCCCTGGCACATCCTGGGAAGTATTTATCTCCCTTTCCCTGATTTTGAGCAACTGGTTTAGTGGAGAGCTCCCCATATCATGGACTGTCTAGCTTGGCTTTTCTTGCATTAAGGAACAAAGATAGATAACCAGTATCCACACTTGTGCTTCCGCCTGGTGTCTATTAAGATTACCCTCATCACAGTATATAGGATGTATTGACATATGGAACTGCCATTCATAGGTTGCTCGTAACTCACTTCTCTGGATAATGAAAATAGCATTTCTAGTGTCTGACAAGTGATTAATCCACTCCACCAATGAGAACAACCTCCAGCAGTGCATGTCGTGTCTCATACGAACATTGTCTCTCCATTCAGGAATCGTGCTGTGACCATCACCTGAGACTCTAGGTACATACAAGAAGTCAGGGGAATGAACAGGTGCTTCAGAGTTGGACAACTTCTTTTTACTCCATGTCAGATTCCAACACAACTGATCTCACCAGCCCCTCCTCCTTTATCCTGCTGGGCATTCCTGGCCTGGAGGTGGCCCATGTCTGGATCGCCATCCCCTTCTGCACCATGTATATCATAGCCATCTTGGGAAACTTCACCATCCTGTTCACTGTCAAGATAGAGCCGAGCCTCCGTGGGCCCATGTACTATTTCCTCTGCATGCTGGCTGTCACTGACCTGGTCCTGTCCACCTCCACTCTGCCCAAAACATTGGCAATATTCTGGTTCAATTCCAGGGAGATAGAATTTAATGCCTGCCTCACCCAGATGTTCTTCCTCCACTGCTTCTCAGTGATGGAGTCTGGGATCTTCGTGGCCATGGCCTTTGATCGTTATGTGGCCATCTGTGATCCCCTGCGACATTCCACCATCCTGACGAACCCCGTGGTGGCCAAGATCAGCCTGGCCGTGATGCTGCGTGCTGTCATTTTCACATTGCCCTATGCCTTACTGGCAAGGCAGTGGCCATACTGCAGAACCAACATCATCCCTGAGCTGTATTGTGTGCACATAGCTGTGGTGAACTTGGCCTGCGCCGACATTCGTGTCAGCAATTACTACGGTCTCTTTATGGTGTTCTTTGTGAGAGGTCTGGATGTGATTTTTATCACTGTATCCTATGTCCAGATCCTCAGGGCCATCTTCAGCCTCCCCACCAAGGACGCCCGGCTCAAGACTTTTGAGACCTGCAGCTCGCACCTCTGTGCCATCTTGGCCTTCTACATCCCTGGACTTTTCATCTCCCTCATATATCGATTTGGCCAGAATGTGGCCCTGCATTTCCAAGTTCTCATTTCCAACCTGTACCTCTTCATGCCCCCCATGTTAAACCCCATCATCTACGGGGTGAGGACCAAACAGATCTGGAACAGGCTGCTCCGGCTCTTTATTCATAAAGGTACCTAAAATTTCCCCTGGTTCTCTGGCTCTGAGGTTCACCGTAGTGAAGAGGTGGTTGGTGATATGGTGCTGGGCTCTTCTCCGTGAATCCCTGACTGGGGAGACAAAGAGACATTATACATTGTCCTGACCTCACTGTAATGAGTCAGGGTGATAAACTGAGGAAAATATCTTTGTACAACTCATTAATTCATAATTAATTGCTGCTAAGCTGATCCCTGAGATTCCTTCCCCTTCCCCATCAATTTTCCCAAGTCCCCAACTCCTTCATAACCCCTTCCCACAAAATTTCTGCCTTTGTTCTACCTCATCCGCCAACACCTCAGACCTCTTGCTCTCTCCTTGATCCCCAACCCCACTCTTTCCCTGGATCATCTCCACCTCCCTCCCTTGCCAAGTGGGCTCCTTCTGCTGTGACCGGAGCTGCTGAAGCCCGACAAGGAACCTGTCATGAGGGCAGGGAGGATGCAGCAATGGGGCCAACAGACCAGTCAGGGGCAGAGAAGGAAGCCACAAAGCCATGTAGAAGCTGCTGGGGGTCAGAGCAGAGTTGTGTTGAAGGCAGGCAAGATTGTGCATCGTACAGCTGGTGGGCCCGACAGCTCAGATACAAAGCCTTGAAAAAAGAGAACATTGTGTTATTGTCTTTCTTATTCATCTATACCAGGGGTGGCCAAACCGAGGATTGCGAGCTGCATGCGGCTCTTCTCCCACCCTTCCCACCCTCCCTCCTACCAGGTGCAGCTCGCGAGCTGCCTCCCCTCCCCCGTGGCTCAAAAGATGCCCCCACGAATCCAAAAATGGCCCTCTCCTCCCAGCTCCCTGTGCTGACCTGGGCAGGGAAGCCATCCAGCACAGCCATTAAAGCAGCATAAATAAAGATGGCAGCAGGTGGCAGGAACCAGCTGTGCCCAAAAAGCCTCAAAATGTGGTTTCTTAAAGGGGCAGAGCCTTTTTTTTTGTTCAACAACTTTGCACTGGATCTACTGCTATTTTGGCTCTTTGCTCAGAATGGGTTGGCCACCCCTGATCTATACCTCCCTATTGGGGGCCTGTAGCTGGTAGGGTCTCCTCAATGACTGTGACTTGGGAGCCCTTTGCCCTTAGCATGGGAAGGGATCCGTTTTGAAGCTAGGTGGACAACAGCTGTGAGAGATGGAAGGATACGCCCCCACATTATCTGGGAAGCTGGGATGCTGGGCAGAGGCCATGGTGGAGGGAGATAAATGGATCCCCTTCCATACATAACAATTTACGCACGTACATGACACCTTCTCTGGAACCCTTTGCCTAGGGGCTGACACTGACCCATGAAGCTGAGTACAAGCCATAAGTGTGGTCTCCGTAAGCACCCCAGTGCTTGGCTCACCATCCAGACACTGGTCTCCATCACGATCATTAACTAAAAACTAATGCTCTAATCTCAAGAGAGCAGCTCTTAGCTGGGTCAATATATAACTCAGATCTTACCCAATAATCATGTTGCTGTCCATCCATAGTAACCAAAACCAGAAGACTTAATAAAGGAAAAGAAGAAGTGATAAAGGTTTAAAACTAATAAAAGAAAGTTCTTCTTCACACAGCGTGCAGTCAACCTATGGAACTCCTTGCCAGAGGAGGCTGTGAAGGCTAGGACTATAATAGAGTTTAAAGAGAAGCTGGATAAATTTATGGAGGTCAGGTCCATAAAAGGCTATTAGCCAGGGGATAAAATGGTGCCCTTGGCCTCTGTTTGTCAGAGGCTGGAGAGGGATGGCAGGAGACAAATCGCTTGATCATTGTCTTCGGTCCACCCTCTCTGGGGCACCTGGTGCTGGCCACTGTCGGTAGACAGGATACTAGGCTAGATGGACCTTTGGTCTGACCCAGTATGGCTGTTCTTATGTTCTTATGATACATTCGGTTAATAATAGATTATCTGCAATGAACTGGAGAGAGTTTGTCTGTCTGTCTGTCTCTGTTCGTTTGTTGAAGTACTTCTCCAAAACGGTGGGGAAAGATACACAGCTTCCTCTGATCAGAACTTAAAGCAAGCTAAGGGTGTGGTTGTGCCAGGACAAAGAGATGTGCCTGGAACGGGATTGCTTCTGAGAAAACTGAACAGAAAAGAGACAGAATCACGAGACGTGTGAAAGGGAGCCAGGTGGGTGTGTGCAAAGCTTCCTACCCCTTACACACCCTTTAGGGATGGCAGGCTGAGAGTTGATGCTCCCCCACCCCTGATTTGTACGTGAACATTGCTGGCTGTTCCTCTCCACCAGGGAGCAAGGGGGAAAGTGCCCAGTTTGCTGCATTCCTCACTCTGCCCAGGGAGTGCAGGGGCAGGTGAACCTGGACCTGCCCCTGCGAGGGGACATGCCCCCTGTGACACGTCTCTTCCCTGTGCTTTATGAAATTGGCTTATACATATAAATATGCATAAATCAGAGATGCTTTGGACAAAATACCTCGTGGAACCTGTCAATGTTACAATCTGCTGGATCTGTACAGCCTAATTTTTGGTGTATGTATCATTCTTGTATGTAAAGGTGTAAATATGAAGTATGAGACTGTTTATGCTTTTACATGTGCTAATGAGAGCCATTACTGATGCCTTAATGACTGGGTGATTGACTCAACAATTTGTAAATAGCCTTGTTTGTCCTGTAAGTCCAAAGGTGGCTGTACTAGTAAGACACGTGACCATTCCACCTGGAATTAGGATACCACTGTGAGCCAGGTACATTTCCATGGAAATTGGGATGTTGAAGTCTAATTGAGCAAGGGGAAGTTATCAGATCTTTGTCTTTGGTTGGCATGGGACACCAAAAAGTGAGCTGAGTACTTGGGTCAGGGTAAAAGAGTGTCTGACCTGAAGATTATGGGTCCGATAAGATCAGCTCTTTAGGTAAGAGGCTGTTTGTGGTAGTCTGGAGTTTATTAGAACTAGCTATGTGTTTTCTTTTCATTTTTATGTAGTAGCTTACTTTGATCTGTCGGTTTTCACTTGCAACCATTTAAATCCTACTGTTTGTACTTAATAAAAACACTTTTGTTTACTACCAAACCCTGTGTAGATAATTGTTTTCTGGGGGGGGGGGGGGGGGGAACGACAACCAGAGTGCATCTCTCTCTTTCATTGTTAAAGGTGGCTTACCGGAATGAGCTTCCCTTGTGTAACATTTTTACATAGTGAAAGATGGGTTTATTTGGGGTTTTGATCTCTTTTGGGGGTTGGTTTCCTAGGTGCTAAGCCCTAAAACTGCATCTTTCCAGATTTGAAGTGGTTCAGTGTCTTAAGGAAACTGCAAAAGTGGCGAGGAGTCCTGTGGCACCTTATAGACTAACTGAAGTGTTGGAGCATAAGCTTTCATGCTCTTGCATCTGACAAAATGGGTCTTTGTCCATGAAAGCTTATGCTCCTACACTTCAGTTAATCCAAAAGGTGCCACAGGACTCCTCGCCACTTTTGCAGATTCAGACTAACACGGCTCCCCCTCTGATACTTAAGGAAAGTGGTAACCTCAACTCTGTACCTTGCCGGGGGAGGGGGATGTGATGGGATATGGTCACAGATGGCCCTTTGGGATTGTTCCCTGGTGTGCTGATTATGCCACGGATACCTAAATTCTTGCTGGGTCTGCCCACAAACCTGTCCTGCTGGGCCAGACCCTCTGGCCTACCCCGGCTGTGGTGGCAGAGGGCTGAGGTATTCCTCTCTCTTCAGGGCAGCCCGCATACTGAACCCCTCATCCCTAGCCCCAGAGCAATGAGTGAAATGAAGCTTGTACCTTTTCATTGTATTCTGTTGTACAAAGAAAGGAGGAACGAGTTCTGTAAAAGTGAGCAGGAGGCACCTCTGAATGTTTCTGTTTTCCTTATCCCCCATACCAGTGATTAACACCCTCACCTGGAACACGGGAGGCCAACCAACCAGAGTGAGAGCCCACTCCAGAATATTCTCTTTCCCCAGGGCACGCACGTGGGATGAGGGAAACCTATGTTTCAGTCCTGGCCCCAAAAGAAGTAGAACTTCACCCGGGGACAGACCTCCAGCTGCTCTCTATCAACAGGATCGTTCGGTTGGTGCTGTTTTACTAAGTTTGTTCCCACAGTGGGACATCAGCGATTGTGATGGGTAGGCTGGTTTCTGATTTGGAGGGGCAAGTAGATTCCCATAGTTTACACCTTCCAGGAGCAGGATGCTCACAAACTCCAGATTCCTCTTGAGAAAAAGCTGAAAGCATGCTCTCCCAATCTTTCCTCTGCTCCCCACCCAACACACAGGCCATGCCGGAATGGGCATCCATTCCCCTCTTGCCATGACAGAGGCTGTGTCCAGACTCAGGGGTTTTTTCGGGAAAAGTAGACTTTTCCCGAAAAAACTTCCCCTGCGTCCAGACTCAAGCCGTGTTCTTTCGAAATTATTTCGAAAGAACGCGGCTTTTCTTTCGATGGCGGTAAACCTCGTTTCACAAGGAAGAACGCCTTCTTTCAAAAGTTCCTCTTTCGAAAGAAGGTGTTCTACAATGTAAAGAGGCCGTCTTCGAAAGAGAGCATCCAGACTCACTGGGTGCTCTCTTTCGAAAAAGCGGATTTCCTCTATCGAAAGATCCGCCTGCAGTCTAGACGCGATCTTTCGAAAGAGGCTCTTTCGAAAGATGCTTTCGAAAGAGCCTCTTTCGAAAGAAGCCTGCAGTCTAGACATAGCCAGAGAGACCATGGTCATGGCAGGGAAGTCAGGACTCCTGGTTCTGTCTGTTATCCTATCACTCAATCTCTGTGCAACCCTGCCCAAGTCCGTGCCTCAGTTTCCCTGTCAGTATAAAAGGGATAGGATCACAGTGACTTTCCTCTGCCAGGTGATTTGAAGATACTGTCGTGAAAGGGGCAGCACAGGATGATGATAGTTACTGAGGAGAATCACTGATCTCTAACAGCCAGGGTGCCTGCCGAAAGTGGTTTTGACACCTCACAGTCATCTGTCTCCAGACCTGTTGGTTCACTCTCTACGGGTATGTCTACACTGACACCCTAGTTCGAACTAGGGTGGCAGTGTAGACATACCCTACCTCTCCTGCCTGGCAATTACAAGATACAAGAGCCTATGGAAACCCTGGCATTATCCCTAGTTATCTTCGTAGCCAGCAATATTTTTTTCAATATACACAAATGAACAGAGCTGTCAATTTCTCTGACTCATCCCAGAGCCCAAGAGTTCATATCGCCCTTTGGGAAGGGCCCTTAATTACTGTTTACTTCAAAATCTGGATAAATAGCCCAGAGACACAGAGAGAGTCACTGGAGAGACACGGCCAAGAAAGTCTTTGTTCCCCAGCCTGTTTACATGCACATGTTGCTTCTCCCCTAGAGGGTGAGCGAACCTCCCCAGGATTGCCCAGAGATGTGTTATAAACAGTGCACACCCTTGTTGGCTTCTGGTGTGGGATGCCGGGCTGAGAGAGGTGCGGGACGCGGCTGCCTGAGGGGGATTCCCAGGGAAGACGCATCCCTCTCGGCACTCACAGATCTCTTGCTGAGGAGCTTCCCTGCTCGACAAACCCAGTGCAGCGTGGGCATGATGGGATAGGCAGTAAGTCTTCGTCCTTTCTGCTTTTCGCAACCACTAATCATGTTGGGGTCCTTGCCACAAGGGGGATGAGTTTGTTCCAATATTATTGGTTAAAATGTCCCTCTTTGCACATGGCCTGCAGCCCCAAGTCAGCTGCATTTAGGTTGCAAAGTGGATCCTTTAGTATGAAAGGTTTTAGTAGATGGACAATATTCTTTGGTCATGGACCATACTTCACTCTGCCAACACCAAGGAAAAAACTTCCTTTGGAATAAGACCTGAGTAAAGAACTCAGGAGCCAGCTGTGTGAATGCATAGACATGGTCAGCTTCTCCCCTTGCATCTTACAGCTCTGGCTGTTAATGGGGGGCTGTTGCATGACTTGTATCTGCTGAAAAGCAGGGAGGTGCTGGGGATCCCCACTAGAACACTTGAAGTTGGCTGAATAGTTACGACTGAAACTTTCCAAAAAACAAATCAGCCAGAAGGAGACAGCCAAGGACTTAAAGTTCAGCCAATTTACTGAGTCATTTTTCTTTTCGATTTCAAGTTATCAGGCAGCCTTAACTAAATATGAGGTCACCAAGATCACTAACAATCCTCTGTCCGTTTATGAATCCCATTCAGCTAAGATTTTTGCTCCAATAATAATAGGCATCGTGTGAAGAATTTTCTTATGCCAGTGTTATATATTGAGAATTTCAATGCAATTGAATGCTCCCTTGTTGGTGTGTTGAGACACAGTCCATAGAAATGCTTGATCTACTTCTATAGATCGATTTGTGGGGTGTAAGGCCAAAAGGGACCCTTAGATCATCCTGTCTGAAATTCTGTTTAACACAGGCTATTAAATTTCACCCTATTGTCTCTCTATTCAGTGATCTGTGTGTGAATAAAGCTTGGTGTAAACTAGGATCATGCATGATAGAACCATAGAGCCACAGGTTGAGAAAGGAACATATGGGTCAGCTCGTCTATCCCTCTGCAAAGATGACCTATTCCTTTTGTCCAAACCATCCCAGACTAATGATTATGCAGCCTCCTTTGGAAAACCTCAAGTGAAGGAGCGTCAAACATCTCCCTAGATACCCATTCCATTGTTGTGGTTTTATTAAAGTTAGGGATTTTTTCCCCTGAGTTTTCATTTAAATCTTCAGTAGTTTAAATCCATTTCCTCTTTGGCTGCCATCTGTCTGAAAGGAGAACAGTTCTCCCCCACTCTTCTAAGGGAAGCCTTTCAAGTGTTTGAAGAGCAATGTCAGGTCCCTCTTCAATCTTATAAGAACATAAGAACGGCCACACTGGGTCAGACCAAAGGTCCATCCAGCCCAGTATCTTGTCTACTGACAGTGGCCAATACCAGATGCCCCAGAGTGAGGAAACACCACAGGTAATTCTCACGTGATCCCTCCCTGGTTTCCCATTTCCAGACAAACAGAGGCTAGGGACACCAGTCCTACCCACCCGACTAATAGCCATTGATGGACCTAACCTCTATGAATCTATCTAGGTCTTTTTTAAACCCTATTATAGTCCTAGCCTTCATCACATCCTCTGGCAAGGAGTTCCACAGGTTGACTGTGCACTGTGTGAAGAAAAACTTCCTTTTGTTTGTTTTAAACTTGCTGCCTTTCATTTCATTCGATTGCCCGTAGTTCTTATATTGTGGGGATAAGTAAATAAATTTTCCTTATTCACTTTTTTCACACTTGTCATGATTTTATAGACCTCTATCATATCCCTCTCCCCTTAGTCTCCTCTTTTCTAAACTGATACATCCCAATCTTTTTAATCTCTCTTCATATGGGACACGTTCCAAACCCCTAATATTTTTATGCCCTGTTCTGAAACTTTTCCAATACTAATATATCTTTTTCAAAATCAGATGACCACATCTGTATGCAGTATTCAGGATGTGGGTGTACCATGGTTTTATACAGAGGAAATAAGATATTCTCTGGCTTATTCTCTATCCCTTTTTTAATGATTCCTAGCATTCCGTTTGCTTTTTGACTGCCACTGCACACTGGGGCTATGTCTAGACTGCAAGCCTCTTTGGAAAGAGCATCTAGACTACAACCAGTACTTTTGAAAAAGCAAGCTGCTTTTTCGAAAGAGAGCACTCAAGCAGTCTGGATGCTCTCTTTTGAAAAAGCACTGTTTGCATTAATCAGTGCCTTTTTTCAAAAGAGCACTTTTGGGAAAAGGCGTTATTCCTCATAAAACGAGGTTTTCCACGGTCAAAAAAACTGCCACGTTCTTTCACTTTACTTTCTAAAGGATGTGGCAGCAGTCTAGACACAGGGGAAGTTTTTTTTTGAAAAAACGCTGTAATATAGACACACTGAGTGGATATTTTCAGAAAACTATCCACAGTGACTCCAAGGTCTCTCTGGGTATGTCTACACTACCACTCTAGTTCGAACTAGGGTGGTTAATGTAGGCAACCGGAGTTGCAACTGAAGCCCGGGATTTGAATTTCCCGGGCTTCATTTGTATGTTGCCAGGCGCCGCCATTTTTAAATGCCGGCTAGTTCGGACTTCGTGCCCGCGGCTACACACGGCACGGACTAGGTAGTTCGGATTAGGCTTCTTATTCCGAAGGAGTACAGGTAGTTCGGAATAAGAAGCCTAATCCGAACTACCTAGTCCGTGCCGCGTGTAGCCGTGGGGCACGGAGTCCGATCTAGACAGCATTTAAAAATGGCGGCACCCGGCAACATGCAAATGAAGCCCGGGAAATTCAAAACCCGGGCTTCATTTGCAACTCCGGTTGCCTACATTAACCACTCTAGTTCGAACTAGGGTGGTAGTGTAGAGATACCATCTCTTGAGTAGCTGTAGCTAAATTAGTCTCCATCATATTGTATGTATAGTTGGGATTATTTTTTCCAATGTGCATTACTTTATATTTATCAACATTTTGCTGCCCAATAACTTAGTTTGGTGAGATCTTTTTGAAGCTCTTCACATTCTGCTTTGGTCTTAATTATCTTGAGCAGTTTGGGATCAGCTGCAAATTTTGCCACCTTATGGTTTACCTCTTTCTCTAGATCATTTATAAATATGTTGAATATGATGGGTCCCAGGACTGACCCTTGGGAGACCCTACTAGCTACTTCTCTCCAGTCTGAAAACTCCTCTTTTCCCAAGTGAACATGCCCATTACCTGCAGGCGTTGTCCATAGGGTACACATTCAATCTCTTCCACTGTCTTTGTCTTTTACTTTCAGAATCTTCCCAGATTTTCTGAATTGTCTATCTGTCTGCATATGGTAGCTTCCCTAATTCTGACATGCATCTGACGAAGTGGGTCTTTGCCCACGAAAGCTTATGCTCCTACACTTCAGTTAGTCTATAAGGTGCCACAGGACTCCTCGTCGCTTTTCCCTAATTCTGATAGATGATCTCAGGAACCCACGTACAAATTGATATGTCCTTTATAGACACGGGATGATCCAAACTGAGAACATGTCCCAAGCAGGTTACTCTCCATCCCACTCTTTAGGAATCTGTACATTGTCTTTGTTTTGGCCACTGCTGTGAAGGGTGCTTCTGTGGAGTTTCTATCAATGATGGTCAGCATGTTTTAGTTGGGATGTTTCCCTCTTGAAAATGTCTTGGAACAGGTTTGGATTTTTTGCCCTCTCTGGTTTGGACCAGCTAAGTGAATGGGGAGTTCCCTGCAGCATAGCTCTCTCGCCTCCATTAAGGGTCAATGAAACATAACTAGTATCCACCCACGAGTATCCTGCTGGTGTGTATTAATGTTTACCAGAGCACAACATAAAGGAATTATTGACAGCTGGGGCACCATCAAATCAACTGGCATTCGTAGGGTCCGTTCTTCACAGTTCATTTATCTTCATCATGAAAATATCCTGTTTCAATGTGTTAAGACCAATCCATCTGCTTCACCCATGAGAACAGCCTCTGGTAGTGCATGCCGTGTCTCATATTTATATTGTCTCTCTATTTAGGCATTTGTACTGCAGCCATCACCCTACACTCTCAGCACGTACAAGAATTTTATGGAATGAATGGTAGATAAAGGAGACACTGTTCTGGTACAGAATTATATTCCTGCTCTACTCCATGTCAGATTCCAACACCACAGCCTTCACCAACCCCTCCACCTTCATCCTTCTGGGCATTCCTGGCCTGGAGGCGTCCCATGTCTGGATCGCCATCCCTTTCTGCATTATGTACGCCATAGCCGTCTTGGGGAACTTCGCCATCCTGTATGTCGTGAAGATGGACCTAAGCCTCCATGGGCCCATGTACTATTTCCTCTGCATGGTGGCCATCACCGACCTGGTCGTCTCCTCATCCATCATGCCCAAAACGCTGAGCATCTTCTGGTTCAACTTCAAGGAGATCGATTTCAATGCCTGCCTCACCCAGATGTTCTTCATTCACGGATTCTTAGTGATGGAGTCTGGGATCTTCGTGGCCATGGCGTTGGATCGCTACGTGGCCATCTGTGATCCCCTGAGACATTCCACCATTCTGACAAACTCAGTGGTGACCAAAATTAGCCTAGCAGTAGTGCTACGTGGCAGTCTGCTTGTGCTTCCCTATTCCCTCCTGGCAAGGCAGTGGCCTTACTGTAAAACCAACATCATCCTGCACACTCACTGCGAACACATGGCCGTGGTGAAGCTGGCCTGCGCTGACACCCACATCAGTAGCTACTATGGCCTCTTTGTGTTATTGTTTGTGAGGGGTCTGGATGTCTTTTTTATCACCTTGTCCTATACCCAGATTCTCAGGGCCATCTTCAGCCTCCCCACGAAGGACGCCCGGATCAAGACTTTTGGGACCTGTGTTTCCCATCTCTTTGCTATCTTAGTCTTTTATATTCCACATCTCTTCTCCTCCCTCACACACAGGTATGGGACTAATGTGCCCCTACATTTTCACGTTCTCATTGCCAACATGTATCTCATGATGCCCTCCATGCTAAACCCCATCATCTACGGGGTGAGGACCAAACAGATCAGGTCCAGGCTACTCTGGCTCATTGCTCATAGAGGCACATAAAGTTTTCTCCTAGTGCTTGGCCTTTAGACGGAGATCTGGGCAAATCTAGCTGGTGACATGCTGTAGAGGCCTCTTCCCTGAATCACTGAATGAATAGTCAGAGAGACACTACAACTTTTCCTGGTCTCACAGTGCTCTTTAAAGAATCAGGTAAAAAAGCTGCAGCCAGAAAAAAAATAGGATACCACACAGCTCAATCTTCAGCCTTGTCGTGTTCGTTGACCAGGTATGCTGAATGCTGACATGCTGCCTAGAACTCTGCATAGAGGCCAATGATGTGGTGTAAGAAACTAAATGAGTGTACAGTATGACTTAAGGGTTCTGATTAGGGCCTTCAAATCAGTGATGGAATCAAATGAAAAGTCTTTCTGTAAATTTCCCAAGCAGGTTGGGGGTTATCAGTCCTTGCTCACAGCTTCCTTTGTGGAAGCCCAGCCAAGAGAAATTAAGATAAGATGGGGGGATCTCTCAGGGAACCTTTGATATTCTCTGCCCTGTGTGTGGAATGTTAGTGTCCCAAACAAAACCCACAGTTCATGTGCTTGGAAAATTATTATCCCAAGCTGTAGGCCAGAGTGGAATGATCATCACATATCCTCTGTCATGATCATGAGAGATGGCCAGCAGCCTGGGGACTAAAGGGTCAACTATACCTAAGCCAGATAGAGTCAGCCAATAAAAACACAGAGAGGGATTTCAAACTGGGACAAAGGAATTTTGGGGTTTTTCCCTCCTTTGTCTCAGGGCAGTTTCTTTCCAGCTACTGAGTGGGACAGACAAAACATCTCCCTCCAAGAAAAGACTCTTCACTATCTCTAAGTAGGGTGAAGTTTAGATAAATCCCCCCATAAGTATATTAATTGGTGACTTTTCCATCTAGTAATTATCCTTGCAACACGAATATTGTGGTGATAATAAAAGTTCTTTCTCTTTTCTTTTATTAACCTCATATTGGTTAATTTTTGTGTCCTGGTTTTACTTTTGGGACTGAGATTTCTCTGGTTTCTTTATTATTACTTGGATGGTGGCAGCGGATTTTTTATCCCCACAATCTAGAGTTTTAAGACTTGGGGGTGGGAAGTTTTTTACCAAAGCCTGGTGGATAAGGTTTTGAGGTACTTTTGCGGCCCACACTTCTGCATTTATCATGCCAGAGTGGGGAAGAACCCTTGACATCTTCCCATTCCTAGACACATACAATCATAGAACTGGAAGGAACCTAAAGAGGTCATTAAATCCAGTCTCCTGCCCTCACGGCAGGACCAAGCACTGTCTAGATCCGAGTTTCTGAAAGTATTGCACTGAATCACTCTCAGAAACACATTAACACGTCACTTTCCGTAGCTCCCCTTGGCTGCAAAGGACAAAACGGAGCCAATGGGAGCCGCGAGGCTCTGTGGCCGCAGTGCCGGTAAATAATCAAACCAGAGAGGCCAGTTAACGTGTTTCTGAGAGTGATTCTGCGGAACACTTTCAGGAACACTGGTCTAGATCATCCCTGATAGATGGCTATCTAACCCACTGTTAAATATCTCCAGGGATGGAGATTCCACAACCTCCCTAGGCAATTTATTCCAGTGTTTAATCACCCTGACAGTTACAAAGTTTTTCCTAATGTCCAACCTAAACCTCCCTTGCTGCAATTTAAGGCCGTTGCTTCTTGTCATATCATCAGAGACCAAGGAGAACAATTATCTCCCTCCTTCTTGTAACACCCTTTTAGATACTTGAAAACCATTACCATGTCCCCCCACTCAGTCTTTTATTTTCTAAACCAAACAAGCACAGTTCTTTCAGTCTTTCCTCATAGGTCATGTCTTCTAGACCTTTAATAATTTTTGTTGCTCTTCTCTGGATCGTCTCTAATTTCTCCACATCTTTCTTGAAATGTGGAGCCCAGAACTGAACACAATACTCCAACTGAGGCCTAACTAGGGCTGAGTAGAGCAGAAGAATGACTTCTCGTGCCTTGCTCACAACACTCCTGATACCTGAAAACGGTTATCATGTCCCCTCTCAGTCTTCCCTTTTCTAGACTAAATAAACCCAATTGTTTTTCAATCTTCTCTCACAGGTCATGTTTTTTTAAACCTTCAATCATTGTTCTTGTTTTATCTAGAGATTTTTTACCCCCATTTGTCAACATTTTACCTCACATGAGACGTCCAGAACTGGAGCCTATACTTCAGTGTAGGTGTGATGTGCAGATTGTACAGCTTCCATTAAGTAAGATGCTTTGTGTACTGCAGTACTCCAGACAAGGCTTATTCAGCTTCAAGTCAAGTGGAAGAGTTACTACTCATGTCCTGCTTATTACATTCCTCTTAATGCACCCAGAAAGAGGTTTGTGTTTATTGCAACTGTGTTACTCTGTTGATTCATATTAGGTCCTGGTCCTCCATGACCACAAGCAAAATAGGATATCTCAGAAGGCAAGCCATTGATCATATTCTTCCAGAGATGTTTTTAATCTATTGCCCGCTGTAAAAGCTAAGGCTGCGGCTACACTGCATCCCTCTTGTGAAAAAGCCTATGCAAATAAAATGTGAATTAGCATATTGCCACACTTAATTTGCATAATTCATTAGGGGCCGTTTTTGCTTAAGAGGCTTTTGAGCAAAAAGGCATCATCTTTGCAGCTCCTTTTTATGCAAAACCTGCCTTATGCACAAGAGCCGTTCTTCCTCATTTTTTCCTCTTGTGCAAAAACGGGCCCTAATTAATTATGCAAATGAAGTGTGACAATATGCTAATCCGCACTTCATTTGCATAGGCTTTTGCAAAAGAGGGATGCAGTGTAGATGTAGCCTGTGTGTCCTGAAAGCAACAACTGCATCCTCCCTCCTCAAAGGGCAAGGAGCACATAACTGCCCTGCCTTAGCTATCTTAGGTATTACCCCATCATAAAAGACATGTGGAAGATGCTAGTAGATTGCAAATATTCATAACTTCAAATGCAAACATGACACATGCATAGAAGCATGAGAATGAGACTTAGCAAATCATCCCTTTCCCAGGGGCTGTGTCCAGACTCAGGGTTTTTTTCGGGAAAAGTAGCCTTTTTCCGAAAAAACTTCACCTGCGTCTAGACTGCAGCCGCGTTCTTTCGAAATTAAATCGAAAGAACGCGGATTTTCTTTTGACGGCGGTAAACCTCATTTCACGAGGAAGAACGCCTTCTTTCGAAAGTGCTTCTTTCGAAAGAAGGCGTTCTTGAATGTAAATAGGGCTTCTTCGAAAGAGAGCATCCAGACTCACTGGGTGCTTTCTTTCGAAAAAGCGGCCTGCTCTTTCGAAAGTTCCGCGTGCAGTCTAGACGCTCTCTTTCGAAAGAGGCTTGCAGTCTAGACATAGCCATGGAGAATGGAGAGGTCATGCCTTGTACAAAAATTATGGCATTTGCATAACCCTGGTAGCGACAATGATAAAAACGGTTATAGTCAGTCATACAACACCACGCCATGTTCTTGTCCCATGAGAGTGCCCAGCTAAAGAAGGGACGTTGCCCAGGGTCTAGCAGGACAAGTGAGTGGAAAATTGAAGCCACTTCAGGACACAAACAACAGATAAAATTGCGTTTTGTTGCAGGGAGCCTGCTCCTTGAATACAAAAAGGTGGAAAGGGTTCTTCAAACGTGAGAAGTGGCTCTCTGTGAACTTGGATGTTTCTTACGAAGGTGGCCAGTCGGCCCCCTTGGCATTGAACAACCGGCATGGCCTGGGGTTCTTTTGAGAGTGCCTGTGTTTCCTGGGACATGACCAAAGAGAAACCTGCTGGGATGGGTCCTTGGGGTGCAACCAGGACTGTGGGACCATAAAGCCCTCCATCCCACCAACCAGAGAGAGACACCCGGGTGGGTAGGATGGAGGGTTCTATGGTCCCACAGTCCTGGTTGCACCCCAGGAACCCATCCCAGGAGGTCTCTCTTTAGTCATGCCCCAGAAAACACAGGTACTCTCAAAAGAACCCCTGACTGTGCTACTTGATTGCACCTCAGGATTCTGCCTTTCTGCCCTACTCTGAGATCTGACCGGTATAAGCTGATGACCCTCTCTGTTCCCCTTCACTGTGGAAAGTCTAGCCTTTGTAACTTGAGCTGTAGCCAAGCACCTCAACCAAAGCCCAGTGTTTTAGGTGACATATAACACGGAGATCTGAAATAATGACCAGTAGGAGGTGTGGGGATCAGTGCAAGTTACACAAGAGACAAAATTAAAAGGTCAATGAAAATGTGGCGAGCCTGATAATTTCACTTGTACAATTAATAATGCTCTAAGTAAGTCTGCTAGCCATCTCCTAAGGCAGCATTATGCCTCCACTACTTATCTATGCAATAAATAATCCCAGTGCCAATAAAGCTAGAAAGAAAGGTGTGGTCGGCAACATCGTGAAAAACTCCCGCCAAGCCCATGCTTGTAGGGGATACACACTAGGGCTGTGTCTAGACTGGCCAGTTTTTCTGGAAAATCAGCCACTTTTCCGGAAAAACTTGCCAGCTGTCTATACTGGCTTCTTGAATTTCCGGAAAAGCACTCTTTCGGAAAAGCACAGTTTGCACTACATAGTGCCTTTTTTCAAAAGAGCACTTTCAAAAAAAGGCATTCTTCCCGGTAAAACGAGGTTTTCTGCAGTTGAAAGAACTACCGTATTCATTCAATTTACTTTCAAAAGAACAAGGCAGCAGTCTAGATGCAGGGGAAGGCCTTTTTTTTTTCGAAAAAAACCCTTGTAGTCTAGACACACCCTTATGGAGGGCCTGGGTCAGCTAGGCCTGGTACCATGACTGTACTCTTATGACTGAGCCCTAGAGACACTTCCAAAAATTGGAGATGTATGAATAATATGAGCATGGTGCACACTGCACAGTATGATAATAGCTAGTATTGAGAGTTACTTATCCCTGATCTCTGATCCCTTAGCAAAAGCCATTTCCCTGCAGAAAGTACTCGTGTCTCCCTTCAGTCATCTCTCCAAAGCTCTGTGTGGTTACTATGTCCCCATCCTTGCGGTGACCTGGACAGTCTTCGTAGATTTCTTCCTAACCAGCTATAATTTACAAATACACACAAAACAGCCGATTCCTCCCTGACTCAGCCCAGAGCCCAAGAGTTCTCTGCCCCCTTGGAGAAGGTCCCTTAAGTGCTGCTTACTCCTACGAGTAGATAATTGGCACAGAAGCAGACTGGATTGTTTCCAACCTCTTCGCATTCATCTGCCCTCTTCTCCTCTAGAGGCTGAGCCAACCCCACTGGGACTGCACAGAGCCGTGTTATAAATGGCTAAAAAACCCCTGTCGGCTCTCGGCGCGGGACGCTGCTGCAGACACTGGGCTGAGAGAGGTGCAGGACACGGCTGCCTGAGGGGGGTTCCCAGGGAAGACCCGTCCCTCTCAGCACTCACAGGTACCAGCTCTTGCTGAGGAGCTCCCCTGCTTTGCTGTGACGGGATGCAGAGTCCGTCTGTGTTCCTTTGTGCTCCACACAGCCATTAAATATCCCCGGCATCCCCGTTTGCTCTAGTATCAGAGGCCAAATGTTGCTTTTCGCTAAGCCGTCAGGCTGGCTGGTGGCCTCCAGCCCAGAGGTGGCTCCAGTTCAGAGCATAAAGGATCCTTCAGCAAAACAATGTTTTAGCAGATGAATAATATACCAGCACATTCTGAGGCTGTGGCCAGTACACTGCTGAAGGGCCACTGAGACAAAACTCCCCTCGGAGTGAGAGCTGAGTGAAGACCTCGAGCTAGCTGTGTGCTTGTGCAGAGACACTGTCACCTCCTCCTCTTGCATCTCACAGTGCTAGCTGTTCATGGTGTGCGGTGAGGCAATGTACCTGACTTTTCTCTGCTGGAAGCAGGGTGGTTCTAGGCCTACTCACTGGAATGATCAGAAGAACATTTCAAGAGGAATAAGCCAGAGATTCTCCTAGCTGTATTCTAGAAGTCAGCTGAACTGTTGTGCCTGAAGCTCAATTCAACCAGAAGCAGACAGCCGGCATGGGAAGTTTGACTCCAAATGCCTAAAATCTCCCAAAGCGATAAGCAACAATAATTGAAGGTGTCAGAGAGACAAAACTAAAACTACTGCCAGCAGCACTGAATACAGTCGCGCATAAATTGTGAATCCCATTCAGCAACATGGTTCACACCAGCAAGGTCAGGATCAAGGAGTTTCTTGTCTCTGATCTGTTAGCAAAGGCACTGCATGCCAGCAGAAAGCGCAAGATCATCTGATACCAGCTATTCCATTCTTTTGTATCTTTGCATAATCCTATTTATAAAACTTTCCCTTTTCAGTGTTTACATGTAAAACTGGAATACTCGTATCGTTTTCGAGGATTTTTCTTGTATTTAATATATTTAACACCACTTTTTGCTGATCTTTAGCCCCACCAAGCATGGACTTTCCCCTGAGGGCTTTAATGTCACTGAGGGTCCATCTAGACTACAGGCTTTTATTGACAGAGGCTTTGTCGACAGACACTATCGACAAAGCTTCTGTCGACAAAGAGCATCTAGATTACAGCCAGGTCTGTTGACAAAGCAAGCCACTTTGTCGACATGACAGTGTAGACCCAAAGGACAGTGTAGATGCAATAACGCCTTCTGTCAACAGAACTCTGTTGACAAAAGGCTTTATTCCTCATAGAATGAGGTTTACCACCATCGACAAAACTGCCGAGTTTTGTCGACAGCCCTCGGCGGTAGTGTAGACGCGGGTATAGTTTTGTCAACAAGGGTGTGTCTAGACTACATGCCTCCGTTGATGGAGGCATGTAGATTAGACAGATTGGCAAAGGGAAATGAAGCCACGATTAAAATAATCGCCGCTTAATTTAAATTTAAATGGCTGCCCCGCTCTGCCAACAAACAGCTGATCAGTCTGGATGCACCGCAGTCACAAGGAAGCCTTTGTTGATCGGCGCAGGTATGCCTTGTGAAACCGTCGATGGAGGCATGTAGTTTAGACGTACCCCAAAAGTCCACTTTTGTTGATAAAACCCTGTAGTCTAGACATACCCTGTATGTTCACAACTTTCCATTTGTATTGCTGACCATCTATTTTTACATTTTCCCCATTTCTTATATATTGCTTCCCTCTTCCCCACAATTTGGGTATGTCTACACTACCCTCCTAGTTCGAACTAGGAGGGTAATGTAGGCATACCGCACTTGCAAATGAAGCCCGGGATTTGAATTTCCCGGGCTTCATTTGCATAAGCGGGGAGCCGCCATTTTTAAATCCCCGCTGCTTCTAACCCCGTGCAGCGCGGCTACACGGGGCTCGAACTAGGTAGTTCAGACTAGGGTGCCTATTCCGAACTACCGGTACACCTCATTTCACGAGGAGTAACGGTAGTTCGGAATAGGCACCCTAGTCCGAACTACCTAGTTCGAGCCCCGTGTAGCCGCGCTGCACGGGGTTCGAAGCAGCGGGGATTTAAAAATGGCGGCTCCCCGCTTATGCAAATGAAGCCCAGGAAATTCAAATCCCGGGCTTCATTTGCAAGTGCGGTATGCCTACATTACCCCGCTAGTTCGAACTAGCGGGGTAGTGTAGACATACCCTTTCTGTGTTCACTTTGACATGGCACTGGAGTTCAAGCCAGAGCTGTCCACTTTCTTGAGCATGGATTTGTAACTTTTTCCGTGTCTAATGAACTCTTCTCAACAATGTCTCCAATTTCATTCCCATTTTTCTGTCTAAATATTTCCTCCCAATCAGCTGATAATTCTCCCCTTGCTCTTTAGAAGCAGTGTGTGTCCATAGATGGTAGCAGTTGGGAACTCTTCATTTGAATGCAATCAATCCCACTGTTCATTTTCATCTCCTCTCACTTTCCCTGTTCTTATCTCTTCTCTAACATTACTGTCATGATCATGAGAGATGGCTAGTACCCTGGGGACTAAAGGGTTAACTACACCTAACCCAGGTAGAGTTGGCCAATAGGACTATAGGTAGGAATTTCAAACTGGGACAAGGGAATTTTGGGGTTTTCCCTCCTTTGTCTCTGGGGCGGTTTTCTTTCCAGCTACTGAGGGGAAGGAGGATGGTGGCAGCAGTGGGATCACTTTGAGAACCCAGGATTTTTAAATGGACACAGTTTTTTCTTTTGAGTTGCAAGCTTTGCAGGGTTTTTTTTTCTCTTGTTTTTTTTTTTCTTTTCTTTTTTTTTCTGTGCTGCCCTGGGGAAGGGCAGACAGAAGGGTAGAAGGGTAGACAGAAGGGTACTTAAGCCAGACACAGACCATCCTACCCAAACAGTTTGTTTTTTTATAGCTTTCAGGATAATTGGATAGCTAGGCCAGAATAGGGCAGGGAAGGAGCCAAGTGAATGCTTTTGAGGTCGGGCAAAGTAGCCCGAGAGCAACCAACCCTTAAGCAACACCCTGAGGTAGAAACAGCCTCAGGCATGATGTACCACTCTAGGACAGATTTATACCCCAAAGAGAGGGCAGGGGCAAGGTATAGCAGCCCTCCTCTCCCCTCACCAATGTCCTCTATATGGGATTATGCCTTAAAGGCAGGCAGACCTCTATCTGAGAAAGAGATTCTTCACTCTTCTCTAAGTAGTGTAAAGTTTAGATAAATCCATTAGGTTTTATTGTTTTCTGGTTTGGGTACGGGATCTGATGTCTGTGCATTTAAAATGGGATTTTCTCTCTTTTGCAACTAAGTTTGGGCCCATGGTGGAATTGCACATTAGTATAATACTTTGTGACTTTCCCATCTAGTCATTATGCTTGCAACAGAATATTGTGGTGATAATAAACGTTCTTTCTCTTTTCTTTTTATTAACCTGGCATTGGTTAATTTTTGTGTCCTTGTTTGTACTTGAGGGATGAGATTTCCCAACTGATCTCCCCGCTGATTTTCTTATCCTGACTTGGGTGGTAGCAGTGGAGTTTTTATCCCCAAAATCTAGGTTGTTAAGATTTGGGGGGGAAGTTTTTTACCAAAGCCTGGAAAGATCAGGTTTTGGGGTTCTTTTACAGGCCCCCTCTGCTGCATTAATCGTACCAGAGTGGGGAAGGAGCCTTAACAATAACAATGCCAGATTTTCAGTCTGTCCCCATATGGCAGCCTGCCCCGTTCCCTCAACCTCTCTTGGAAACACATTTCCCATCTGCTGTGTCCTGTATAGAGACTGGGCGAGCAACACTGACCACATGGCCAGAGCATGTTGCTCTCCATCCCATCCCTTAGGCACCCAAACTTTATCTTTGTTTTGGACATGGCTGCGAATGACCAGGTGTTTACTCTGGGCTCCTGGCAGTGAAACTGGCCTTAAACTGTGCACATTGTATCTCATATTAATATTGTCTTTCCATCCAGGCATTCATGCTGGACCACGACTGAGAACCTGGGCATATGCAGAAAACCAGGGGCAGACACTGTAACTGCAGGTGACACCATTCTGACTCCGTGTAGGACACCTTCTCCCATGTTCCATGTCAGATTCCAACACTACCATCTTCACCAACCCCTCCACTTTCATCCTGCTGGGCATTCCTGGCCTGGAGATGGCCCATGTCTGGATCTCCATCCCCTTCTGTGCCATGTACGTCATCGCTCTCTTGGGGAATTTCACCATCCTCTTCATTGTGAAGACAGAGCCGAGCCTCCATGAGCCCATGTACTATTTCCTCTGCATGTTGGCCGTCACTGACCTTGTCCTGTCTACATCTATCCAGCCCAAAATGCTGAGCCTCTTCTGGTTCAATTCCAGGGAGATCGATTTCAATGCCTGCCTCACCCAGATGTACTTCATTCATGGCTTCTCAGCAATAGAGTCTGGGATCTTATTGGCCATGGCGTTGGATCGCTACGTGGCCATCTGCCATCCCCTGAGACATTCCACCATCCTCACAAACCTCATGGTGACCAAGATCAGCCTGGCCATGGTGCTGCGTGGCTGCATGCTTGCATTGCCATACCCCTTCCTGACGAAGCGATGGCCATATTGCAGAACAAACATCATCCCCCACTCATACTGTGACCACATAGCAATCGTGAAACTGGCCTGCGCTGACATTCGTGTCAGTAGTTACTATGGTCTCTCTGTGGTATTATTTGTGAGTCTGGATGTGTTCTTCATTGTTGTATCCTACAGCCTGATCCTCAGAGCCATCTACAAGCTCCCCACAAAGGACGCCCGACTCAAGACTTTTGGGACCTGTAGCTCCCATGTTTGCGCCATGTTGGCCTTTTACATCCCAGAAATATTCTCCTCCCTCACACATCGGTTTGGCCACAATGTGCCCATGCATGTTATCATTCTCTGTGCCAATGTGTACATTCTGGTTTCTCCCGTGTTACACCCCATCATCTACGGAGTGAGGACCAAACAGATCCGGGACCGTCTGCAGCAGCTCTTTACTTATAGAAGGAATTAAACATTTTCTCCTGATGTCTAGACTTCAGAACGAGCCCTGGGCAGAGCACTCAGAGGGTATGTCTGCACTACAGCGTTATTTCGAAATCGCTTATTTTGAAATAACGCGTCTACATCCAAAATGCATTTCAAAATAGTTTTTTTCTATTTTGAAATAGTGTGTCCACACTGAGTGGACGTTGAATCACATTGAATGCTGGTTGGAACCAGTTCTGGCAGGGCATCAGGTCAGAAGTTACTTTGTGGCCAGGGAGGCCAACAGGACACCCTGGGAATGGCTGGAGGCCCCCTATTTTGAAATAAGTGTCTACACAGCACTTATTTCAAAATAGCAATTTCAAAATTGGTGCTATTCCTCATGGAATGAGGTTTACCAATTTCCAAATAAGCCCTCCGCTATTTCAAATTAATTTCGAAATAACGGAATGGCTGTGTAGATGCTAGGAAAGTTATTTCGAAATAACTTTGCTGTGTAGAAATACCCAGATAGAGATGCTCAGATAGACATTAAGGCTGTGTCTAGACTGGCAAGTTTTTCCGGAAAATCATCTGATTTTCCAGAAAAATTTGCCAGCTGTCTACACTGGCCGCTTGAATTTCTGGAAAAGCACTGATGATCTCATGTAAAATCATCAGTGCTTTTCCGGAAAATCTATGCTGCTCCCATTCGGGCAAAAGTCTTTTTCCGAAAGACTTTTGCCCGAAAGGGCCAGTGTAGACAGCATAGTTCTGTTTTCTGCAAAAAAGCCCCGATTGCGAAAATGGCAATCGGGGCTTTTTTGCGGAAAAGCGTCCGTGGCCAATCTAGACGCGCTTTTCCGCAAAAAGTGCTTTTCCGGGAAAGCATCCTGCCAATCTAGACGCGCTTTTCCGAAAATGCTATTAACGGAAAACTTTTCCGTTAAAAGCATTTTCGGAAATTCATGCCAGTGTAGACGGTGCCCTTGCTCTTATTGACCTTGCTGTGCTGTATCCACTTGAACTCAGAAAATTACTATGTACTGTGTTGAATCCTTCCTAACTGCAGGTATCTGAAGCCCTTTGACCTAACGCTTCTGCCCATATTCTGTCTCTGCTCTGCCTCTCCCCCATCACTTCCCCATCACGTCACTTCCTCCTCACTCCCTCTTCCATTGTTAGTCACTGAATTATTTCCATCTCTCTCCCTCCTACCCCAAATGGAAGGGGCCACTTCAGATGTTTTCTGGGCTTTCTACAATCAGTTCCAATATCTCTGCTGTGGAGGGACAACCAATTCGGCACACAGTATTCTAGATGCGGGCGTGCCATCAATTGATTTAGAATGAATGTCATGTTCTCTGTCTTATTCTCAATCCCTTTCTTAATGACTCCCAACATTCTGAAAGCTTATTTAAATGTGCATGTGTTTTTAGCAGATATTTTAACACTTATGAATTACACGAGACTGTACGAATCCTCTGTATCCTTATGTCTTTGGGCTTTTCGTGTACTATTTGCTCAGGCTCCTTGGAATCGGGGGAAGAGGCATCAGTCTACACATATCTTTAATGACCAACCTCTCAGCTCTAAAGACATCTTGCATGAATGGAAGGAGTAACTGCCTTCTAGATCAAACCCGTTTTCTCCAGGTTCTCTGCCAAGGGGTGGGCATAGGAGGAATGGAACCTCCCCAGAAAGGGAAAGGAAGAGAAGGTTTTGATCCAGCCCTTTTAAATTACAGAGGGGCTGCATCTAGACTGGCCAGTTTTTCCGGAAAATCAGCCGCTTTTCCGGAAAAACTTGCCAGGTGTCTACACTGGCCGCTTGAATTTCCGCGAAAGCACTGACGATCTCATGTAAGATTGTCAGTGCTTCTTGCGGAAATACCATGCTGCTCCTGTTCGGGCAAAAGTTCTTTTGTGCAAAACTTTTGTGCAAAAGGGCCAGTGTAGACAGCTCAGATTTGTTTTGCGCAAAAAAGCCCTGATCGCGAAAATGGCGATTGGGCCTTTATTGCGGAAAAGCGCGTCTAGATTGGCCACGGACGCTTTTCCGCAAAAAGTGCTTTTGCGGAAAAGCATCCATGCCAATCTAGAAACGCTTTTCTGAAAATGCTTTTAACGGAAAACTTTTCCGTTAAAAGCATTTCCGGAAAATCATGCCAGTCTAGACACAGCCAGGCTGTATTACTAAGCTGGGACAGAAGCGAGGAGTTAAGGTGATAAGCCCAACTTTTATTATTTGCAGAGCTATGGCTGCACAAGAGAGACAGACACCAGCTGGAGACAAAGCAGTTCGCACTGCAAATCACAACTCAGCTTTCCATATCTAAATGTAAGGTCTGAATGATCTATTACCACCCAGGAAAGCACGTGAAAGTGCATTGCCCTGCACTGGCCCTTAAAGGGGCTGAGAGTGGAGTCAGAGGCAAGCCCAGATGAGGCAGCTAATGAGAGCACAGCTGGAGGCCATAAAAAGCGACTCCTGGAAGGAGGAGAAACCTGCCTGCTGCTCTGGGCTAAGAGCAGGAGAGACCTGACTGCCAGGGAAGCAAGAGGTTTCCTGGAGGAGGGCAGGGCTGGGGAGGCTTTTGGGCCTAGCAAACCCAGGCTACCAGGCCTGAGTCCCTAGGGGCTGCAAGAGGCAGATGCAGTAACTGGGGAAGCTGGGACCAGGGAAGCCCCAGGCCATAAGGCCTGAAGGCAGGGTTGCAGGAGGTACCCTGGTAGGCAGCGGTAGCAGGTCTGCACCCTTTGCCAGGGAGGAGAGGCCTGTAGGGACTGCAGCCTGCCCGGAGACAGGGCTAGAGAGGGACTGGAAGTCGGCCATTGAGGCCTGGAGGATGCAAGGGGACGGGGTGTTCCTGGAGGGAGCTGGGTGTTCCTGAGGGGCCACTGAGGCCTGGAGGATGCAAAGGGACGGGGTGTTCCTGGAGGGAGCTGGGTGTTCCTGAGGGGGCCACTGAGGCCTGGAGGATGCAAAGGGACGGGGTGTTCCTGGAGGGAGCTGGGTGTTCCTGAGGGGCCACTGAGGCCTGGAGGATGCAAGGGGACGGGGTGTTCCTGGAGGGAGCTGGGTGTTCCTGAGGGGCCACTGAGGCCTGGAGGATGCAAGGGGACGGGGTGCTCCTGGAAGGAGCTGGGTGTTCCTGAGGGGCCACTGAGGCCTGGAGGATGCAAGGGGACAGCGTGTTCCTGGAGGGAGCTGGGTGTTCCTGAGGGGCCACTGAGGCCTGGAGGATGCAAGGGGACGGGTGTTCCTGGAGGGAGCTGGGTGTTCCTGAGGGGCCACTGAGGCCTGGAGGATGCAAGGGGACAGCGTGTTCCTGGAGGGAGCTGGGTGCTCCCGGGTAGAAGAACTGGGAGCCCTAAGGAATAGAGAGGACCCTGGAGCAGTGAAGGCAGAAAAAGACCAACGCCCCCGGAAGGGGGCACAGACGAAGAGCAGAGTGAACACTGCCGGAGGGCGGTGCTCTGAAGATACCACCCCACCCAAGGGGGCATGTTGGAACAGCCAGCTACTTTCCTGGAAGCCATCCTGGAGGGAAGAGCTGGCTGCAGTGAGAAGACCCCGTTACAAAGCAATATCGGGATCTTTGTAGATAACAGGCTGAAAACAAACACAAGAGGCTGCGTCTAGACTGGCAAGTTTTTCTGCAAAAGCAACTGCTTTTGCGCAAAACCTTGCCAGCTGTCTGCACTGGCCACTTGAATTTCCGCAAGAGCACTGACGAGCTCAGGTAAGAAATCAGTGCTTCTTGTGGAAATACTATGCTGCTCCCGTTCAGGGATAAGCCCTCTTGCGTAAACGCTTTTGCGCAAGAGGGCCAGTGTAGACAGATAAAAACTGTTTTGCGCAAAAAAGCCCCGATGGCAAAAATGGCGATCGGGGCTTTCTTGCGGAAAAGCGCGTCTAGATTGGCACGGACGCTTTTCGGCAAAAAGCGATTTTGCGCAAAAGCGACCGTGCCAATCTAGACGCTCTTTTCTGCAAATGTTTTTAATGGAAAAACTTTTCCATTAAAAGCATTTGCGGAAAATCATGCCAGTCTAAATGCAGCCAAGACAGTCTTTCTCCCCAGAACACAATCTTCAGATTTGTTGGCCACAGCATGTTGTGAAGGCCAAAAAAATAACAGGGCTCACAAAAGTACTCGGTACATTCATGGAGGAGAAGTCCATCAGTAGCTGTTAGCCAGAATGGACGTCTTTGGTATCCCTAAGCCTCTGTTTGTCAGACACTGGGAATGGGATCATTACTTGTTCTGTTTATTCCCTCTGGAGCATCTATTATACATGTCATCTGTGTGGTCTATCGCTCCATTTCCCTCATAACTCTCTCTGACCCCCGCCCCACACACCTCACTGTCCCAAGAGAGGGCATTGAGCTAGATGGAGCTGAAGTCTGTTCCGGTATTCCCATTCAAATCTTAAATGTCAATAGCCGGACTGTCCCGGCTGTATTCAAAGCCCACGCCCTTAGGATGCAAGGTTCCCCTCTGAGGGTATGTCTACATTACCACCCTAGTTTGAACTAGCGGGGTAATGTAGTCAACCGGAGTTGCAAATGAAGCCTGGGATTTGAATTTCCCGGACTTCATTTGCATGTTGTCGGGTGCCGCCATTTTTAAATGTCCGCTAGTTCAGACTCCGTGCCCCGCGGCTACACGCGGCACGAACTAGGGAGTTCGGACTAGGCTTCCTATTCCAAACTACCTGTACTCCACATTCCACGAAGAGTACAGGTAGTTCAGAATAGGAAGCCTAGTCTGAACTACCTAGTTCGTGCCACGTGTAGCCGCGGGCACGGAGTCCGAACTAGCGGACATTTAAAAATGGTGGCGCCTGGCAACATGCAAATGAAACCCGGGAAATTCAAATCCCGGGCTTCATTTGCAACTCCGGTTGGCTACATTACCACCCTAGTTCGAACTAGGGTGGTAGTGTAGACATACCCAGAAACTGAAACAGATCTAAGGGTAAAGAATCTGGTGCCAAGAGCCCCTTATGCAGCTCCTCTGCAGCAAAGCCATTCTTGGGTGGACAAGAATCTTTGGAAGTTACCTTCTCTGTCCTCACCATCAGAGGGCGTGGGCTAGCTTTGTTAACACAAGGTAATCATCCATTAAGACAGGAGTGGGGAACCTTTCTGGCTCAGGGAACGCTGACCCACAGAAAAGCCACTTGGGGGCTGCACACAATTGAGAAGGAAAAAAAAAGCATCCAAACCATCACTGACATAGCTCTTGATACAGAAGAAGAAAGACGTCCCCCACATTTCCCTCACATGCCAGAGACTTGGGGGCCCAGGAGAATAGATTTTGTGTGCTCCAGCCACCGGGGAAGGCTGAGGGGGACTGGACTACCAGCACAGGTTCCCCAGTACTGGGGGAGAGGGGAACCCTAAGCCATGGGGGCTGGAAGCAGGCAAGCCGCATCCAGCCGCTAAGCCTTAGGTTCCCCGTCCCTGCATGAATAAGCTTATACTCAGTTTACAACAAACCTTTAAGAGACATGGGGGGAATTATTGGGTACAATTTTCATCGAATCATGTTTCCTGTTGATCTCTGAATTAACAGGACACAGCCCTAGACAGGAACCGTTGCTTCCACTGTTAACTTGGAATGAGCTCTCAGTAAACAGAGACAAGCACAGTCCCTATCTGCTTCCAGTTCTTTAACCTCACCCGTCTGCAGAACAACGGTCGAGTCCACCCAACGGGGAATGGTCCTAGTGGCCACAGATGGACTTTTTTAACCCGTGTCACACAGCCCCTTCGGCAAGGCCTGGGATATTTTTTTAAGTGATCCTGTGCTCAGAACAGATAATGTAGAATAGCTCCAATAGGGAGCTGTGGGAAGAGCAGGCTGAAGACATTGGAGAGTCTGGGGGAGTCCAGCAGAAACTAGTTTCAGCACCTTGGTGCTCGGTGCAGAGGTCTCTGCTCCCTGCAAAAGTTTCTAGAATGGAAGTTGCGCTCCAATATTGAGCCAAGAAACCCTGAGCCAGAAACAGGCCCAAATGCTGCTCTAAACAAAATAAATAATACATAATAATAATAATAATAATAAGTCCAGTGTGCGGGACCAAAATGTGTCTGCCGGAGAGGTGCAGAGCTGCAAGATCTCTTCGTGGGGCTGTGACAAAAGCATGGAGCTGCTACCGGGACATAAGGGGACTGTGAGTGGAGAACGAATGCGGCTGGTGGAGAGGTTACCACAAGGTGCTCTCTCTACACAACTATAGGGTCTCTTCTGGCAATGTTTCCCCTCTTGCTCTGGCTTCTGGGTGGATCCAGCTGGGCTCCCCAGATGGAAATGTTTCCTGCTAAGATGTGAGGCAACCAGGGCAGGTTTGTACTAAGTTGGTACTACTTTTACCTAGGCCTCAGGCCTCAAACCAGGCCTATCACACAAGGGCTTATGTTTTAGGGATTCTGCTTATTCCCCCACTTTTTTCTCTTTCAATGGGAATCAGGTTTACCCATTCTACCGAAATGGCATAATACATGGACTGAAGATGACCCAGTGAGCTAAACACACTTACGTGGCCACCTGACTTTGCCATCCACACACTCATGATCTATCTATCCATTGGTCTGCACATGCCCTCCTATGACCGATGGACAGAATTTATTTTGCCAATTTATCTAGGCCAGCGGTTCGCAAACTTTTTGGGCTCCGGAGCCCTTTCCATGTGTAAAAATGTATATGGAGCCCCAGCGGTCCACTGATTCTATGTGTTGTACCTATCGATGTTTCCAGTTCGTCAACTGCATGGAGCCCCTGGACATGATTCTCAGAGCTCTGCAGAGCACAGTTTGAGAAACACTGATCTAGGCCCTTGTGGTGCCCCTGGGACTGGTAGGCCCAGGACCATGACTGAGGAATGTACTTTTATGTCTGAGCTCTCGAGGGCACTCCCAAATATTGGAAACATATGAATAATATGGGTGTGTACATACTGCCCAGTATGAGGAGAGTGCCTGTTGACAGTCATTCATCTCTCATCGCGGAACGAAAGCTTTGCTTGCCTGTGGAAAGTGCTCATGTCTCCCTCAGTCATCTGTCTGTCTACAATGTTCCTGTCTCTAGGGCGACCTAGTTTTTCTCCTAATCAGCTAGAATGTATGAATACACACAATACAGCCGATTCCTCCCTGATTCAGCCCACAGCCCAAGAGTTCTCCTCTCCCTTTGGGAAGGTCCCTTAATTATTGTTTACTCATTAATCTGGATAATCAGCACAGAAGCAGACAGAATAATTCCCAGCCTCTTCAGATTCAGCTGCCCTCTTCTCTAGAGGCTGAGCGAACTCCACTGGGATGGCACGGAGGTGTATTATAAACACTGCACGTCCCTGTGTCAGCTCTCAGCGTGGGATGCTGCCGCTGCTGCTGCTGGGCTGAGAGAGGTGAAGGACATGGATGCCTGAGGAGGACACTTAGGTAAGAAACAGGTACCATCTAAGTATGCACAGGTACCATCTCTTGCTGAGGAGCTCGCTTGCTCGACAACCCCAGGGCAACATGGGTTTGATGGCATAGAGAGAAAATCTGTGGTCCTTTCTGCTCTGCACAGCCATTAAATATTCTAGGGACCCTGACACATGGGAGGAGAGTTCTCTAGATCACAGGCCAAAATGTCTTTCTTTGCTGGGCCTTCAGGCTGGCTGATGGCCTCCAAATCGGATGTAGGTTCGTTTCAGTGATAGAGTGGATCCTTCAGGAAAAAGGTGTTAGTAGATGTACAAGGCCAAAATCTGAGTTTGTTGGTCAGGCCCCACTCAGGCGAAACTCCCCTTGGAGTAAGTACGGAGTTAAAACTCAGGAACCAGCTGCGTGTTAATGCACAGACACTGTCACCTCCTCTTCTTGTGTATCAGTGCTCTGGCTATTACCAGGGTGACTTTTGCATGAGCTTTGTCTGCTAGTAGCATCGAGGCTCTAGGTCTCCTTCATGGAACAACTAGAAAAAAATAGTTCCACATGTATATGATTTAGATTCTCCTTGTTTTATTCTAGAAGTCGCTGAATTGTTACACTTGAAAGTTACAAACAAACAACAAAAAACAGCTTAGCTCAAAATAGACCCCCAGCATGGGATATTTCAGTCCAAATACTTACAATTTCACAAACGTATAAGCAGCAGATGAGGTCTTCTATTTGCAGTTGTCAGGCACACACAACTAATGTTGGTGCCACCAGAACTGCCCACAGTGTCCAGTGCACTGTGAATCCCATTCAGCTACGTTCTTCACTCCAATAATGTTGATAGTAATGTGTTACTTTTCTCTGATTCCTTAGCAAAAGTCCTCTGTCCCTGCAGAAAATGCAAAATGATCCGATACCAGCCATTCCGTTCTTTCTGAGTTTAATCAAATCTTTTTTTCAAAATGATCAGTTTTAATATTTACATGGAAAACAGGAATAGCCCTAAAATATTTCCAGGACCTCAATAGTTTTCTAATATGATTAACAAAATCCTTTTATCATCCTTAAGCCCACCAACCATGGAGTTGCCCTTGATCAGTTGATGGGGAGGTGTGAATACCAAAAGAAGGAAAATTGCCTTTGTAGTGAGATATCCATTGTAAGTTCTTATTCAGTCCTAATTTGATCATGTTACATTTCCAAAGCTCTTGCAGCTGTGCTATTTCTCTTTGGAGTCTGGTTTTGAAGGGTTTGTTGTTGCTGTTGTTTGCTTTGTAGGAGTTTTTAAGATTACTTATTAATTTTCATGACTTCCAATATTTGTTAGTTCTCCTTTTTTTCCCTTTTCCAGGTTCTTGCATATTGTTCCCCCCTCGACGAATACACAATTCACACAATTGTTTCACGTTGCTTCTGAACTAAGTTGTCCACTTCCTTGTCTGTAGAATTGTAACTTGTTCGCTATCTAATTATCTCTTCTGAAAGGCATCCCAATTTATATTCCTCGTTTTCCTGTCTACATTTCTCCTCCCAATCAGCTTTCACTGAGTGTCCATAGATAGTATTGACTGGGAATGGTCTCTCTTTGTCCATTTGACTGTTTCATTCTTTATTTCCCCCTCCTCTATCATATAACCCCTTCTTGTCCCTTCTCTAAGGCTACGTCCAAACTGGCATGAGATTGGGCAAATGCTTTTACTGGAAAAGTTTTTCCGGTAAAAGCATTTGTGCAAAAGGGCATCTGGATTGGCACGGATACTTTTGCGCAAAAAGTGCTTTTGTGCAAAACTATCCTTGGTCAGTCTAGATGCGATTTTGCGCAAGAAAGTCCCGATCGCCATTTTCCCCATCCGGGCTTTATTGTGCAAAACAATTCTTCCCTGTCTACACTGGCCCTCTTGCGCAAAAACATTTGCGCAAGAGGACTTAACCCTGAGCAGGAGCATCATAGTGTTTGCGCAAGAACACTGACAATCTTACATTATACAGGACTAGGTAGCACTTTAAAGACTAACAAGATGGTTTATTAGATGATGAGCTTTCGTGGGCCAGACCCACTTCATCAGATCAAATAGTGGACGAAAATAGTCACAACCATATATACCAAAGGATACGATTAAAAAAAAGTGAAAACATATGAAAAGGACAAATCACATTTCAGAACAGGAGGGGTATGCGGGGGGGGGGGAAGGTAAATGTCTGTGAGTTAATGATATTAGAGGTGGGGGAAGGTAAATGTCTGTGAGCGAATGGTATTAGAGGTGATAATTGGGGAAGCTATCTTTGTAATGGGTAAGGTAGTTGGTGTCTTTGTTGAGCCCGACACGTAGAGTGTCAAATCTTAGCATGAATGACAGTTTAGAGCATTCCCTTTCAAGGGCAGATTTGAAAGTCTTCTGGAGTAGGATGCAGGTAATTAGGTCATTGAGACAGTGTCCTTTCTCGTTGAAATGGCAAGAAACTGTTTTTTCTTTGTGATCTTGTCTAATATCTGTTTTGTGGGCATTGATCCTTTGATGAAGTGTCTGAGATGTTTGTCCAATGTACATAGCAGATGGACACTTTCGGCAGATGATAGCATAGATTATATTTCTGGATGCGCAGGAATATGTATTCTTGATCTTATAACTCACTTGGTTGGGCCCAATAATGGTATCAGCAGAGTGAATATGTGGACAAAGCTGGCAACGGAGTTTGTTGCAAGGGAAGGTACCAGGGTTGGTATTAGTGTGGTATGTCCTGTGGTTGTTGGTAAGAATCATCTTGAGGTTAGGTGGTTGTCTATAGGAGACTATGGGTCTGTCTCCCAGAGCCTCTTGAAGTTTAGTGTCCTGTTCCAGTATAGGCTGTAATTTATTGATGATGTGTTGGACAGCTTTAAGTTGGGGTCTGTAGGTGAGGACAAGTGGTGTTCTATTGTTGGTTTTCTTGGGTCTGTCTTGTAGTAGCTGATTTCTAGGTGTTCGTTTGGCTTTTTCAATTTGCTTTTTTATTTCTCCGGGTGGGTAGTTGAGGTTTATAAATGCTTGGTAGAGATCCTGAAGTTTCTGGTCTGTGTCAGTGGGATTAGAGCAGATGTGGTTGTATCGAAGGGCTTGGCTATAGATGATGGATCATATGGTGTGTGCTGGATGGGAGCTGGAAGCATGTAGGTAACTGTATGAGTCAGTGGGTTTTCTGTAGAGGGTGGTGTCTAATTTTCCATTGTTGATTTGTACTGTGGTGTCCAGGAAATAGATCTCTCGTGTGGAATGGTCAAGGCTGAAGTTAATGGTGGGGTGTAGGTTGTTGAAATCTCTGTGGAAATTCATTTACCTTTCCCCATCTCTAATATCATTAACTCACAGACATTTACCTTCCTTCCCCCCGCCCCGCATTCCCCTTCTGTTCTGAAATATGATTTGTCCTTTTCATATGTGTTCACTTTTTTTTGATTGTATCCTTTGGTATCTATGGTTGTGACTATTTTCTTCCACTATTTGATCTGAGGAAGTGGGTGTGGCCCACGAAAGCTCATCATCTAATAAACCATCTTGTTAGTCTTTAAAGTGCTACATAGCCCTGTATTTTGTTTCAGCTACACCAGACTAACACGGCTACATTTCTATCACCAATCTTACATTAGATTGTCAGTGTTCTTGCGCAAATTCAAGCGGCCAGTGTAGACAGCTGGCAAGTTTTTGTGCATAAGCGGCTGCTTTTGTGCAAAATCTTGCCAGTCTAGACGCATCCTAAAATAACAGCTCCTGTTTTTCAGCCTGTTTGCATATGTCAGCTTCCCCCATTCTCATAGCTTATGATGTTGAAAATCCCTTTATAGCTGCTGCATGCTTCACAGAAACTGGATGAAGAGTAAGTCCATACTTATATCAGTGATGGAGATGCAGCCGTGTTAGTCTGGTCTAGCGGAAACAAAAGACAGAACTATGTAGCAATTTAAAGACTAACAAGATGATTTATTAGCTCATGACCTAATAAACCATCTTGTTAGTCTCCATCCCATTCCTTAGGCACCCAAACATTACCTTTATCTTGGATGCTGCTATGGATGTGCAAATGGTTGTCTTGAGCTTGAGACGTCTCTCCCCAGAGTGGTGTTCTTGCTGCTATGGTTTCCACTGGTACAAGTCCTAGCAAAACTTTATTGCTTTTTTTCCCCAAAACAGATACTGAGCAACTGGGTGAATGAGGAACTCCTTATAGTCTCCATTCTATACCTCGTGTTACATTGCAGTAGGGACCACAGAGGAAAATCACTATGAACACTCATGTTTCCTGCTGGTGCCCCACTGTGATGTACATGAAATATTGGTGCATGGACCACCATGAACTATGCATTTGGCATTAGTAGGGTGGGTTGTCCATAACACATTTCTCCGAATAATGAAAATTTCATTTTTCAATGTGTGAAAGTGACCAATCTGCTTCACCCATGAGAACAGCTTCCAGTAATGCATGGAGTGTCTCGTCTTTACATTACATTGTCTCTCCATTCAGGCATTTGTACTACAACCGTCGCCTGAGAGCCGGGGCACAGGAAGTCAGGGGAACATACAATTCATGCAAGAGTGACCCTTCTTCCTCAGAGCTGGACACTTTCTCTACTCTATGTCAGATTCCTACACAACCAACTTCACCAATCCCTCCACCTTCATCCTGCTGGGTTTGCCTGGCTTGGAGTCAGCTTACACATGGATCTCCATCCCCTTCTGTACCATATACACAATAGCCATCTTGGGGAACTTCACCATCCTGTTCGTTGTGAAGACAGAGCCAAGCCTCCATGAGCCCATGTACTATTTCCTCTGCATGCTGGCTGTCACTGACCTGGTCCTGTCCACGTCCACCCTGCCCAAAATGCTGAGTATCTTCTGGTTCAATGCTAGAGAGATTGATTTCAATGTCTGCCTCACCCAGATGTACTTCATTCACTCCTTCTCAGCGATGGAGTCTGGGATCCTAGTGGCCATGGCTGTTGATCGCTATGTGGCCATCTGTGTTCCCCTGAGACATTCCACCATCCTGACAAACCCCGTGGTGGCCAAGATCAGCCTGGCCGTATTGCTACGCAGTGGCATACTCCCTTTGCCCTATCCCATCCTGGCGAGACAGTGGCCATATTGCAGAACCAACGTCATCCCCCATTCGTACTGTGATCACATAACTATAGTGAAACTGGCCTGTGCTGACATCCGGATCAGTAGTTACTACGGCCTCTTTGTGATATCTTCTGGGTGGCTGGATGTGTTGTTTATTGCCATATCCTACACCCAGATCCTCAAGGCAATCTTCAGCCTCCCCACGAAGGACGCCCGGCTCAAGACTTTTGGGACCTGCAGCTCCCACCTGTGTGCTATAGTAGCTTTTTACATCCCACAGTTCTTCTATGCTCTCGCAAAGCGGTTGGGCCAGAATGTGCCCCTGTATTTCCTTGTTCTTTTTGCCAATGTGTACCTTCTGGTTCCTCCAGTAGTACATCCCCTCATCTATGGGGCGAGGACCAAACAGATCCGGGACAGGCTGCTTTGGCTTTTTACTCATAAAGGAACCCACTTTATTTCTCCTGGGTCTCTGGCTCTCAGATCATGTTTTGAGCAGAGATGACAAAGTGCTGGGTCTTCTGTCCTGAGGTACTTATTAAACACTCTGAGGGATATAAAAGAATTTTTGATCTTTTACATATCTTTCACACACCTGTTTTACATAAGAACAAGGCAAACTGCGATCTGTCTATGTACAATACACTGCATTGCCAGCTTTCTAACTATGGGTAGCTGGACCCGTGAAACCATGTTCGGGTATGTCTACACTACAAAGTTAGTTCGAACTAACAGACGTTAGTTTGAACTAACTTTCATAGGCGCTACACTAGCGCTCCGCTAGTTCAAACTTAATTCGAACTAACGGAGCGCTTAGTTCAAACTAGGTAAACCTCATTTTACTAGCTAGTTCGAATTAAGGGCTGTGTAGACGCTTAATTCGAACTAGTGGGAGGCTAGCCCTTCCCAGGTTTCCCTGGTGGCCACTCTGGCCAACACCAGGGAAACTCTATTGCCGCTGGTCTTGTTGCACCACAGCTGCAGCACCTGGGCCTGCAGGGCGCACCACCCCGCCTGCAGCAGCCGCCCGCGCCTGGGCCAGCAGGACAGCCAGGAACCAGGAGGACTACCAAAGGTGGCACCTCCGGTTCCTGGATCACCAGCTCCGCACCCAGGACCACTGGGTCCAGGAGGACCTGAGGCTGCGCAGGAGGAGTTTGGAGGCCCTGGAGGAGCAGGGCCGTGCCCTGCGAGGCCACCTCCAGAGCCTGCTCGACCGCTTCCCAATTCCTCCTGCTCCTGCTCCTGCTCCCCCTGCTGCTCCCTCTGCTCCTCCTGCTCCCCCTGCTGCTCCCTCTGCTCCTCCTGCTCCCCCTGCTCCCCCTCCTGCTCCCACTCCTGCTTCCTCCACACCCCCGTCCCTCCTGCCCCCCCCCCCCACAACCATTGCCCACCGATGCCCCCGGACTCGCAGTATTGCGAGACGGGAGAGGCAGCCGGACTCCCACCCCTGAGCTTTCCTTTCCCTTCCTCCCTTCCCGCCCCTTCCAGCTCCCTCATCCCAGGTTTCCCCCTCCCCTCTACCACCCTCATTCCTCCCTTCCTCCACCCCAGTTATGTGAAATAAACAGACGTTTTTGTTTGAAAAACAGGTGTCTTTATTTTACAGTAGGTAGGGAGGGGAAAGAGGAAGGGGGGTAGGGTGGAAGAAGGCCCCAGTGGGGCATGCAAGGGAGAGGTCAGTCCTCCTCCTCCACCTGGAAGCTCTCCCGCAGGGCTTCCCGGATCCGGACGGCCCCCCACTGGGCTTCCCGGATGGTGGCGGTGTGGGGCTGACCGTTGTGTCCAGCCATGCGGTCAGCCTCAGCCATCCAGACTGGCAGGAAAGCCTCCCCCTTTCGCTCACACAAATTGTGGAGCACACAACATGCTGCTACCATGGGAGGGATGTTGTGCTCGGCCAGGTCCAGACGGGTGAGGAGGCATTGAAAGCGGGCTTTCAGTCGCCCGAAGGCCCCCTCCACCACGATGCGGGCCCTGGTCAGCCTGGCATTGAAGGCCTGGCGAGAGGGATTGAGGTGCCCCTTGTACGGCTTCATCAGCCATGGCTGCAGTGGGTAGGCGGCATCCCCCACCAGGCACATGGGCATGTCCATGTCCCCGACCCTGATGTGGCGGTCGGGGAAGACGGTGCCGTCCTGCAGCCGCTGGCACACGGAGGAGTTGCAGTACGCCTGGGTGTCGTGTGCTTTGCCGGACCAGCCCACATTAATGTCCGTGAACTGGCCCCCGTGGTCACACATGGCCTGCAGGATCATGGAGAAGTACCCCTTGCACTTGACGTACTGGGAAGCCTGGTGTTCCGGGGCACGGATGGGGATGTGCATCCCGTCGATGGCCCCCCCGCAGTTGGGGAAGCCGAGGGCGCCGAATCCCCGGATGACAGCGTCCGGGTCGGCGAGGCGGACCACCCTGCGGAGCAGCACCCGGTTGATGGCCTTGACCACCTGCGGAGAGAGACACAGTAAAGTGCCAATCAGTGGGGCGCCCAGGTGGCTGGGAGCGTGCGTGCCCTGGCAGTGCCCCGCACCCCAGTCCTGGAAGCAACCCCCCTGGCGGTGTGTAGTACGGCCGGGACAGACCAACCACTCCGGTGCGGGGCGCGTTCGCCTCTTCCCGCCCCCCCTTTGTCCCTGGGGCGGCCCATCCCCTCCTCGCAGCCCCCCTTCCTCCCCTGGCGCAGTGGCCGGCGAGTGCCATACCTGCATGAGCACCGCTCCGACGGTGGATCTCCCCACGCTGAACTGGTTCCCGATGGATTGGTAGCTGTCTGGCGTGGAGAGCTTCCAGAAGGCGATGGCCACCCGCTTCTGGAGGGGGATGGCGGGCCTCATGCGAGTGTCCCTTCTGCGCAGGGCAGGGGCGAGCCACTCGCTGAGCTCCAGGAAGGTTTCCTCCTCATCCTGAAGTTCTGGGTCCACTGTCGGTCCTCCCAGCGCTCCAGAACAATGCGGTTCCCCCAGTCGGTGCTGGTGTCCAGACGCGGCGGGGCACGCCAGTGCCGGGGCACCACCGCGGCTCCTCCATGGCCCCCAGGGCGGCCAGGCGGAGAGGCAGGGGGCTGACGTGCACCAGGAGGTGCCAGGCAGCCTCGAGCCATTGCTGGCAGGCTTGCAGCAGCAAGTCCAGAAAGTGCACCAGAAGGTGCAGGGCGAGCTCTGGCTCCATGTTGCTACCTACGGCGGCCTCCCTGAAGGGCAGCACCGACACAGACGGGCACAGAGACCGACGCTTTGCTGTCCCTCGGCGAGTTTGGCAAGCAAGCAGGAAAAGCTGAGAACCGGCTGTCCGGGGGGGGTCCCTTTAAGCACGAGCCTCAGATAGCCTCAGACAGCAGCCACACAAAGCAACTACTGACCTGATGCCCTGCCAGAACCGGTTTCAGCTTCCCTTAAATGCCCCCCTGCGTCCAATCAGTGTGGACGCGCTAGTTCGAATTAGCAAAACGCTAATTCGAACTAGTTTTTAGTTCTAGATGCGTTAGTTCGAATTAGCGTAGTTCGAATTAACTAATTTGAACTAAGTTAGTTCGAATTAGCGCTGTAGTGTAGACGTACCCTTCCTTACCCCAGGTCTTCTGTCTGTGTTCCACCTCAGCTCTGCTCCCCCTGCCCAACTCACATGCCTTTTACTATTCTCTTCCACTCTGATGTTTTGTTACAGGCAGGAGCGGTAGGTTTGCAAAAATGTTGGGGATGCCCAAAATGCACAGGCTGCACCCAACCCCCAATCACACTCTCCCTACCCCCCTGCCTAAAGCTCTGGGAAGAGGCTGGGTAGAGGCTCTTCACTGGAACAGGGAATTGGGGGCAGGGGTAAGGTCAGGCTTTGGGAGGGAGTTTGGGTGCAGGAGTTCTGGGGTGCAGGGTCTGGGAGGAAAGGTGGGTGCAGCGGGGTCTGGTCAGACTCTGGGAGAGTTTGGGTGCAGTTGCGGGTCTGAGATCCAGGCTCTGGGAGGGAGTGTGGGGACTGCAAGGGGAGAGGGAGTTTGCAGATTCAGACTAACACGGCCACCCCTCTGATACTTTGGGCAGGATGGAAGATGGAGGGCAGGTTGCAGGCTCTGGAGGGAGTGGTGTGCACTTGCGGGTGTAGGAATGGATGCAGAGGTACCACACTTACCTGCAGGCACCCCCTCTGGAAATGGCTCCTGGGAAAGTGGGGGTGCATGGGCGCTGCTGCACTCATGCGCTCTCACAACTGCCCTGCAGCCTTGTGCACTCTCTGCACAATTTGAAATAATTTAATATGTGCCTGGCAGCTCCATCAACAGGGCAGCAGGGTTAGATCAACTTCCGACATCTCACTAACCCTGCCTCCCAACATGTGCATCCCTATGGCCAGAGGAAGGGTGGAGGGGTCTTCCGTACCATGCCCTGCTCCATGTTCTACCCCCATACACCGCACAAGGTGTGCCTCCCGTACCCCTCTCCCGCTCCAGCTACCCACATACTACCCACCCCCTGCTGTGACGTCTGCCTTGACACCCAAATTGTCCCTCACCGTAGACTCGCACTGGAGGGCAGAGGATGGAGCTGCCCTTTGTTGCGGTAGCAGGGGAAATTGTAGTATCAAGCTGCCCCGCACTGGGAACTCACTCTGGGGCAAGAGTGGTGGCCGGGGGCAGGGAGCTCTGAAAGTCCCTCCAAAGCCTCCTCAGGCAACAGCTGCACAGGTGCCAGGTCCCTCCTCTCCCGATAGCTAAGAACAACACAGACTGTGAAGAGCTTCCAAAGGATCTCACAAAACTAGGTCAATAGACAACAAACTGGCAAATGAATTTTAATGTTGATAAATGCAAAGTAATACCCATTGGAAAACAGAATCCCAGCTATAGATACAAAATGATGGGGATTAATTTAGGGTATGTCCATGAGGAGTACCCATAGTTCGAATTAGAGATCCTAATTCAAACTACCTACTCCATGCCACGTGTAGCCGCGGGCACAGAGTTCGGTCTAAGGGGGATTTAAAAATGGCGCCTGCCCAGGAAGATGCAAATGAAGCCTGGGATATTTCAATCCCGGGCTTTATTTGCAACTTCGAATGCCTACATTAGCCACCCTAGTTCGAACTAGGGGACTAGTGTAGACATACCCTTAGCTATTACCACTCAAGAGAGAGATCTTGGAGTCATTGTGGATAGTTCTCTGAAAACATCCACCCAATGTGCAGCAGCTGTCAAAAAGCAACTAGAATGTTAGTAATCATAAAAATGGGCTAGAGAATGAGACAGAGAATATTTTATTGCCTCTATATAAATCCCTGGTACGCCCACATCGTGAATACTGCGTACAGATGTGGTCGCCTCCTCTCAAAAAAGATCTATTGGCATTGGAAAAGGTTCAGAAAAGGGCAACGAAAAGGATTAGGGTTTTGGAAAACCCTAGTTCGAACTACCTGTTAAACCTCATTCCAGGAGGAATACCAGGTAGTCCAATTTAGGGCTTTATTTCGAACTACCGGGTCCCTGCCGCATGTAGACGTGGGCAGTTAGTCCCGACTTGTAAATTTCAAAAATGGTGACCGGCCAAGAAGATGCAAATCCAGCATGGAATATTTAAATCCCAGGCTTGATTTGCAACATCAAATGCCTACATTAGCCTCCCTAGTTCGAACTAGGGGGCTAGTGTAGGCAAACCCTAGGGCTATGTCTAGACTGTAAGCCTCTTTCGAAAGAGAGCGTCTAGACTGCACGCGGAACTTTCGAAAAAGCAAGCCGCTTTTTCGAAAGAAAGCACCCAGTGAGTCTGGATGCTCTCTTTGTAAAAAGCCTGTTTGCTTTTAAGAACGCCTTTTTTCGAAAGAGCACTTTCGAAAAAAGGCGTTCTTCCTCGTGTAATTAGGTTTACCGCCGTTGAATAAAAAGCCGCGTTCTTTCGATTTGATTTCGAAAGAACGTGGCTGCAGTCTAGACGCAGGTGAAGTTTTTTCGAGAAAAGGCTACTTTTTTCGAAACCCCCCCTGAGTCTGGACACAGCCTAAAGGAAGCTGGAGGAAGGGTGGCTCTATTTCGAAATAAGTGCTGTGTAGACGCTCCCAATTTCAAAATAAGCTACGCAATTGAGATAGCTCAATTTGCGTCGCTTATTTCGAGTTAAGCCCTGCTGTGTAAGATGCTCACTATGATGATAACTACAGTTGAGTTACTCATCTCTGATCCCTTAGCAACAGCCCCGTGTTCCTGCAGAAAGTGCTCATGTCTCCTCTCAGTCATCTCTCCAACGTTCTGTCCCCATCCCTGCAGAGACCTGGAGAGTCTCCTTAGATTTCTTCCTAGCCAGCTATAATTTACAAATACCACAAAACAGCCCACAGCCAGAGAGTTCTGTGGGAAGGTCCCTTAATTGTTGTTTACTCCTAAAACTGGATAATCAGCAGAGAAGAAGAGAGGGTTGTTTCCAGACTCTTTACCTTTCGCTGCCCTCTTCTCCTCTAGAGGCTGAGAGAACCCCACAGGGACGTCACAGAACTATATTATAGATGTTAAAACCCCCATGTCAGCTCTCGGCATGGGATGCTGCTGCAGATGCCAGGGTGAGAGAGGTGAGGGATACGGCTACCTGAGGGGGACTACAAGGCAAGAAACTTCCCTCTAAGAATTCACAGGTACCATCTCTTGCTGAGGAGCTCACCTGCTTGGCAACCCCAGGGCAACATGGGTATGATGGCATAGAGAGAAAATCTGAGGCCTTCGTGCTCTGCTCAGCCATTAAATATCTCAGGGACCCTGCTACAAGGGATGTGTAGGGCCCTCAGACTGGCTGGTGGACTCCAAACCTGAGGTAGGTTCATTACTGGGGCAGAGTGGAACCTTCAGGGGGAAAAAACGTTAGTTGATATATAATGTGGCCGCTCTACTCTGCACTGGTTAGGCCTCAGCTGGAGTACTGTGTCCAGTTCTGGGCGCCACATTTCAAGAAAGATGTGGAGAAATTGGAAAGGGTACAGAGAAGAGCGACAAGAATGATTAAAGGTCTAGAGAACATGACCTATGAAGCCAGGCTTCATGAACTGGGCTTGTTTAGTTTGGAAAAGAGAAGATTAAGGGGGGACATGATAGCGGTTTTCAAATATCTAAAAGGGTGTCACAAGGAGGAAGGAGAAAATTTGTTCCTCTTGGTTTCTGAGGACAGGACAAGGAGTAATGGGCTTAAAGTGCAGCAGGGGAGGTTTAGATTGGACATTAGGAAAAAATTCCTAACTGTCAGGGTGGTCAAATATTGGAATAAATTGCCCAGGGAGGTGGTGGAATCTCCCTCTCTGGAGATATTTAAGAACAGGTTAGATAGACATCTGTCAGGGATGGTGTAGACGGAGCTTGGTCCTGCCTTGAGGGCGGGGGGCTGGACTCGATGACCTCTCGAGGTCCCTTCCAGTCCTATTATTCTATGATTCTATGATTCTATAGTATAAGGCCAAACTCTGAGGCCATGGCCAGTACATTGCTGAGGCCTCTCTCAGGCAAAACTCCCCTTGTAGTAAGATCTGTGAAAAGCCTCAGGAGCCAGATGTGTGTAAATACACAGACAGTGTCACCTCCTCCTCCAGCATGTCTGGCTCTGGCTGTTCACAGGGGACTTTTATCTGAGTTTTCTCTGCTAGATGCATGGTGATGCTCAGTCTTCCCACTGGGATAATTAGAATCATTTTTTTCAACATGGGCAAGACAGAGATTCTCCTGCTTTTATTCCACAAGTCAGCTGAGCTGTTGTTATGCCTAAAATGTTCAATAAAACAATCCAGAGAGAAGCAGACACCCAGCATGAAAACAATTAGTCCAAATGCCTAAAATTTCACAAACATTATGCAACAGATAATGGGGGCTTCTAATTGAAGGTGTCAGAGAGTGATAACTAAAAATGCTGCCCCCAGCAACACCCACATAAGAACATAAGAACGGCCGTACTGGGTCAGACCAACGGTCCGTCTAGCCCAGTAGCCTGTCTGCTGACAGTGGCCAGCACCAGGTGCCCTGGAGGGGGTGGACTGAAGACAATGATCAAGTGATTTGTCTCCTGCCATCCCTCTCCAGCCTCTGACAAACAGACGCCAGGGACATCATTCCTACCCCCTGGCTAATATGGACCTAACCTCCATGAAACTATCTAGCTTCTCTTTAAACTCTGTTATAGTTCTAGCCTTCACAGCCTCCTCTGGCAAGGAGTTCCACAGGTTGACTATGCGCTATGTGAAGAAGAACTTTCTTTTATTAGTTTTAATTAAGCCCACAAAGTCTCAATACATTGTTAATCCCATTCATCTATGCTCTTGTCTCCAGTAATGTAGATAGCAAGGAGTTCTATGGGCCAAATATGGGTAACGTTAGCAAGCATCTTTTCTAAATGTTATATGTTCGGAGTTTCACTGTAACTAAATTTTCCCTTGTTTGTGTGTTCTGAGAGACAGTACAGTACAGATGAATCCCTGATCTCATTTCTTTATCAATATATCCAGAGGGCTCAGAAGGGATCCATTAAGTCTGACCTCCTATATAATACAGGCCCATCAAAATTCACCCAGTTACATCTGTATTAAGAGTAATACCTTGTGTGTGACTAAGTCCTGTCCTCAGCTAAGGTTTTACATTATAGAATCATAGAGGCTCAGGGTGAAAAGTAATGGTCACCTTTTTTGGAGACCTCCACAGAACAAGCTACTGCCGCCTCCTAAGCTGTCGGTTGCATTCTCTGCCTCTTCTGTTAAGACTATTTTCCTCAGATTTAATTTAATTCTTCTATGCTACAGTTTGAACCCATTGCCTCTTATTCCCGCTCTGTGGTTAAGAGAGAACAACTTTCCTACAACTTCTTATGGCAGTCTTTCAATTTTTTAAGAAGACCACTATCATGTTCTCATGTAATCTTTTGTTTTCCCAACTAAATACACCTGGGTTTTTTCGCTTGCGTTCCGTTTCTTTAAAAACCTTTGCCACACGCCTCAAGACTCTTTCCGTTTTCTTTATATCCTTTCTTTGCATTGGTGACCAAAATTGAACGCAGTGCTCCATATTAGGCCTAAACGCATGGAGTGGAGGAAAACTGCCATGTAGCACAAGCTGGCATGCAAGCTCTCTGCTAATGCAACCTATGCTGAATGTACGTTGTTTGAAACAGCAACAAACCCATACCCCTGAGAGATGCAGCTATATCAACCTCACCCCCATGGAGATATGATGAAGTTGACAGAAGAATTTTTCTCTTTACCTAGCTACCATCCATCTCTTTACCTAGCTACCGTCCTTTGTTAAAAGGAGAATCTTTGCTTTCTGTGTGAGTACTGTCTACACCATGGGTTCCCAAACTGGGGCGCATGCTGGTTCAAATGCACTATGCGTGGCAATTATGCAATTTAATTAATAGTTTGAAGTTTAAATCCTACAAATTTAAAACTGTTCTTATACTTCCCTTTAGCAAGCACATTAATAAACAATTCTATTACATATATTTAATTGCTTGAACTTTCCTGTAAGTGTAAACTACAGAAAATGACTTTGCCCCGTCAATGACAGGCGTCACCTGCTAGCTAACTATTTTTCTAGTTAAAAAAATAATAGCACAAAAATCAAGCATGGCATTTCCTCTGATGTTTTATAGTCACTTATCAATTTTCCTAATGTTTGTATTGCTGGCTATCTACGTTTCCTTTCCCCAGAAATTGCTCCCTTCAGTTATATCTGCTACATCCTTAATAGAAACTGGGGGACGAAAAGTGAGTGCACTTCCATCTCCAGCCCATTCCATAGGCACCTAAACACTGGCTTTCTTTTGGCCACTTCCGTGTCTGAACAGATGATTACTTTTAGCGCCTCTCAGTGATGCCCAGATCTCGTATGTTTCCCATTGGCACAAGTCAAAGAGAAGCTTTGGTGGGTTTTTTTCCACTTTCAGATTTTGAACAACCAAGTGGCTAGGTTTTCCACAAGGCAGGAGCTCTTTAGTCTGTGTTTCATTGGGTTAGGCACAAATGAAGGAAAACATGTATCTACACGTCAAATTCCTGATAGTGCTCATGGTGCCGCGCTATGATATGCAGGAATTTTTGATGCACGAAGCACCATAAACTATGAAATGAACATTAGTAGGGTCCGTTCTTCATATTGCATATGTCTGAATAATGAAAATTTCATTTTTTCAGTGTTTTAAGAATAACCAATGAGCATCATCCATGAGAAAAATCTCCAGCAGCGCATGTACTCTCTCATATTAACATTGACTCTCTTCACTGCCATTTCTGCTGCAACCATCACCCTAGACCCAGGACACATAAAGAAGTAAGGAGAACATATGGTACACGCAAGATAAACAATTAAGCCTTATAGTTCAACACAAACTCCCTTACTTCATGGCAGATTTCAACACAACCGACTTCACCAACCCCTCCACCTTCATCATACTGGGCATTCCTGGCTTGGAGGAGGCCTATGTCTGGATCTCCATCCCCTTCTGTGCAATGTATGCCATAGCCATCTTGGGGAACGTCACCATCCTGTTCATTGTGAAGATAGAGAGGAGCCTCCATGAGCCCATGTACTATTTCCTCTGCATGCTGGCTATCACTGACCTGGTCCTGTCCACGTCCACCCTGCCCAAAATGCTGAGCATCTTCTGGTTCAATGCCAGGGAGATCGATTTCAATGCCTGCCTCACCCAGATGTACTTCATTCACTGCTTCTCAGCGATGGAGTCCGGGATCTTCGTGGCCATGGCGTTGGATCGCTACGTGGCCATCTGCCATCCCCTGAGACATTCCACCATCCTGACAAACCCCATGGTGGCCAAGATTGGCCTGGCCGTGATACTGCGCAGCAGCATTCTCACACTGCCCTACCCCTTCCTGGTAAGGCAGTGGCCATACTGCAGAACTAACATCATTCCCCACTCATACTGTGACCACATAGCTATAGTGAAGCTGGCCTGCGCGGACATCCGAGTCAGTAGTTATTACGGCCTCTTTGTGGTGATCTCTGTGTGGCTGGATGTGTTGTTTATCACCATGTCCTATACTCAGATTCTCAGGGCCATTTTCAGGCTCCCCACAAAGGACGCCCGGCTCAAGACCTTTGGCACTTGCAGCTCTCACCTTTGTGCTATATTAGCTTTTTACATCCCACAGTTCTTCTACTCATTCACACTCCGGTTTGGCCAGAACGTGCCCCGATATTTCCTCATTCATATTGCCAATGTGTACCTTCTGGTTCCTCCAGTGTTACACCCCATCATCTATGGCATGAGGACCAAACAGATCCGGGACAAGCTGCTTCAGCTCTTTACTCATACAGGGACCTAAATCTCATCTTCTCGTGCTTTGGCGCTCAGACCTGGCTCAGTGCAGAGGTCGCTGGCGACCCCTCTTCCCAAAATAATGTATTAGGTGGTCAGAGAGACATTAAAACTGTATTGCCCTTACTGTGCTAAATTCAGCATGACAAACTGAGGAATCAGCCAATGTACAATACACTGTGTTGCTATCTTTTCAACCGTGGGTAGCTGGACCCCCATATCCATGTCCTTTGCCCCACTTCTTCTGCTAATGTTCCACCTCTGCTCTGGGTCTTACCCCCACCTGTGCCCCACCATGTCACTTTCTCCTCTTCCCTTATCAGTCACGGGCTCAATTCCAACTCAATCTCTCCTCCCCTACATGCCAAGGAGCCAGTTCAGATTGTAGGAGGTTGGCCACTTTAACTGGGATGCCAGGGGCCGCTTAAGCTCTTGGGATCTCTCCTCCTGGGAGGGAGACAACTAAGCAGTGAGCTGGCAGGGGCACTGTGTCTGATTCCTGTATAAAACAATGAGCATTAAATTAGTATTAGAGACAGCTCGAATGCGAACATGTTCTGACCTCTTGTCACAAGTCACTTCAGACTTGTTCAGGTTAACGTTTGGTGGTGTATTTTCTTACTTTGCAACTAACTGAGCAGTCCTCATCACACATCCTCAGTTCTCTCCGCTCTGGAGCCAAGAGGGATCCATTGGGTTACAGCGGGTGGAGTGCTTATATCTGGGATCTATAGGAAAACAACAGAATCGACTTGCTGAATAAAACCAGTGGCCCATGTATCCCAGTGTCCTGTCTTCCAACAGTGTTCAACGCCAGGGATATGTCTAGACTGCAGGCTTCTTTCGAAAGAGGCTCTTTCGAAAGCCTCTTTCGAAAGAGCCTCTTTCGAAAGATCGTGTCTAGACTGCAGGCGGATCTTTCGAAAGAGAAATCCGCTTTTTCGAAAGAGAGCACCCAGCGAGTCTGGATGCTCTCTTTCGAAGACGGCCTCTTTACATTGAAGAACGCCTTCTTTCGAAAGAGGGAATTTCGAAAGAAGGCGTTCTTCCTCGTAAATTGAGGTTTCCCGCCATCGAAAGAAAAGCCGCGTTCTTTTGAAATAATTTCGAAAGAACGCGGCTTGAGTCTGGACGCAGGGGAAGTTTTTTCGGGAAAAGGCTACTTTTCCCGAAAAAAACCCTGAGTCTGGACACGGCCCAGGTGCTTGAAAGGGACTGGACGGAACAGGGAATCATCAAGTGATTCATGCCCCGTTGCCCATTCTTGGCTTCTAGCAAACAGAAGCTAGGGACATCATTCCTGTCCGTCCTGCCTCAAAACCATTGGTGGACCTGTCCTCCATGAAACTAGTTAGTTATTATTGGAACTGAGTTATAGTTCTGAAAACCTCAGATTCGCCTTGAGAGGATGGGGAAGGCTCAGGCTGCCTCTACGATGCTGCCCCTGCAACCCAGCTATGAACAACCCCTGCCAGAGCTGGAGTCTATGTCCCTCTGGGTGTGATGGAGAGGCCGTGGTTCCAGGGAAGTCAGGACTCCTGGGTGTGTCTAGACTACAGGGTTTTGTTGGCAAAAGTCCACTTTTGCCAACAAAACTACACCTGCGTCTACACTGCCGCTGAGTTCTGTCGATATAACGTTGACAGAACTCAGCAGTTTTGTCGACGGCGGTAAACCTCATTCTACAAGGAATAATGCCTTCTGTCAACAGAGTTCTGTTGACAGAAGGCATTATTGCATCTACACTGTCCTTTGCGTCTACACTGTCATGTCGACAAGGCATCTTGCTTTGTCGACAGAACTGGCTGTAGTCTAGACGCTCTTTGTCGACAAAAGCTTTGTCGACAGAACTTCTGTCGACAAAATCCTGTAGTCTAGATGTACGCTGTGAGACCTTGGCCTAGAGACCAGTTCAGTTTACCTGAAAAATGGGGATATTTTCCAGTTGACTTTCCTTTGATAGGTGTTTTCCAGATCCACCAATGAAAGCCACAACACAGTTAAATGGTGGCTACTTAGGAGAATTACTGAGCTTTGATACCTTAGCAACAGCCCTGTGTGCATGGAAACTCTGTTTGTGTCCTCGATCAGTCACCTGTCTCCAGAGCTCTCTGACTACAACCCAATTATCCTTGGAATTTACAGGGAAATTGACTTTATGGAGATCTGGGCATCTGTCACGTTACCAAATTGGAGGGAAGCAGCCAGATCGCTGCTGCACCCCTAGGTGGGGGTATTGGCCCCAGAAATCTGTATGAAAGGGAGCCATGTGGGGTATTGAATGGGAGCTTGTTGTTTTCTGATCCTGTGTACACTGTTTATGTGAGTGTATAATGTCTGTGTGTAGAGATCTGTACTCTGTGTGGAAACTGAAGATTTCCCTGCATGTGGTTAAGCATTGGGCAGGGCCGAGCCTGTGGAGCCTGTGGACATGCTAATTACCTTTGGAACAATGGTTCTCAATGGGCCAAAGACACACCCAAAGAATGGGGGCTGTCCCGAGGGCAGCCAGCAGGGAACACAGAGAGGCTGAGGACCAGGTGACCTGCTACATACTAGAAGAGGCCAGGAAGGAGTATAAAGAGGCCATGTGGTCGATGCCATTTTGTTCTCAGCTCAGCACTTCATCCCAGAGGCAGCACTGCAGGGATTGAAGAGCCCGGAAGACCTGTGAACCCATCCTGATCGTAGGATGTGCAATAAGAACTTTTAAACCAGCAGCTGCAACATCTCTGCTAGAGCCTGCATCGAGAACTGGGAGATTCGGTGCATGTAACGTACTGTACTTTAATAACCTTACTCTCAGGCTTTTCTTTCCTGTAATAATAAACCTTTAGATGTTAGATTCTAAAGGATTGGCCCAGCGTGATTTGCGGTAAGGTCCAGAGGGTAAATTGACCAGGGATCTGTGGCTGGTTTCTTGGAACCGGACAGAACTTGTTCGGGGTAGGTGGGATTGGGTGCTAGGACCCCCACCTGTGTATAGGCCCGGGGCCATCTGGGGCACAGATATTGCTGGGGTGTCGGAGGGGTTTTGCTCGGGAGGCTTCAGGCAGGCAGCTGAAGCGCTCTGTGAGACTGGTTTGTGGCCTGTTTGGAGAGGTCGCCAGTCAGGGGGACTGTAAAGAGCCCCGGATTTGAGCAATTCGCCCTGAGCGGACGCCCTAAGCTGTGCCCAGACACGGCCCGGTCCACCACAGTGGCGTAGTCGGCAGGATCCACAGATCTTGGTCAATTGAGCTTTGGGATCAGGACCCCACGCTGTCTAAATTTGATTTTTGGTGTTGAGAGTTTGGTTGATTAAAGAGCCGCTGCGATGATCCCGGAATTATATGAGAGTCTGAGCAAAAATGCTCTGAAGGATTTGTGCTTGGGGAGAGGCATTGCCTTTAGGAAAAGGGCCTCTAAACTAGATCTGGTAGTGTTGTTACTAACCAGAGATGTGGATGAAAGGGATCAGAAGCGAGCCAAGGAAGCTGCTGAAAGAAGGCAGAAGGCAGATGAAGAAATTGCTAAGAGACAGAAGGAGATGGATCGGGAACTTGAGGAGAAAAAGGCAGAATATGCTGAGAGACAGCGGAGGGAAGAGGTAGAGCATGCAAAGAAGATGGCCCTAGCCAGGGAGGAAAATGCTAGACTTGACCTCCAGCTTAAGAGACTAAAAGAACAAGAGAGACTGTATTCTCCTGAAGGTTCAATGTATAACTCTGTGGGTATGCGGTGTGCTTATGATATGGCAGATGTATTTTGCCCAGCTGATGTGATGACCCAACCCCAAAGCATGTGTGAATGCAAACCTTGTGTATTACCTGTAGCTAACAGGGAGGTTTGGGAAGGGGGTGCATGTGGGTATGAAAAGTTTCCTGGAGCTGGTCAGTCTCCCTGTAACCAAGGGGAAAGTGTCTCTACATGTGAGCCTGTGGGTGAGGGCCCGTCTGATGCCTCAGAGGTGAGGCTGGAATCAGAACCAGGGCAGGAAGAGCCCAGAAGTCAGGGAAATGTTTCTCTGAGGCAGCCTGGAGTGGCTGGCCAGAGTGAAGTTTTAGTCGAGGAGCTGGTGGCTGGTGAGGTTTGTGGAATTGAACCTGCACAAGCTGAAAGTGATTTGTGTGAAGAAGCACAGTGTGTGCAAGCTGGCAATTTGGCTGGTGGAAGTAGCAAGGGGGCAGTAAAGGAAGCTGTCCCAGTGGCTAGCTGTATGACTGAGATTAGCCAGGGGTGTTGGGACAAGGGAGAAGCTGTCTCTGGTTGTCTGGCTGTGTGTGGGGAAGAGTTTCTTCCTGTGTCTGAGGAAGGTGCCCCACAGCCTGTGAAGGCTGAGAGCAGTGTGGTTGTCCCAGAGTTGGGTCTGGATATGGCTAAGGCCCAGGAAGGGGGTGGCCCAAGGTTTGTGTCTGCTGGGGAGAGGGATGAGGTGACTCAGGTAGAGTCAGTCAGTGTTTTACCAGAACCCCAGAGACCGGACAGTGGTGACCCTGATATTGTGCCTGATGCTGCTGTGTTGCTGGCAGAGGAGGGAGCTACTCGGTGGGAGCAGGGAGACCCCTTAGCCCGGGCACAAGGAGAGAATGAGGGTGTGTTAACTCTGGTGCCTAATGATGGTGTGGACGTTTACAGCCATCTAGAGAGCTGCACAGGGAGTGAAGATGCCTCTGACCCTGTCTCTTGTGGGTCTGTCTATGTGCCTGAGAGGGGATTGTCTGTGAATCCACCTGAGGGGCCAGAGATAACTCAGGGAGTAAGGGAAGTGCAGGAGGAATTGGTTGGGGCTCAGCAGGGCAATGCTACTGCAGAGCCAGGGAAGGGTGAACTGCTGCTTAAGGAAGCTCATAGGGAGGAGAGTCCTGGCAGTGCTTGTAGCAAGCAGTTTGCAGTAACTGAGAGAGGTGACGATGCCTGGCTTGGAGAAGGCATTCAGGAGAAAGCTCTGCCTGTAAAAGGCAGCAGCTTGTTGTGTGAGGCACTTGTTGCAGTGCCTGGCAGACAGAACTTGTCTGTTGGCAGTGACTCCACTGACTTGGGTTTAGGGAAACCCAGGGTGGATGGTGGTGGAGAGGTCTCGCAGGGACTGAGGGTTGTTCCAGATGAGGCAGGAACATCCAGAGAACTGGAGCAGGCTGCTAACCCAGTAACTGTGGGTGACCAGCTTGCTGGGAAGTCAGTGTGTGTGGGACAGGATTGTTCCCAGGTGAAGGAGGAGAGTGGGAACTTAGTGTCTCAAATTCAGGAGAAGGGCTGGGTAGCTAAGTATGCAGAGCAGAACAGCTGTGTGGTCACTCTCCCTAGGATGCAGGAGATGGCAATTAAGCTCCCATCTCTGGACACTGTGGACACTCATAATCAATCAGGGAGGTGGATATCTGGTTCCATGTGGAAACAGAGGTTGGAGGTGGACAGAGGAGAGACTTGGGAGTCTACAGCTCACTGCTGTTACCCCACTGAGTGGGGGAAGGGGGAGAATTCCAGGGCCATTGTGAGCCAGGGAGTCACGCCCAGCCAGCCCTTTGTCTTGGTCAGGCCAGAGGTTTCAGGCCTGGAGCCCAGAGGACAAGGGGGAGGGGCAGGACTTGCTTTGGCCAAGAAGATTTGCAGTTTAAACCTGAAGGGCCAAAACTGCAATGGGGTGGGGCCAGAGAAGGGGCCTGACGGAGAATTTCAGTATACACCTGATATAGGATTGTTCTTGTTACTGATGTTAATTCTTGTAACCAATGTACTATTGTTGCAGAGAATTGTAAAGGTATACAATGTGCATGATCCTATGAAAATACCATGTAATCTGTCTGGAGATGTACCAAACGACAGACGGTATGTAAGGGGACATTGTGATGTTGATATCTCATGGTTAACACTTGTAACTGGTCTTGGAACTTTTTACAGGACAAAAGGGGTTCCAGCCAGAAGGTCCTGTGTGAGAAGGGAAACTGAGGCACACCACCATTTTGGTTGGGGGAGGCCTGTGATGCCCTCAGTGATGTTACTGGCATCACTTCCTGCATCAATTTTGCGTTGGGGGTGTCACGTTACCAAATTGGAGGGAAGCAGCCAGATCGCTGCTGCACCCCTAGGTGGGGGTATTGGCCCCAGAAATCTGTATGAAAGGGAGCCATGTGGGGTATTGAATGGGAGCTTGTTGTTTTCTGATCCTGTGTACACTGTTTATGTGAGTGTATAATGTCTGTGTGTAGAGATCTGTACTCTGTGTGGAAACTGAAGATTTCCCTGCATGTGGTTAAGCATTGGGCAGGGCCGAGCCTGTGGAGCCTGTGGACATGCTAATTACCTGTGGAACAATGGTTCTCAATGGGCCAAAGACACACCCAAAGAATGGGGGCTGTCCCGAGGGCAGCCAGCAGGGAACACAGAGAGGCTGAGGACCAGGTGACCTGCTACATACTAGAAGAGGCCAGGAAGGAGTATAAAGAGGCCATGTGGTCGATGCCATTTTGTTCTCAGCTCAGCACTTCATCCCAGAGGCAGCACTGCAGGGATTGAAGAGCCCGGAAGACCTGTGAACCCATCCTGATCGTAGGATGTGCAATAAGAACTTTTAAACCAGCAGCTGCAACATCTCTGCTAGAGCCTGCATCGAGAACTGGGAGATTCGGTGCATGTAACGTACTGTACTTTAATAACCTTACTCTCATGCTTTTCTTTCCTGTAATAATAAACCTTTAGGTGTTAGATTCTAAAGGATTGGCCCAGCGTGATTTGCGGTAAGGTCCAGAGGGTAAATTGACCAGGGATCTGTGGCTGGTTTCTTGGAACCGGACAGAACTTGTTCGGGGTAGGTGGGATTGGGTGCTAGGACCCCCACCTGTGTATAGGCCCGGGGCCATCTGGGGCACGGATATTGCTGGGGTGTCGGAGGGGTTTTGCTCGGGAGGCTTCAGGCAGGCAGCTGAAGCGCTCTGTGAGACTGGTTTGTGGCCTGTTTGGAGAGGTCGCCAGTCAGGGGGACTGTAAAGAGCCCCGGATTTGAGCAATTCGCCCTGAGCGGACGCCCTAAGCTGTGCCCAGACACGGCCCGGTCCACCACAGCATCGCCCCTCGTTTTTTTACTAGTCAATTATAATTTTAATTGTACACAAATGCACAGAGCAGACAATTTCTCTCTGACTCAGTCCGGAGCCCCAGGGTTCTCTTCTCCCTTTGGGAAGGTTGCTTAATTAATGTTTATTCCTAAAGCTAGACAAAAAGCCAAGAAGCATGGACAGGCTTCTCCGCAGCCTGTTTGCATCCAAAGGCCTCTTCTCCCCAGAGGCTAAGCAAAATTCCCTTGTATCCCACAGAGCCGTATTATTCACGGCGCTCACCCCTGTGTTGAGTTTCATTGAGCGATGCTGCTGCAGATGCGTAGGTCAGAGAGGTGTTGGATTCAGCTACTTGAGGGTGATTCTCAGGGAAGACGGTTCTGTCTCAGAACCCATAGGTACCCATCACTTGCTGCTCATCTCACCTGCTCCATGAACTCAGCGCAACATTGGAGTCTCAGGTCCTTTCTGCTCTGCACAGTCTCTAAATATTACAGGGCTCTTGCCAAAGCGGTGAGTTTGCTCCAGTACCATGGGCTAAAATGCACCTGTTCGATGTGCCTCCCTGTCTGCTGGCTTCCAGCTCCCAGACGTCTGTGGCACAGGTGATCCAATAGGCTGAAAGGTATTCATAGATGTACAATATAAGACCAAATTCGGAGACTCTAGCTCATACTTTGCTCAGGCACCACTAAGGTAAAAAATTCCCCTTGGAATAAGAACCGATAAAGAGCTCACCTGCCAGCTATGTATAAAGGCACAGAGCCTATCACCACACCCTTTGATATTCCAGTGCTCTGGCTGCTAATGGTGCCAGATCTGTTATCTGACTTGCACCTCCCGGAAAGCATCTGTAGCCAGACGTGAACCCCCATTTTAACATCCATCTTTGTCTGCTTGAAACCATGCAGGGCACATAAGAGCAGGAAAACAGCATATTCTTTGAAAACCTTGGAGCAGGAGGTTTAGATATGCTGGCTCAGTGACCGTGACCAACTGTAAGCAGAGATAGGAGGGTGGTCAAACTAATTGTTGACCAAGAGGCTGTACATCGCGCCCTTTACTTAACCCATATTGATACGAACACATACCCGTCCACGGGGGAAGGAATCTCCCACCCAACAAGAACATCCGGCAGTCCTAATTTAGCTATCTTCCTCTCTTACAAGTGTAAATTAACTTGTAACCTGCTTGTAAGAACTGGCACCACAAAACAGACCAGTACAATTTGGCCTCTTAAGATAAGAAAGAGGATACGGGCCCCCAGGGGTATAAAGATGAGTCCAGCAGCGCACTTGCTTTGTGTGTCAATCTACCATCTATCTGCTGGTCGGGTTTGGTGTTTGATCTCCCGAGGTTCCAGAGGGGACGCCCACCTCGTATTCGTCTTTCTGAGGAATTGAGAGACCGGCCCTGGCCTGACATGCTGGAGTCGAGGGGCACAGAAGGGGGTAAAAATTGTACCTGGATGTGGTCCTTTGTTTAAGTATATATACATAGTGTCAGAGCTCTTTAAAGATTAAGCTGTCATTTGGTACCATTATTTCTATTTTCTATCTTTACCTTTTTCCTGTAACCACTTTTTAAGATCTATCTATATTTTACTAGTATTTAAGAAATAGAGCAATAGCCAGTGTAACCATATGATTTATAAGTTCCTTTAATAAACCTGTAACTGTTTAAGTTTAACCTGACTCCTTCAGTTGCTGTAATAGAACCAAGCACAATTTAAAAGAACTTCAGCCGGTCATAAAGGGACAGGCATAGGGAGAGCTTGGGCGTTTGGATCTGTGTCACTCCCAGGTGACAAGATCCGTTGGGGCACCTTTCCAGCCTTTCCCAGGCTGCCCGCTGCGAAGGAACTTTGTGTTCTAGCAGTTAAAATCTAAGGTGTAATAAGCTCTTCCTACACACTAGGGCGTCTGTTAGCCTGTTTGGCTACCCTCTGCGACGGGACCTCGGTCCTAGCAGTAAAGTCACGGACGTTAAACACTCGAGGCTCCTTTCAGCCTTCTGGGCTGCCCGCTGCGACGAGACTTCGTGTATTAGCAGTTGACTTAGGAGACATACCCACACACACTGCCCTGACCGTCGGCTGACAGCATGGCAGTGCTAGGGCACCTCACTGGAACAATTACGGGAATCTTTCAGCTGGGGGAAAATAATTTATCTCCTAGATTCATTTGAGAAGTTACCTGAACTGTAATGTCAAAGACTTTCAAAGAAATGCTGGTGGAAGCAAACACCCAGCATAGGAAATGTCAATGCCAACAGTGAATGTTTGGCAAAGGTATAAGCAAGTGAAAATGAGATCTCTAGTGGAATGTGTCCAACAGCCTTCGCTACAGTCAGTGCAACCAATCCTGCATAGAGTGAACAGTCGATTGGTGAGTCCCATTCACCTCGGCTTTTTGCTCCATTAACGTGTGTGGCAAGGAGTTCCACAGGCCAAATATGGATTGTGTAAGCAGTTTTCTTTTATCGGTGTTATATATACCAGCTTTCAATACAATTGATTATTTCCTTCTACATGTATTGTGAGACAGTAAAAATATATGCCTGTTCTACTTTCTTCATCAATAAGGGTACGCCTACACTAGACCCTAGTTTGAACTAGGGAGGTTAATGAGGGTGACCGAAGTTGCTAATGAAGCACGGGATTTAAATATCCTGAGTTTGATTAGCATAATCCCGTCCAGTCGCCATTTTGGAAACTGACTAGCCTGAAGTTAACTGCCCACATCTATACATGGCAGAGAAGCAGGATTCCGAGATAAACCCCTTATTTCAAATTAACTGTTAAACTTCATTCCACTTCTCTGCCGCGTGTAGACATGGGCAGTTACCACATTAGCCTCCCTAGTTTGAACTAGGGGGCTAGTGTAGACGTACCCTCTATGTATAGAATGTAAGGTTACGAGGGATCATCTAAGCTGACCTCCTGTTTAACAGAAGAGCAGGCTGTGCGAGCAGGAGCAACAAATAGGGAGTTTTGAGAGGCAGTTCTCCAGGAAAAGGAGGAGCAAATACGGCACCCTTGAGGTAAGTGGCTGTCTGTAGTGTGTGTTGGGGGGGGGGGGGCGTTACTTGCTCTGTGCTGAGCTTGTGTTTATCTGTTTGGTTTGTTTGTCTGTTTGAAGGAGCGTGTGCTGTGGCCGGCAGTTGGAAGCTGTGAGCTTCTACAGGTTTCAAATCTAGAAGCCTCTGTTCATTGGCTGAGCCTTAGACAGGGGGCGGGGCTATCAGGAAGGCCAGGGCTTTATAAAGCAGTGAGTCAGTGACCAGAGAGCTTTGCAAACAGGAACAGCAAACAGGGAGTTTTGGGCCAAGGTACTCTTGCCAGTCTTTATAGTTTAGTTTAAAGGTTTTAATCAAAACTTCCTGATTTAACTAGAAACCCTCTCAATAACCTTGGTAGCTGTAGGAGAGAATGCAGGCAGAAGCCCAGCAACAAAGTGGAGCTATCCTGTTTAGTGAGCTCAGTGTAACATGTGTGATTACCTGCCCTGTGGGCGGGTGGCGTATGTGTGCATTCGGTGCAAGGAGCTCCTTGCCCTCAGAGACCGCGTACGGGCTTGGGAAGCCAGGGTGGCTGAACTGGAGGAGCTGAGGGAGACAGAGAGGAATGTAGACGAGGCTTTCTGGAGCACTGTAGAATTGTCCCATCTCCGGTCAGACAGCCCCTGGACTGTAAAGGAGGATGAAAGGCTCAGGGAAGGAGAGCAGTCAACAGGAGCAGAGGGAAACCTTCCCATAGTTGGGACCCTCCTTCCAGATGTTGGGGTATCCTCTCGCACTGAGGTTACCTCTCCAGGGAAGGGAACTCCAGTCAGTAGGAAAAGGCAGTTTTAGTAATGGGAGATTCAATCATTAGAAATGTAGATAGCTGGGTTTGTGATGACCAGGAGAACCATATGTTGACTTGCCTGACTGGTGTGAAGTTTGCAGATCTCTCAAGGCATCTAGATAGACTTATGTGTAGTGCTGGGGAGGGGTTGGTGGTCGTGGTCCATGCAAGTACCAATGACATAGGGAAGGGTAGCAGAGACGTCCTGGAGACCAAATTTAGGCTGCTAGGAAAGAGACTGAAATCCAGGACTTTTATGGTGGCATTCTCTGAAATACTTCCAGTTCCACGCACAGGGCCAGATAGGCAGGCAGAGCTTCAGAGTCTCAATGTGTGGATGAGACGATGGTGTAGGGAGAAGGGGTGTAGCTTTATAAGGAACTAGGGAAACATTTGGTATGGGGGAGCCTACACAGGAAGGATGGGCTCCACCTACACCAAAGTGGATCCAGACTGCTGGAATTTAACATTAAAAAAGTTTTTAAACTAAGAGATGGAGGAAAGCCAATTGGTGCAAAGGAGCACATGGAGCAGACAGAGACGTCTCTTAGAGGAGAGTCTATTGATAGAGATTCTCTAAGTTTTAGTCAGGAGGAGAGGATGGAAGAGGATAACGTATGAGCCAGATCAGATGAAAAACATTCACATAAAAAAGAATCAGACACATCAGAAAAGGGGAGACAACGAAACAGTGACAAGTTTTTAAAGTGCTTGTACACAAATGTAGAAGTCGAAAAAATAAGATGGGTGAACTGGAGTGCCTCGTGTTAAAGGAGGATACTGATATAGTAGACATCACAGAAACCTGGTGGAGTGAGGACAATCAATGGGACACGGACACATTCATTCCGGGGTACAAACTATATCGGAAGGACAGAACAGGTTGCGCCGGTTGGGGAGTGGCACTATATGTGAAAAAAAAATTTAGAATCAAATGAAGGAAAAATCTTAACTATATCAACATGTTCCATAGAATCGCTGTGGATAGTAATTCCCTGCTCTAATAAGAGTATAGCAGTAGGGATATATTATCGACCCCCTGACCAGGATAGTAATAGTGACTATGAAATGTTAAGTGAGATTAGAGAGGCTATCAAAATAAATAATTCAATAACAGCGGGGGATTTCAACTATCCCCATAATTGACCGAGTACACATCACCTCAGGACGAGAAGCAGAGACAAAATTTCTCAATACCTTAAATGACTGCTTCTTGGAGCAGCTGGTACAGGAACCCACAAGGGGAGAGGCAATTCTCAATTTAGTTCTGAGTGGCATGCAGGATCTGGTCCAAAAGGTAACTATAACAGGACCGCTTGAAAATAGTGACCATAATATAATAACATTTAACATTCCTGTGGTGAGAAGAACACCTCAAGAGCCCAACACTGTGGCTTTTAATTTCAGAAAGGGGAACTATGCAAAAATGAGGAGGTTAGTTAAACAGAAATTAAAAGGTACAGTGACTAAAATAAAATCCCTGCAAGCTGCATGTACACTTTTCAAAGACACCATAAAAGAGGCCCAACTTAAATGTATACCCCAAATTGAAAAACACAGTAAAAGAACTAAAAAAGAGCCACCGTGGCTTAACAACCACGTAAAAGAAGCATTGAGAGATAAAAAAGACATCCTTCAAAAAGTGGAAGTCAAATCCTAGTGAGGTAAATAGAAAGGAGCATAAACACTGCCAAATTAAGTGTAAAAATGTAATAAGAAAAGCCAAAAAGGAGTTTGAAGAACAGCTAGCCAAAAACTCAAAAGGTAATAACAAAATTGTTTTTAAGTACCTCAGAAGCAGGAAGCCTGCTAAGCAACCAGTGGGGCCCCTGGATGATCAAGATACAAAAGGAGCCCTTAAAGAAGATAAAGTAATTGCGGAGAAAATACATAAATTATTTGCTTCAGTCTTCACAGCTGAGAATGTTAGGGAGATACCCAAACCTGACTCGTCCTTTGTAGGTGACAAATCTGAGGACTTGTCACAGATTGAAGTGTCATTAGAGGAGGTTTTGGAATTCATTGATAAACTGAACAGTAATAAGTCACCGGGACCAGATGGCATTCACCCAAGTGGTCTGAAAGAACTCAAATGTGAAATTGCAGAACTTTTAACCATGGTTTGTAACCTGTCCTTTAAATCAGCTCCTGTGCCCAATGACCGGAAAATAGTTAATGTAACACCAATATTTAAAATCGGCTCTAGAGGCAAACCCATCAGTTATAGACCGGTAAGTCTAATGTCAGTACCGGGCAAATTAGCTGAAACAATAGTAAAGAATAAAATTGTCAGACACATAGAAAAACATAATTTCTTGGGCAAAAGTCAACATGGCTTCTATAAAGGGAAATCATGTCTTACTAATCTATTAGAGTTCTTTGAAGGGGTCAACAAACATGTGGACAAGGGGGATCCAGTAAATATAGTGTCCTTAGCTTTCCAGAAAGCCTTTGACAAGGTCCCTCACCAAAGGTTCTTAAATAAAGTAAGTTGTCATGGGACAAGAGGGAAGATCCTTTCTTGGATTGAGAACTGGTTAAAAGACAGGAAACGAAGGGAGGAATAAATGGTAAATTTTCAGAATGGAGAGAGGTAGCTAGTGGTGTTCCCCAAGGGTCAGTCCTAGGACCAATCCTATTCAACTTATTCATAAATGATCTGGAGAAAGGGGTAAACACGGAGGTGGCAAAGTTTGCAAACGATACTAAACTGCTCAGGTAGTTAATATCAAAGCAGACTGTGAAGAAATTCAAAAAGATCTCACCGAACTAAGTGATTGGTCAACAAAATGGCAAATGAAATTAATGTGGATAAATGTAAAGTAATGCACATTGGAAAAAATAACCCCAAGTAGACATACAATATGATGGGGGCTAATTTAGCTACAACTAATCAGGAAAGAGATCTTGGAGTCATCGTGGACAGTTCTCTGAAGACGTCCGCACAGTGTGTAGCGGCAGTCAAAAAAGCAAACAGGATGTTAGGAATCATTAAAGAAGGGATAGAGAATAAGATGGAGAATCTCTTATTGTCCTTATATAAATCCATGATATGCCCACATCTTGAGTACTGCATACAGCTGTGGTCTCCTCATCTCAAAAAAGATATAATGGCATTAGAAAAGGTTCAGAGAAGAGGAAGTGAAATGATTAGGGATTTGGAATGGGTCCCATATGAGGAGAGATTAAAGAGACTGGGACTTTTCAGCTTGGAAAAGAGGAGACTAAGGGGGGATATGATAGAGGTCTATAAAATCATGAGTGGTGTGGAGAAAGTGAATAAGAGTATAATGGAGATTGCCTATCTCTTAGAACTGGAAGGGAGAGGTCATCAACTCCAGTCCCCTGCCTTCCCAGCAGGGCCAAGTACCATCCCTGATGAATTTTTGCCTCAAATGGCCTCTGTAAGGATTGAACTCACAATCCTAGGTTTAACAGGCTAATGCTCAGGCGAATGCTCAAACCACAGAGCTATCCCTCCCCCCAAGGAAAGTTATTTACTTGTTCCCATAATATAAGAACTAGGTACCACCAAATGAACCTAATGGGCAGCAGGTTTAAAACAAATAAAGAAGTTCTTCACACAGCGCATAGTCAATCTGTGGAACTCCTTGCCTGAGGAGGCTGTGAAGGCTAGGACTTAAACCGGGTTTAAAAGAGAACTAGATACATTCATGGAGGTTAAGTCTATAAATGGCTATCAGCCAGTGTGGGTAAGGAATGGTGTCCCCAGCCTCTGTTTGTCAGAGGGTGGAGATGGATGGCAGGAGAGAGATCACTTGATCATTACCTGTTCGATTCACTCCCTCTGGGACACCTGGCGCTGGCCACTGTTGGCAGACAGGATACTGGGCTGGATGGACCTTTGGTCTGATGTTCTTATGAGATTAATTTTTGCCCTTTAAACCCTTTATTTAGCCCGGTGCGTCGGGTTTCACTAATGCCTAGTTTACACCAGGATTTTGCCTGAAAGAATCATAGAGCTACCTGGGTAGAAGGGACTGTTAGGGTCACCCTGACTCGTCCCTGCCAGGATACAGGATTTTTTACTTGTAAAGTATGCAGCCTTCTTTGAGAAACCTCTATTGGAAGAGTATAAACAACATGACTGTGTCTAGACTGGCAAGTTTTTCTGCAAACGAGGCCACTTTTGCGCAAAAACTTGCCAGCTGTCTACATTGGCCGCTTGATTTTGTGCAAAAGCACTGACTTTCTACTGTCAAAAATCAGTGCTTCTTGCGCAAATGCTTTGATGTTCCCGTTCGGGCAAAAGCCCTTTTCCGGAAATGTTTTTGCACAAGAGGGCCAGTGTAGACAGCTAAAAACTGTTTTGCGCAAAAAAGCCCCGATGGCAAAAATGGCGATTGGGGCTTTCTTGTGCAAAACCGCGTCTAGATTAGCACAGATGCATTTCCACAAAAAGAGCTTTTGCGGAAAAGCGTCCGTGCCAATCTAGACACTCTTTTCCGCAAATGCTTTTAACAGAAAAACTTTTCCGTGACTAGCATTTGTAGAAAATCATGCCAGTCTAGACATAGCCCATATGCAGACATCTATTCCAATATACTCTTGTTCTTAAGAACTTTTTCTTGAGAGTTCATAGAATTAGAGAACACTAGAGCAGGAAGGGACCTTGAGAGATCATTACCTCCAGTCCCCTGCCGTTACCAAAGGACCAAACACTAGCTACATCATCCCTGATAGACGTCTACTCAAGCTGCTCTTAAGTATCCCCAAAGATGGAGATTCCACAACTTCCATTGAAAGGATCTTCCCCCTTGTCCCATGACAACTTACTTTATTTAAGAACCTTTGGTGAGGGACCTTCCTAGTCACATCCAACCTAAACCTCCCTTGCTGCAATTTAAGCCCATTGCTTCTGGTCCTACCATAAGAGGTCGAGAACAATTTTTCTCCCTCCTCCTTGTAAGAAACTTTTAGGTATCTGAAAGCTGTTATCACATCCCCTTCTCAATCTCCCCAGTTCTTGATTTTAAAAAATCACATTCTTTCAGTCTTCTCTCATAAGTCATGTTTTCTACACATTTACTATTTTTTTTGCTCTTTTCTCCCTTTCTAACGTCTACATATATCACATCTACAGGTTCCCTCATATCCACAAGGCTTGTGACCCTATCAAAGAAAGCTATCAGGTTGGTTGGACATAATTTGATCTTGACAAATGCAAGCTGACAGTTATATATCACATTATTATCATCTAGATGTTTGCAAAGAGAATCCTTAATTTCCTCTATCATCTTTCCTAGTTGAGAAGTTAAGCTGATTGGTCTATAATTTACTGGGTTGTCCTTATTTCTCTTTTTATACATGGACACTGTATTTGCCTTTTTGCAGTCTTGTGGAGTCTCTCTTACCTTCCAAGACACTTCAAAAATAATAACCAATGACTCAGATGTCTCCTCACTCTCACCCTTGCTATTCTAGGATACATTTCATTAGACCCTGGTGTCTTGAAGATTTCTGACACAAAGTGTTTCCTATTAACCTTTTCTCTCCATCCAGGCATCTGTACTATGATCATCACCTTAGATCCTGGGCACATACAGGAATTCTCGGAAACTTGAGTATATGCATGAGACACCGTTCCATCTCAGAGTTGGACAACTTCTCCTCTTCTCCATGTCAGATTCCAACACAACCAACTTCAGCAACCCCTCCACCTTCATCTTACTGGGCATTCCTGGCCTGGAGGAAGCCCATGTCTGGATCTCCATCCCTTTCTGCGCCATGTACATCATAGCTGTTTTGGGGAACTTCATGATCCTCTTCATTGTGAAGATGGAGCTGAGACTTCATGAGCCCATGTACTATTTCCTCTGCATGCTGGCTGTCACCGACCTGCTCCTGTCTACATCCATTATGCCAAAAATTCTGAGTATCTTCTGGTTCAATTCCAGGGAAATTGATTTCAGCGCCTGCCTCATCCAGATGTTCTTCATTCATAGTGTCTCAGCAATGGAGTCTGGTATCTTCGTGGCCATGGCTTTTGATCGCCTTATGGCCATCTGTGATCCCCTAAGACATTCCACCACCCTGACAAACTCTGTCATGTCCAAGATCGGCCTGGCTGTGGTTCTGCGTGGTAGCACGCTCATACTGCCCTATCCCATCCTGGCGAAGCACTGGCCATACTGCAAAACTAATGTCATCTCTCACTCGTACTGTGAGCACATGGCCGTGGTGAAGCTGGCCTGTGCCGACATTCGCATCAGTAGTTATTACAGTCTCTCTGTGATATTCTTCCTTACTTGTCTGGATTTGTTTTTTATTGCTCTGTCCTATACACAGATCCTCAGGGCCATCTTTCACCTCCCCACAAAGGATGCCCGATTCAAGACTTTTGGAACCTGCATCTCCCACCTCTGCGCCATCTTAGCTTTTTATATGCCAGGTCTCTTCTCCTTCCTCACGCACCGGTTTGGCCAGAATGTAGCTCTGCATTTCCATATTCTCATGGCCAACATCTACCTCCTATTGCCCCCTATGCTAAACCCCATCATCTATGGGGTGAGGACCAAACAGATTCGGGACAGGCTGTTCCGGCTCTTTTTTCGTCAAGGGTCTTAAATTTTGTCCTCGTGCTCCGGCTGTCAGATTGAGCACTTTGTAGAGCTGGCTGGTGACGTGTTTCCTGAAACATATATTATATATACACACGCTCCCATATGTACAAAGAACTATCGGAAGACCAGGGCTTCAAATATTAGGAAACACTAGAATTAAGGCTGCTTGTGCACCTTAGTGCAGTTCTGTTGTGTATGTGTGTTATGATACCAACTCACAAGTGTGGCCTGCGGGACATTTCCTTCTTTGTACTATGTTGTTTTCTTCTAAACAAGCAAGGGAATTGGAGGTATCTGTATCACTGGGTGTCTTCCAGACAGGACTAGATGACTTTCTGGAGTGTGCTTTGGTCCATACTGGGATGTAATAGTGTAGTTGATTAACCTATTAACTGACAAGCAAAAGCTTATCGGTTAATGCTATGGACTACAGCCAATCTCCCTTCCACCCAGCCAGTAAATTTTTTAGCAGGCTGGCCAGCAGCCTCTCTCAGGGTATGTCTACACTACAAAGTTAATTCGAACTAACACCCGTTAGTTCGAATTAACTTTAATAGCAGCTATACATGCAAACCGCTAGTTCGAATTTAAATCGAACTAGCGGAGAGCTTAATTCGAACTAGGTAAACATTCTACGAGGAGTAATGCCTAGTTCGAATTAAGTAGCTCGAATTAACGGCTGTGTAGCCACTTAATTCGAATTGGTGGGAGGCTAGCCCTCCCCAGCTTTCCCTGGTGGCCACTCTGGACACCACCAGGGAAACTCTTCTGCCCCCTCCCGGCCCCAGAGCCTTTAAAGGGCCATGGTCTGGATACGGTGCTTGTGCCAGTTGCAAGCCTGCCAGCACCCAGCCAGCAGACCCTGCTCCTGGCATGGCATGAGCCAGTCACCCGCTGCCACCCAGCCCTCCGCCTCTCCCCAGGACCAGGCTGGTGGCTCCCAGGAGCCTGCCCGGGACCGCAAGAGGCAGGCACCCGCCTGGTCTAGTATGGGGAACGTGGACCTTATTGAGGTTTGGGGGGAGGCCTCCAACGTCCACGACCTCCGCACTAGGCACAGGAAAGTGGCCGTCTAGGGCAGGATAGCTGCCAGTCTGGCCACCAAAGGCCACATGCGAACCCAGGAGCAGGTTTGCATGAAAATCAAGTTGGTCCAGTGAGACCCCCAACCCTGAGCCTGAGCTTAGAACATAAGAACATAGGAATGGCTGTACTGGGTCAGACCAAAGGTCCATCTAGCCCAGTAGCCTGTCTGCCGACAGTGGCCAGCACCAGGTATCCCGGAGGGGATGGACCGAAGACAATGACCAATTGATTTGTCTGGTGCCATCCATCTCCAGCCTTCCACAAACAGAGGCGAGGGACACCATTCTTGCCCCCTGGCTAATAGCACTCCATGGACCCAACGTCCATAAATTTATCTAATTTCTCTTTAAACTCTGTTATAGTTCTAGCCTTCACAGCCTCCTGTGGCAAGGAGTTCCACAGGTTGACTATGTGCTGTGTGAAGAACTTTTGATTATTAGTTTTAAACCTGCTGTCCATTCATTTCATTTGGTGTCCTCTAGTCCTTCTATTATGGGAACTAATGAAGAACTTTTCTTTATTCACCCTCTCCACACCACTCATGCTTTTATAGACCTATATCATATCCCCCTTCAGTCTTCTCTTTTCTAAGCTGAAAAGTCCCAGTCACTTTAACCTCTCTTCATATGGGACCTGTTCCAAACCCCTAATCATTGTAGTTTCCCTTTTCTCAACCCTTTCCAAGGCCAAGATATCATTTTTGAGGTGAGGAGACCACATCTGTACACATTACTGAAGATATGGTGTACCATAGTTTGATACTTCCCCTCCTTCTTCTTCCCCTGGCTTCCCCCTTCCAGCTCCCTCCTTCCAGGTTTCCCCCTACCCTCTTCCACCCTCTCTCTTCCCCTCTTCCACCTCCTTTTCCCAGTCTCCCCAGAGGTTAATCTCCCCCCCCCAGTTTTGTTAAATAAAAAGAGTTTCTATTTTTGAACACACGTGTCCTTTATTTTTTACATCAGGAAGGGGGGCTAGGGAGGGGTAAGTGGAAGGAGGTGAGGGAGGAATGGGGCAAAAGCCCCCAATGGGGATGACTGGGGTGGATCTGCGGGCTCTTCCACATTCCAGCTCTTTTCTCCTTCCTGACACACAGGTTTGGCCAGAATGTGTCCCTGGAATTCCACATTCTCATGGCCAACATCTATCTCCTATTGCCCCCCATGCTAAACCCCATTGTCTACGGTGTGAGGACCAAACAAATCCGGGACAGGCTGCTCCAGCTCTTTGCTCATAGATGGTCGTTAAGTTTTCTCATGGTGCTCTGGCTCTCACGTTGAGTGCTGTCCTGGGCTGGCTGGTGGCATGGTCCTGGGCCCTATTTTCCTGTGTTCTGGGCCCAATTAGGAAAGGGGCTTTAGAGGCTGCAGCCTTGGCCCCCAGTCTAAAGGGACCCCTTATCCCAAGAGCATGGAATACAGCCCGAATGCCCCATGTTTTGGGCCAGCCCCTCCCAGTGGGCTGGAAGTAAGGTGGCTTTGTGTGCTTCTGGTCCTTCCCATACAGCTGGAGTCATGTTGTGTCAAGTGCTGGGTACTTGTGTGCTGTCCCACCCCTCCTCCCCGGACACTCATCCCCTGCAGCTCCCATTAGCCAGGAATTGCAGCCAATGGGAACTATAGGTGACCATGGGCTGTGTGGACCACCAGAGTCTCCAAAACCAAATGGGAGCTGTCCCAGGTAAGCTCCTCACAACACATCCTCCTGCCGCAGCTCTGAGCCTCCTTCTGCTCCCTAACACCGAGAAACCACACACCAAACCTGAGCCCTTTTGTGCACCTCAGCTCTGATCCATGTGCCACATTCCTACCCCTTGAGAGCACCTCCCCACAGTCCAGATCCCTTGGACCCAGCCTGGAGTCCCCTCCTCCATTCTAAACACGTCTACCACAAGCTCATGCCTGAAGCCCCACACCCAGTGTGTCTAGACTGCAGGGTTTTGTCGACAAAAGTGAGCTTTTGTCGACAAAACTATACCTGTGTCTACACTGCCGCCACGTTCTGTCGACATAACATCGACAGAACTCAGCAGTTTTGTCGACGGCTGTAAACCTCATTCTACGAGGAATAACGCCTTTTTTGCATCTACATTATTATCTGCTTCATTCTGACGTTATTGCATCTACGCTGTCCTTTATGTCTACACTCTCATGTTGACAAAGCATCAAGCTTTGTCGACAGAAGTGGATGTAGTCTAGATGCTCTTTGTCAACAGAAGCCTATAGCCTAAAAGTACTCCCAGTGAGAGCCCACACTCCCTCCCACACTCACTCTACTACCTCAACCTGCAGCCAGTTATCTTGCATCCTGAATCCCTCATTCTGGCCCCACACTGAGCCTAGGGGGCCCCACCAAATCTAATATCCCTGCACCCTGAGAAGAGCATTTCAGCCCTGCCTGTGGGGCTGGACAGTCAGAGGAACATGAATCCCTTTCTTGAGCTGAATGTGCTGCACTTGCATTACAGAATTGGGCCGCGTTCACTGAGGAACTCACGGGGTTGCCAACAGTCAAAGTGCAGACAGCTGGGTACCGGGAACCCCCTTCTCCAGCTCCGTTCCTGCACTACCCCTTTCCGCAAGGGTCCTAGGCCAGTGCTTCCTTCTACTTTCCTGCCTCTGTTACTTACTGGATCATTCCCACCTCTGTCCCCCACCTCCAGCTGCATATTTGGTAGGGGTGAAAACTTCACCGTGATTCCAGGGGTTACTCTACAGTTTGGCAGATAACAAGCAATTAGGGGTCAGGAGCTCTCTATATCACTCCTATAGAAGAGAGAAAATGAATCCTTAGCAGATGCTCTCTACTCTAATACTAACATGGGCTGACCTTGTGTGGCAAGTCTCTTACATGATATTGCTTAGCTTTAATATTTTAATAGAAATGCTCACTGCATCGCTAACTCTTCAGAGAGAGCGACGAGGAGTCCTGTGGCACCTTATAGACTAACTGAAGTGTAGGAGCATAAGCTTTCGTGGGCAAAGACCCACTTTCGCCCACGAAAGCTTATGCTCCTACACTTCAGTTAGTCTATAAGGTGCCACAGGACTCCTCGTCGCTTTTGCAGATTCAGACTAACACGGCTACCCCTCTGATTCTTCAGAGAGAAGGACCCATCACAGCTCCCAAGTTCTATCTCCACTCTTTGAGGGGAGTTGGGTCTAATGGGTTACAAAGGAGCCAGATATTTCTGGAGTCTTTATAAGAACATTAAAAGGCCTTACCCACAAGATCATGCTGAGCCAATCCTTTAGAATCTAAAATCTAAAGGCTTATTACTAAAAACAAAAAGCATGAGAGGTTGTTAAAGTATCATACATTACATGCATCAAATCTCCCAGTTCTTGATGCAGGCTCGCAGCAGAGATGTTACAGCTGCTGGCTTAAAAGTCTTTGGTGTACATTCTATGTCCAGATGGGTCCACAGTTCTTTCCAGCTCGTGATTCCCTGTGAGTCCACATCTGGAGACAGGAGCAGATCTGAAGACCAAAATGGAGGCTGCCACATGGCATCTTTATACCTCCTTCCTGGTCTGTTCTTGGCTGCAGCAGGTCACCTGGTTCGTGGCCTGTCCCTGTGTTCCCTGCTGGTAGCCCTTAGGTATCAGTCACCATTCTTGAGGTGAGTCCTTGGCCTATAGAGGGCTATTGTTCTATGGAGACTTGCTCATTATCAAGGTAAGCTTGTCATGGAGCAGCAAAAGGAAATTTAACATTAAGATATATTTTATCTTAAGCTTATCACTAGTTATTTCAGGAAACTCGGAGCATCATAAGTACTGTACTATGGATAATGAAACAACTATACAAAAATTAAAAAGAGAGCAGCAGCTCTAACTTTGAACTCTTTTGTTTTTCCAATTGACAGATCTAGCCTGTGCTTATCTGAAACATTGTCTAACGGTCCATTGCGTCTGTGGAGAATAAGTGGAGTGTAATGGTGCTCTGATCGCAGCCACAAACCATCATGCTAGGAATTGGGGGTGGGGACATAGAGACACTATTTAGGCTCAACAATATTCAAATGACACCAGACCGTTTGTTGTTTTTTCCCCTACTTCTTGTCCCCTGCACTCTTGCTCCACATACACAAATGCCAAGGGGAGTTCATAGTTGCTATTCAGTTGGTTTTAGGGTTCTTTAATGATGGTGGAACCAGAATAAAAGGAGCACAGAGGTATTCAGAATCGGGACGTATATCCCAGAAGTTTGGAACATTTAGCAATGAATGCATTTTAATTACCCTGCTGCAAGAGAGGCTAGCAGTAGAGGAGTTATTAGGAAGTTTATGTTCCTGTAAGTAATAAAATAATGTTTTCTCACTAGACTGAGGCCTCAAAGGCAAATTTCAACTTAGTCATAAAATAAATGAGGTAAATAGAAGAGAAGTGGGGAACGGTGCAGAATCTGGTGTTCAGTACATTACAGAACCATATTATTTCTAAATGTGAAGTTAATAGTGCAAATGTGTTGAACTTTGAAATGTCAGACTTGTAGCTAATTTGGGGGATGCAATAAAGGAAGCTTATTAGAATTAGGGTTATAGTGGCCTCACAATATTCAGTTTTTTTTAAAAAAAAAACCTGTTACTTCAATGGAAACACCACTAAGATTTAGGGGACCTTTGTACCTTGCTCTCACATAGCATAAAAACACCCAGACCCTGTACTCGGGATATGGAACAGATTTCATGAAGAGAGATTCAAAAGACAAAGAGTTTTCAGCTTGGAAAAGAGATAACAAAGGGGGATGGGAGAGAGGTCTGTAAAATCATGAATGGTGCGGAAAAATTGAATATGAACCTGACATTTACATTTTCACATGAATCAGCGACCAGGAGTGACCCAATACAATTAAGAGAAAGCATATTTCAAATAAACCAAGGAAAATATTTCTTGGCAGCACACTTGTAACACACAACAGAGAGTGTTGTGCAGACCTCAGCAATCACACAGTTCCGGTAAGAACTAGACATGTGCATGGAGGATCCCTCAGTGGCTATTACCCAGGATGGATAGGAATGGTGTCCCTAACCTCTGTTTGCCAGAATCTGGGAGTGGGCAAGAAGGCTTGACTCACATTATGATTGTTGTGTTTTGTCCATTGCTTCTGAAGCACGTGGAATTGGGCATTGTTAGAAGAAGGAACGCGCGGTGTGACAGGCCATTTGTCTTACCCAATGTTGGGTGCCAGTGTCCGCCGGTTCGCCACCTCGGCCATCCGCAGGTCCCACTATGAGGATGGGCTGCGAAAGGTAACAGCGCTGGGACTGGCCCCTCACCCCGCGCGCGGCCTGGCCCCGAGGCCTGCGGGGAGCGGCGCTTCCCGGCCAAGGCGTGTTTCAACAGCCCCCGGGCTGTGGCTGAATAGGGCGCCCCGGGGGACCCTGTGCCCGGCTACAGGCCCTGCCGCTGGCGCGGTGGCCGGTCCCAGGAGGCGAGTTCTGCCCCCGCCCCGTACGAGGGGGTGTCTGGTCCCCTCCGTGGCCGCAGACAAGTCAGAGCTGGGTCCAGCATTCAAAGCACGGAAAGAGCGACCACTGCGTGGCCTTTTCCTCCTCCCGCCGGCCTCTGTCAGCAGCCATGACGAGGTCCCGCAGTGATACGGGTGCGGTGCCCTTGGCCGACCTCTGCCTTCCCTCTTCCCAGCTCCTCCTCCTTCGGTGGTACAAATGATGTGAACACAACAGTATGAGAAAAGCGATGATACTGTAAACGCTTTCTGATGTACCAGCTTGCACTGCCCTTTCAAAGTAGAGCCATCAGCTGTTAGAACATCAACCTCGGGACATTTAGCAAACGGCTTGGTTAGCCTGTATTTTCCCCCTCTTTCCCAAGAGCTTAGCTAATTCAAATATCAAGTTCATATGTTAATTAGCTATTTCTTTCTCCCTTCAAGCTACCTGTCAAGATTTCATTCAGTGTCTAAGTTTTGCTGTTTATAAAGGTAGATGCACAAAGTATTAGATGAAGTGTCTGGAAAAAAAGTAAACATACCTTTGTCCGGCTCATCAATACGATGATTCCCTTGATAATATATTGTGAACATACTTTTTTTTTTCTAGAATATTCCGTTTTCTGTAGAAAACAAATGGCGGCTACTAGGATTAATGGCAGTGTTCTTCGGAAGTGGATTTACCTTGCCTTTTATTGTAGTAAGGCACCAGCTGCTCATTAAAGGACAACCTTTAATTCTGTAACAAGGTAACCAATTCTAGCTATTCCTTTAACCTCTGTTAAAGGAGATGAACAAGCTGAGCTACTTATAAAGCCTAAAAATTAAACTTTTACCTGTATTGTCTCACTTTTAGATATTCTAGTTGTGTGTATAATTCAGTGTAGAGAATATTCTGTGCAGAGAATACAATCTTTTTTTATCAAAAGTGACAGCATTGCTCCAAGTCAAAAGAGTGTATCCTATTATCACACTGCTCTTGCATACCATTTATTGGGGTATTGTGGCACACAGGAACAAACCAGGATGATTAAATATGATACCATCAGTGTTTTCTTGATGTGACACTTATCTGAATGTTGTTAACTACAAAATATATCTGCTAGAATGCAAATGACAAACATTCTGTTCCTTAGGTAAAACAAACTTGGCCATTTAGGAAACGAGCTTTGAAGTCTGTTCACCTGATCTGGCTTTCATAATACGGGCCAGAGAACTCTTCCTCCTTCTCTCCCAAAAATAATTTTTGGAGCCTCACTCAAGAAAAAAAAATCCAAACTTGATCTTAAAATGGTGGAGTCTCCATTACAACTTGATGAGTTTTTCCAATAGATTAATTTAAAATGTATACCTCGTTTAGTCTTAATTTGATTTGCTTCAGTATTCAGCCATTGGATTGTTACACCTTTCTTTGCTAGGTTGAAGAGTGGTTATTAAACTTTTTCCCCATAAAAGTACTTTGACTAAGTCACTTCTTAATATTTTCTTCAGCAAAATAAATTGAGTTTTATAAGCCTAAGATATTACCTTAGCAAATCTCCCCTCTGCCACATACTTATTGTTTCACTATCTCCCTCTTAGACTAAAAGCACTTAAATTGCTCCCAAAGAGAACCTACTAATAGCAATACAATACAGTATTGCAAGTAGATTGGTTTCATCAACATTTACATCTAGTTTAAACATTTCTATAAAAGGATAACTTTTTTTTTTCAAGCTCCAGGCTTCTTGGTGGGGGTCTAGACTCTCAGAATACAAAAATAATTGAATAAATTTGTTTTAGTTGATTCAAAATCACCTGACTCTCCACAGTCTACTTTTACACTGCCACTTCCTCTTTAGAAGAGTTTCGTGATTGGCTCTTCAACTAACTAAGCAACAAGCTTGACACCACTGTATTAGTGGATTTTAAGATGCACATGCAATGATGTGGATAATGGCGGCTTCAGACAGACTAAAAGGGTGGGGGAATATAATGCCTAGTCTACATGGTTTATGGAAAATAGGCATGGTCATCATGAGTATAAAAAGAGCTTGACAAGCTGATTTGATAAATGTAATTGCATAACTGTAATTCTTATAGGCTGCATCTAGACTGGCAATTTTTCCGCAAAAGCACTTGCTTTCGCGGAAAAACTTGTCAGCTGTCTACCCTGGCCATTTGAGTTTGCACAAGAACACTGGCGATATAATGTAAGATTGTCAGTGTTCTTGCACAAATACTATGCTGCTCCCATTCGTGGAAAAAGCCCTCTTGCGCAAATTCTTTTGCACAAGACGGCCAGTGTAGACAGCTCAGGACTGTTTTGCGCAAAAAAGCCCCGATGGTGAAAATGGCGATCGGGGCTTTCTTGTACAAAAAGTGCTTTTGCGCAAAAGCGTCCGTACCAATCTAGATGTTCTTTTCCGCAAATGCTTTTAATGGAAAAACGTTTCAGTTAAAAGCATTTGTGGAAAATCATGCCAGTCTAGACGTGGCCAAATAGTATTGACTTAATATTACTAACTTCTGTGGTGGAGATAGGAGGTTTAGTCTCAGAGCTGAGCTTTATTGTGCTAGGTTCTATATAACCAACAAATATGGCAGCTGCTCTAAGCAGCTTATTGTAATACAGAATTATATTTGGATTAAACCTGCATTGTAGAATATCAAAGTGCTTATTACATGGTTTTAATAGTTAACTACTTTGAGGCCTGTTCATTGTCAATGGAGTGCTGCGTGTTTTGCTACTACGCCTGATATTGTTTAGTATTTTATCTTTATCTGGAAGTGTATCAGATCAGTTGTGACATTTGACCCAAAGATTGTGGGCATGATAAATGAAAGGGCAGTCACTTGGTAAGCTGGGCACAAGTGTTCATAGTATTTTAATACAGCCAAATGCAAGATTATAATCAAGGAATGAGTAGGGAATGCATTTTTGAAAAGCAGTGACTAGAAAAGATTTAGGATGGACAAGCAGTTCAATGTGAGCTCCCAATGTCCTGCTGTGGCAGAAAGGGCTAATGCAATGTTTCTCTGTTTATAAGTCTTAGGGATTGGAGAAGGGGGAGAGGAGTGATGTCCACCCTACTTCCTTCTGCCCCTTTGTGTAAGGAATTGACACAGGAGTATTGCATCCATTCCTAGTTTCTGCAATTTTTAAAAAGGTACCAAATCATTGGAGAGGAAACAGAAAATATATGAATTATTCAAGGGCTAGATACATGCTTCACAGAGCTACAAAAGAAGTTCACACTGTTTTAGTTATCAAGTTTGATAAGTGACTTGATTAGTATAAATTTCTCCCTTGGAGGAAGAGAAATGCAGGATACTAAAAGGCTTCTTTTCCCTGCAGAGAAGGGATAGTGATAACCAGTGGCGTCATAGACCAGCTCAAACTGGCAATACTTCAGTGAGTGACTAACCACTGGAACAAATTATTATGGGAAGAAGTAGATTCTCCATGTCTGTGTAGCCAAATCAAGACTGGATTCCTTTCTGGAAGATACACTTTAAGCAAACAAGTTTATTGTACTTAGCACAGGAATAACTATGAAATTGTGTCATCATACCAGATTTAATTATCCCTCTTGGCTTTTATGTACCTGTTTTATAGTATCCAAGAAATGCAGTGTTGAAGTGCATAGGCCAGCTTCTGTCAAAGACTCTGTGTATAAAGTTCTTGGCCTCAAACACTACTTGAATATTGATATTGGAAGAGGGAATGTGCATTCTAATATTTCATTGTTCTATTCCTTTTCTTGCAGACTTGAGATGGAATATTGCCTGTAAAGCAACTTCTCTTTCCATGGAATAAACGACAGTTATTTACCACACTGGATGTGTTTATAAAAATAAAAGTTTAAATCAGAATATTTGGTATGTGTCTTCTGTTAAATAATCATGCTTCTGAGGATGCTGACTTATGCTGTAGCTTATTAAGTAACAGCATCTTGTTATATGAAATTTACAGACGAGGCTCTTTAGAGCACTGGGAAATGTAGCAATAGCACACTCAACACTAGCAAAATGAAACTAATACCCTTTGTGCTGAATTGAGTAGCTAAAAATTAGAAATAGATTTTTCAAAAATATTTGTGCCACAATTGTTTTAAAAACACCTCTTGCAAAGCCTGACTTCAGTTTCTTTTCAGGGACACATGAGTTAGAGCAAACTAAGTACTTACAGAGTTGGAGCCTACTGATTGTAGCCTACTAATTGTAGTATAGCACCAGTTCTCTCAGGCTGTGTCCAGACTCAGGGGTTTTTTCGGGAAATGTAGCCTTTTTCCGAAAAAACTTCCCCTGCGTCCAGACTCAAGCCGCGTTCTTTCGAAATTAAATCGAAAGAACGCGGCTTTTCTTTCGATGGCAGTAAACCTCATTTCACGAGGAAGAACGCCTTCTTTCGAAAGTTCCTCTTTCGAAAGAAGGCGTTCTTCAATGTAAATAGGGCTTCTTCAAAAGAGAGCATCCAGACTCACTGGATGCTTTCTTTCGAAAAAGCGGCTTGCTCTTTCGAAAGTTCCGCGTGCAGTCTAGACGCTCTCTTTTGAAAGAGGCTTGCAGTCTAGACATAGCCTCAGGCTCTTCATTTCTAGTGTTGGGGTCTAGCTACTTAGATAGTACTGGTCTCGTTTCTCAGAATGGAGCTCTCTAGAAACTGAATCTGAATTCTGAGTACCTAGAAATGGTGCTTGGACTCTGGTCAGACTCAGGAAGGCATAAAAGCATGTGGGTCCTCGGGATGTCATTGGTTAAACAGTAAGCCTCACCCTTACTAGCTGATGGTTACTAGTTAAGCAGATGCCTGGCTGGAGCAGCCTCCTACCCTGCTTAAACAGTTATTTGATTTAAATGGGATTTTATATCCATCATGGGCTTAGTAGGTGGGATCTACCTAAATGTGATTAGCCTGACCAGTGTCTAGAAACTGGAAGGGCTTAACCAGGGCTGTGACTTCCTACTCTAGAAAAAGCTCCCTTTCCCTAGTAATTCAGAATTCTTCTGACTCAGTGTGACGGGGCAGAAGTGCCCCACACTCTGGTCTCCCTGGAAGCCGCATACACGGCGGCACTCGGGCCGGAGCCGGACGCTCCAGAGCATCTGCGCTGCAAGCGGTAGCGCTCGGGCGGAAGCTGGGTGCCCGTCGGTCGGTGGTGCGCCGGCTGTTTGTGGGCAGCCGCCGCGGCGAGACGCCCGGACAGGACTGTGATCAAAAGGGACGTCACCAAGGGGGTGATGTCACCACGTACCCTCGCCACACAGCCGGAAGTGGACTCATGCACAGGGGGTGGAGCACCCTCCCGCGCCAAGCGGCCTGGGCATTTAAACCCCGAGCAGCACTGGTAAAGGGGGGAGCCCAGAGAGAACCCTCCCATGACGCATCGCAGCGGATGAGACCCAGACCGAGGGGGTAAGCCGCCGGCGCAGGTACAGTGGACTGGCGGGGAGAGGAAGCAGCCCAGGGGAGGCAGAGAGCCTGCGGGCTGGCGTGTTACGGCAGACACCCCGCCAGCCGGACCGGACGACGCACGCGTCTGTGTCCTTAGGGCCCTGGGCTGGGGTCCGTGAGAGGGGGCGGGCCTGGACCCCCTATCCCCACTACGGGAGGTAAGATGACCTCTGACGGCAAGGAGGCCCCTCGGGCCGTCAGGGTAATTGATTGGGACGCTGGACGGCGATTCACCAGGTGACGGGAACATGGGACTGGGGACGGAGAGTTAGGGGCGCCATCGGGGCCCCCCGATTCACTCGTTTACACTCAGTATATGATTAGGCTTCTAATGCAACTGGCCTAAGCCAATCTGCACCCTAAAGCCTCCAATTTTGTATTTTAAATTCTTTCTTAAATAAGCCAGTAAAAAAAAAAAAGTCAAACAAGTGTACCTACCTTTCTCAAGGTATCGTTTGTGGAGGACCCTCAACACAAGTTTGTGAATTATCTTCAGTGCTTAGCCTCCCAAAAGCCACTTACCCAAATCTTTTAGTGCCGTAAGTCACAAAAACACAACCTGGATGGCTTGTGAGTCTCCTATAGTGGTTTCTAGCCCCCCCTTCTTTTTGTCTAAATTTTTAGACTACCTGAAATTGAAGTAAGCAATTAAACCTAGTAGGGGATGAACCTTCCTAGAGGTTTCATTAATCTTTAACTTGTGGTGACTTCAGAACAATTCTGGAACACATTGCCAACCCTAGATTACATGACTATCCCAGGAAAACTGAGGCAAATATCTTCAATTTCATGAGCATCACTTTCCTTGTGTGGCCAACAGGGCTACGTAAGGCCTGACTAGAAGCTTTGGATGCTCAGCTCTTCTTAAAGACCTTAATGGAATTGTAGTTGCTCAATACTCATGAGAATCATGTTCTAGGTGTCTGCGTGAATACCCAAAGTTAATGGACAATTAGAGTGAAAACTTGACTCTATAAAAATCAAAGATACAACTCAATGACTTTGAATGGAGTCATACTGCTCTTTCTGGACCAGGCTGCACCACAGAAGTTACTCATTCTGCCTAATAAAAATGAGTTGAGTACAGAATAATCTTCAAGATACTATGCTGTTAGGGTACGTCTACACTACAGCGCTAGTTCGAACTAACTTAGTTCGAATTAGTTAATTCGAACTAAGCTAATTCGAACTAACGCGTCTAGAACTAAAAACTAGTTCGAATTAGCGTTTTGCTAATTCGAACTAGCAAGTCCACATTGAGTGGACTCTGAACAGGGCTTAAGGATGGCCGGAAGCAGTGCCGGCAGGGCATAAAAGGAGGACTTAGAGCATGGAGATGCTGTCTCAGGCTAGCCGAGGGCTGCGCTTAAAGGGTCCCGACCCCCACCCCGGACACACAGTTCTAAGGGGTGCCCCGCTTGCAAAGAAGTTCTGGCTTGGAGTGCCCGGAGTACCCACACTGGGCACATCACACCACTCGGCCATCAGCCCGGCTGCACTTGCCGCAGGCTGCCATCTGGGGATAGGGGGCAATTGGGGGGCTGCAGGAGAGCTTCCACCCCCAGCCCAGTCCTCCCCATCGGGGGCTCATACCCCATTCCTCCCTCACCTCCTTCCACTTACCCTTCCCTAGCCCCCCTTCTTATTGATGTACAAAATAAAGATAACGTTTCTTCCAACATTGACTCTGTCTTTATTGAAAAAAACTGGGGGAGACTGGGAAAAGGAGGTGGGAGAGGGGAAGAGAAAGGCTGGGAAAAGGGAGAGCAACTAACATGATCAGGGGTTGGGAACAGGTCCCAGATGAAGAGAGGCTACAGAGACTGGGACTGTTCAGCTTAGAAAAGAGGAGACGGAGGGGGGACAGGATAGAGGTCTCTAAAAGCAGGGGTTGGGTGGAGAGGGTGCATTCAGAAAAGTTCTTCCTGAGTTCCCATAAAGAAGGACTAGAGGACACCAAAGGAAAGGAATGGGTAGCAGGCTTGAAACTAGTAAGAGAAAGTTGTTCTTCTTGACAAAGCAAATAGTTAACCTGCGGAACTCCTTGCTGCAGGAGGCTGTGGAGGCTACAACTAGAACAGAGTTTAAAGGGAAGTGAGATCAAGTCATGGAGGTTGGATCCATGGAGTGGTATTAGCCAGGGAGTAGGAGTGGTGTCCCTGCCCAAAGTTTGTGGAAGGCTGGAGAGGGATGGCACGAGACAAATGGCTTGGTCACTGTCTTCGGTCCATCCCCTCCAGGGTTCCTAGGGTTGGCCGCTGTTGGCAGACAGGCTACTGGGCTAGATGGACCTTTGGTCTGACCCAGGACGGCCATTGTAAGCTCAGGGCTCAGGGTCGGGGGTCTCAGTGGACCCCCTTGATTTTCATGCACACCTGCTCCTGGGTGACCAGGCTGGCAGCTCGCCTGCCCTAGACGGCCACTTTCCTGTGCCTAGTGCGGAGATCGTGGACGAGGTCCACGATCTCCGCACTAGCCCAGGAAGGTGCCCGCCTCTTGCGGTCCAGGGCAAGCTCCCGGGAGCCGCCAGCCTGGTCCCGGGAAGAGGGGGTGGGCTGGTGGGCATCGGGTGGGTGGCTCTGTGCCGTGCCAGGTGCAGGGTCTGCTGGCTGGGTGCTGGCAGGCTTGCACCTGGCACGGGCACCGTAGCCAGCCCGTGCCCCTTTAACGGGTCCGGGGCCGGGAGGGGGGCACAGAGTTTCCCTGGTGTTGGCCAGAGTGGCCACCAGGGAAACCTGGGGAGGGTTAGCCTCCCACTAGTTCGAACTAAAGGGCTACACAGCCCTTAGTTCGAACTAGCTAGTTCGAACTAGGCGTTAGTCCTCGTAAAATGAGGTTTACCTAGTTCGAACTAAGCGCTCCGTTAGTTCGAATTAAGTTCGAACTAACGGAGCGCTAGTGTAGCGCCTAGGAAAGTTAGTTCGAACTAACGTCCGTTAGTTCGAACTAACTTTGTAGTGTAGACATACCCTCAGATATCTAAATCCTCTCTCTTTCCTACAATACTGTTTCCCACTCAAAGAAGTTGGATCAAGTACACCTAGCCCATCCATGACAGGTTGGTGGTTGGGGTGTGTGTGTGTGTGTGTGTGGTTTTTTTTTCAAAACCACTACTTAATCTCTCGTGTTGGGGATTCCACTATTTCATTTGGAAGCCTATTCCATAATTTAATAGCTTTTATATTTAACTATATAGTCCTAAAGTCTCACCTAAATCTTCTGCTGTAGATAACATACATTACTTTCAGTGGATATGGAGAACAATTGATCACAATCATTTATAATAGCTCTTGCAATATTTGAGGACTTGTCATGCCCCCACCTCATTTTTGTCTCAAGACCCAAAAGCCCAGGTTTTTTAAGTCTTCTCTCATAGGTCCTCAATTTGTTCACAACTTCCTTAAAGATACTTAGTCATTAACAGAAGGCATTTGTTTCCTTTGAGACATTACAAATTATGAAAAATTTTAAATAAACATGCCACATACAGAACTTAGTGCTTCCAGAGATTACTGAGACAAATGTCTCATTAAAGGATTAGTGCTTCCAGATATTACTGAGACAAATGTCTCATTAAAGGATTAAGCATTTTGTGGCTAATAGGTGCAAAGTTTGGCATTCAATTTGTAATGAAAGATGTTGAGGCTCAAGCACTTTTTGGTATTCATAAGTAATTAAGCAACCATAGAGGTGCTGGGGCTATGAACTGCCAAACCTAGAAATGCCAAGGCTTTGCCCTGACAAATTTAGCACTGTATATAGTCATGATTTACACAAACTCATATAAAAATGTACAGGGGAAATAAATCCTGATGTTTCAGGAGAGAAGCTCTGTGATGAAGGAATTCCCATAATTATTAATTATCCATTATAGAAGTTTTAAATATTTCTCTGAAGCAGAACTAAGAATTTTCCAGTAGAGAATGCAGTTACTTTGTAATATTAAAATTTTCTGTGGAAATGCAGATTTCACCAAATAAAAATAAATTGATTTTTCTTCTAGATAAATTGAAACGAAGCACAGTAAAACCCACATTGGAGACCACATAGGATGTTGCTCTGTAACAGTGCTAATCAACCCACGGCATGTTTGTTTGTGGCCCACAGTGTGGTTTGCTTTTATCCGCGGCTCAACACAAAGCCCATAAGTAGGATTCTTTGAACGTGACCTCTACTGGGAGCATGCTCCACATCAGCAAGGCCTCTCCCAGGTGAGATGAGCATTGAAAGATGCAAGCAGATGAGCTGGCTGGAACAGATGGGTACAAGGTGTCTGTGTTTCTAGCCCCCAGGGAGGAGGTGTGGTGCTGGGAGATTGTGAGAAATGCTGGCTGCATAGCTTTGTGGGCAGAGTCTGAGAGGCTCACAGTAGCCACATTTGGGTCCAGAGCCACAGCTTAAAGCTTAACCTTTGTATTCATGTCCGTCAGTGTGAAAGAAGCTATTTGCCTGTAAAAGCAACCACACTTAAGCTGTGGATCTTGGCATGGGCTATGATGATCTTCTGAAACTATATATTAGCCCAGTGGCATTACAAGCATTCATTTTTCTATAGTGACAGTAAAACTCTTTATGCAAATAGGGTACATGCCACTCAGCTTCGTTATTACAGTAGAAACAAAAAAAACTGAAAGGGTGCTGCATCTTGGTCATTCCTTATTATGGCAATAGGAATTTCTCCTACTGAAGGTGCAACTTTGTTAATAGCCCACTCTGCAATCTGTGAATCCCTGCTTCTGACAGATTTCCTAACCAGCTTATGTCTCCTCTTATTGCAGCCCAGAAGATGGGCATAAGCAGCCGTCTGCATCAATACGGCATTGATTTAAAATACATTAAAAATAACAGTATTTGTTGGAATGAATGAGAATTGTTCCATTTTCTGTTTAAACATTCCATAAATAGTTAAGTACTTTTCTTACTTTGGTTATATCACCTTTTTCATTAGTTATGTAGCGAGCATGGAAGAGCAAGCTGCACTTTAAAAAAATGTCACAGTATATATAAATAGCACTTCTGAGAACATTACTAAAGTTCTACTGAACTGCCAAACCAACAAGTTAATGGTGAATTGTGAAGATGAAGACGAGAGAAGAACAAGTAAAAATCAAGGCAAAAGGCCAGTCAAATTACTTTTGTAAAGAAAAACAACGTTGCAGTTCATGACATTTTATGATGACTTTTGCAAGACTAATAATATTTCTCATGGAACCTCAGCTCCTGATGTTAAATGATTTGGGGAAAATCTCAGTTTTTCTATTTTCATTTTAGCCCTTTTGGTTGTGAAGAAAAACTTGAGAGTGTGATGTGATGTGAAGTGAAGAGCTTACAGGAAGAGAATTTGGTGTGTCTTAGGAAATGCACCATCATGTGTCCCAAAACCATGCAGATTATTTATTTTTCTTTACTGCTGTTGAAAATGCACCTTCTAATCATCAGAGCCCTTTAAAATATTTCATGTTGAACATCCAAACAGTGAAGCACACAAAACTACTAGTCATTTTTGAAAATCTTGACCTGTGTATTAAACACATTCTCACATTCTCACATTCCCATGGCCCATGGGAACCAGCCTGAGGCTATGTTCTAGAGCAGCATGAAAGACTCCAACTTAGAGCTTCCCTTAAGCTGTCAAGGCAGGGAAATCCTGCTGATGTTTGATGAAGGGGGAAAGTTGGAAGGAATCGAAGTCTTGAGAAAAGCAGTTTTCAAACCAAGGTCCTCTTTGGAGATCTGTGTTCAGGGAAGGCCCAGCTCTTGTGCTCTTCTAATGCGAGCCTTCCCTCACACAGAGAGTATCACTACAGAATAGCATAGGACAGCAGGATCACATATGACCCCATAAGACAAACAGTGAATGCAACACCAGAGCGAATACAGGATTACAAAAGTAGACAGCACCCCCACTCGGTCACAGGAGGGTGCAGGAAGAAGGCCTGCAGCAGCCATGCACATAGAATCACACAGGGGTGCAGAGAGGCAGGTGCCCCTAAGGAGCTGTATATTTTGGAGGACCCTGCCTGCTTGCCCTTGCAGTGGGAGGGGGACAGCTGGTGCCCCCTTTTCTGTTGTCCCATTCACTGGGGGACAGCTGGTCCCCCTTCCCTGCTCTCATACACTGGGACAAACGGAGTCCCTCCTCCCCTACTAGCCCATGCAGCAGGTGCAGTGTCTTCAACTCTCTCCCATACTACACAGTGCACTGAGGGGCTCAGACCCCCTCCCCATTGCTACTCTGTGCAGCTGGTGCAGCAGTTCCCCCCCCCTTTACTATCCCATGCAAGGGGGCACAGCCAGTCTCCACTTCCCCAGTACCCCATGCACTGGGGCATGGTGGATCCCATGCCTCTTACCACCCAGAGTCTAAGCCCAGGTCTTACCTGATGTACCTTGTAGATCAGGGCATGCTCAATTTCCCTCCTCCCCCCTGCAGCGGGCTATCCCTCTCCCATCATAGCCTGTGCACCAGAGTGTGGCAAATCCACCCTCCCCTGCTATTCTGTGCAGCAGGCGTGGCAGGTGCACCCTCCCATATTCGCCTGTGCATCTGAGTGCAGGGGATTCCCCCATGCTCTCTTCTGCTGTAGGGCATGTCTGCTCCCAGAATCGGGGCATTATAATGTACCACACATAGCATCTCTCTGCCTCTATCCAGTAGCAGCAACAGAGCCCACCCCCTAAATGCCTTGAGAGGATGTGCAGCTCTCTGGCTGTCAGAACCAGAGAACGTGTCCAGACTCAGGGGTTTTTTCGGGAAAAGTAAGCTTTTCCCGAAAAAACTTCCCCTGCGTCCAGACTCAAGCCGCGTTCTTTCGAAATTATTTCGAAAGAACGCGGCTTTTCTTCCGATGGTGGTAAACCTCAATTTACGAGGAAGAACGCCTTCTTTCGAAAGTTCCTCTTTCGAAAGAAGGCGTTCTTCAATGTAAAGAGGCCGTCTTCGAAAGAGAGCATCCAGACTCGCTGGGTGCTCTCTTTCGAAAAAGCGGATTTCTCTTTCGAAAGATCCGCTTGCAGTCTAGACGCGATCTTTCAAAAGAGCCTCTTTCGAAAGAAGCCTGCAGTCTAGACATAGCCAGAGATTGCAGACTCCTGGTCTGCATGGCTTCCAGCACAGGAAGGGGAAAGGGAGACTGAGAAGGAGGGAAGGTTGTTCCTTAGGCCTCTGCTACCATGGCAACAGTATCCAGGAGACAGGGAATGCCAGAACTTCACTGTCGGGGCAACAGTATCCATGAAACAGTCCTTCTGGAAACTGTGTATTTGGGGAACTCCAGTTAGGCTGCAAAAGATGCTGGAATGTGCTTACCATGGCAACACAGGAATAGAACATACGACCATGGGAACACAAGGGCCATACTGGTCAGACCAAAGGTCCAGCTAGCCCAGAATCCTGTCCTCTGGCAGTGGTCAATGGCAGGGGCTTCAGAGGGAATGACCAGACCAGGTAAACGACAAGGTATTCCTCCCCGGTTGTCCATTCCCAGCTTCTGACAGAGGCTAGGGGCATCATCCCTGTCCATGCTGGCTAATGTTGATGGATCCACATTATAAGAATTTCGGGGGGGGGGAGGGGGTTTAAATTTTAAAAATTCTGTTTAAATATTAAAATGCGTGTTATTCATTAACTGCATAAGTGCTAAAAAATTCCAAGGGAGCAGGACAGGTTGGTAGGTGACTCCCCAGGAACCGGATGGAGATCTAAGTGCAGCCATGTAGCAGTTTGGATAACCAATAAACTTACTTACATGGCTTCACACTTACATTCCCACCTATTAATGTGTCAGACCTAAAGGCAACCTCTGGCAAGGAACAAAAGGCTCCTAGCAGGGTCCCCAATTCATAATACATTTCTGCTGCTCCCCCATCATTGACTCATCCACAGTTTATGACTCTGCAGTTCTACCAGTCCAATTAGATTTCCTTGTGGCCTGGAAAAATTTCAGATAGCCCTGGACTTCAGTCTCTTACCTAGCAATCTAAATTTAGCCTTCAGGGCCTATTCCCTATATCATTAGTCCTACCTGCAAATGGCAAAAGGCTCCTACCCACACATAAGCCTGGCTACATGTGTAAAGACAACTTCAACCTTCAAAATGGAACCTCTCTATCCCTACTCCCTCTTTAAGGAGAATGCATGACCCCATTTCCTCAAAATGCTAGCCATTGGAATTAAAGCATTAATACATATTTTAGAAGCAATATGCAGTGTAAAATACACATACAGGATACTGCAAAAGTCTGAAATATATGTTCAAAGATCAGCTTCTTCACACAGCTGTTGCTTTTTATGATAATATTGGTAGAAATATGTCAGTAATATTGTCCAACCTAATACTTTCAAATTATAATTTATAAGGAAGGTCTGAGTGAGCTCTCCTGTGAAAGCTAGTGATAAAACAAAGGGAGAGAGGAAAGTTATAGGACCAGGCTGTATTTAGAGGAACACACCTATTCTGGGTAGGTGTCCAGCAGACAGATCTTTGTTGCCCAAGAGATCACTTTTGGCCAATACTGAGTTACAAATCTCTTTACTGAGAGCAGGGGTAATGAAATGTTCTGCTTATTGTATGAGTAGAAGGAAGCAGAACTGTACTTAGCCTGTTCTGATTCAAGGGTCAGTCCCAACTCTTAACTTCTACTGGGGATGAGCCTTCGTACATCTAAAATGTGGTCAGGGAAAAGAGCACCTGAGCAAACTGTACTTTTGCTTCCCTGTGGGTCCCTGTCACTGCAGATCTAACTAGATATATTCATGGAGAGTAGGTCAATCAAGGGCTATCAACCAGGATGGGTAGGAACAGTGTCACTAGCATCTGTTTGTCAAATGCTAGGAATGGGTGACAGAAGAGGACTCACTTGATGACTATCTCTTCTTTTCATTCCCTCTGGGGCTCCCGGCTTTGGGGCCACTGTCAGAAGACAGGATCCAGTGCTAGATAGACCTTTGGTTTGTCTCAGTATGGCCATTCTTATGTTCGTATCCTTGTGCTGCTGCAAGTTTAGCCTGGCCACTGGCTTCCCTGGGCAGTCACCCAGGTAGGTGGCCCACCCCTAAGGTCAGCCCTGCTTCAAGAGACCAACTTACACAGAACACAGGAGCAGGTAGCTTCAGAAGGGCTATTGGTGATGCAGAGCAATTGGTGATGGAGGGAATGGCAAACAGCGGGAGGAATGAATGAAAGACCTTCTGCCCCCATGATCTCACATGAAAGCACCTCTGAATTCTTCATCTCCACTGACGATTCCAACAACTGTGAGTGGGCTATGGTGGAGGGAGAAGGGAGGGACATGTTTAAGGAATATTTGTTTGTTGGACTATGTTTTATTGTCTTGGCTCCAGAATGCTAGTTTTGTGACTGGGAAATCTAGACTAGTAGGCCCAATTTTTGAAAATGCATCATTTGTGAAGGGCATAATGTCACATTCTCACAATCTGGAGAAGGGAGTTCCCATAGTAAATATTTCTATTATTGTAATTAATTATTTTATAAGAAACCTTCCTTCCCATGCTAGCCCGTGTACTGGGATACAGGGGATGCCCCCATGCTCTCTCACGCCATGGTGCACAGCTGCTCCCCACACTGGGGTATTCTAATCTCTCACATCCAGGGTCTCTCTGCCTCTCTCTGGCGGGGACTCGCCAAGCACTGATTGGCAGCAGCAGCACCACCTGCCCCCTAAATGCCAAGATGGGAAGTGTAAAGCCCTGGCTCCAGGGGCCAGAGGGTGCGAACTTCCGGTCTGAATGGGTCCCAGCACAGAAAGGGGAGAAGAGATTGAGGAGGAGGGAAGGTTGCTGCTCAGGCCTTGGCCACCAGGGCAACCGTGTCCAGTAGACAGGATCTTTATTGTGGGGGCAACAGTATCCATGGCACAATGTGGTTGGAGCCTGTGTATTTGGGGAATTTCAGTTAGGGTACAAGAGATGCTAGAACATGCTTACCATGGCAACACAATAATAGAACATAAGCTCATTGGAACACAAGGGCCATATTTGTCATGCCAAGGGTCCAGCTATCCAGCATCGTGTCATCTGGCAGTGGCCAATGGCAGGTCCGTGTCATCTGGCAGGTGGTTCAGAGTGCATGCTCATACTGGGTAGTGCCATGTGCTTCCGAGAGAATGACCAGACCAGGTAATCATTAAGTTTTCCCTCACTGTTGCCCATTCCCATCTTCTGACAAACAGAGGCTAAGGGCTTCATCCCTGCCCATCCTAGATAACATGGGTGGATCCACTCTCCCAGAATTTAGGGGTTTTAAAAAATTCTTAGTGCCTTGGCTTCCACAGCAACCTCTGGCAAGGAAGAAAAACTCCCATCAGGGTCCCCAGTTCCTGTTCAGTTGAAACCCCTTCTCCCTACATCTTTGTCTCAGCTACACTTTAAGACCCTGCAGTTCTACCTACCTAACTGGCCCAGAGTGTGGAACTGGAAATATTTCAGAGAATGCTACCATGAAAGTCATGGATTTCGATCTTCTACCTAGCAGCCTAAATTTGGACTCCAGGAACTCTCTCCTACCATTCCCTATATCATTGGTACTTACCTGTACAGAGCTACTGGCTTGTCCTCAGCCTACACATAAGCCTGGCTATATGTGTGAAGACATCTTTAACCTACACAATGGGATTTCTCTGTCTATGCTCCCTCTTTGGGGAAAATGTAAGACCTCATCTCCCTGAATTTCCCCATTGAAACTGAAGTTTAATACACTTTAGAAGCATGTGCAGGGTAAAATACACATGCCTGAAAATACATAAGTTTGAAATATACGATGAAAGATTAGCTTCTTCACACAGCTGTTGCTTTTTATGATAATATTGGCACAATTATTTCAGTGATATTGTCCTACCTAATACTTTCAAATTATGATTTATAAGGAGCTCTCCTGTTACAGCTAGTGATAAACCTAAGGGCCGGAGCAAGGTTTTAGAACCAGGCTGTATTTAGAGGAACACACCTACTCTGGTAGGTGTCCAGCAGACAGATGTTTGTTGCCCAAGAGATCACTTTTGGCCAATACTGAGTTACAAATCTCTTTACTGAGAGCAGGGGTAATGAAATGTTCTGCTTATTGTATGAGTAGAAGGAAGCAGAACTGTACTTAGCCTGTTCTGATTCAAGGGTCAGTCCCAACTCTTAACTTCTACTGGGGATGAGCCTTCGTACATCTAAAATGTGGTCAGGGAAAAGAGCACCTGAGCAAACTGTACTTTTGCTTCCTTGTGGGTCCCTGTCACTGCAGATCTAACTAGATATATTCATGGAGAGTAGGTCAATCAAGGGCTATCAACCAGGATGGGTAGGAACAGTGTCACTAGCATCTGTTTGTCAAATGCTAGGAATGGGTGACAGAAGAGGACTCACTTGATGACTATCTCTTCTTTTCATTCCCTCTGGGGCTCCCGGCTTTGGGGCCACTGTCAGAAGACAGGATCCAGTGCTAGATAGACCTTTGGTTTGTCTCAGTATGGCCACTCTTATGTTCGTATCCTTGTGCTGCTGCAAGTTTACCCTGCCACTGGCTTCCCTGGGCAGTCACCCAGGTAGGTGGCCCACCCCTAAGGTCAGCCCTGCTTCAAGAGACCAACTTACACAGAACACAGTAGCAGGTAGCTTCAGAAGTTGATGATGCTGGGCTATTGGTGATGGAGGAAACTGCAAACAGCGGGAGGAATGAATGAAAGACCTTCTGCCCCCATGATCTCACATGAAAGCACCTCTGAATTCTTCATCTCCACTGACGATTCCAACAACTGTGAGTGGGCTATGGTGGAGGGAGAAGGGAGGGACATGTTTAAGGAATATTTGTTTGTTGGACTATGTTTTATTGTCTTGGCTCCAGAATGCTAGTTTTGTGACTGGGAAATCTAGACTAGTAGGCTCAATTTTTGAAAATGCATCATTTGTGAAGGGCATAATGTCACATTCTCACAATCTGGAGAAGGGAGTTCCCGTAGTAAATATTTCTATTATTGTAATTAATTATTTTATAAGAAACCTTCCTTCCCATGCTAGTCCATGTACTGGAATACAGAGGATACCCCCATGCTCTCTCATGCCATGGTGCACAGCTGCTCCCCACACTGGGGTATTCTAATCTCTCACATCCAGGGTCTCTCTGCCTCTCTCTGGCGGGGACTCGCCAAGCACTGATTGGCAGCAGCAGCACCACCTGCCCCCTAAATGCCAAGATGGGAAGTGTAAAGCCCTGGCTCCAGGGGCCAGAGGTTGCGAACTTCCGGTCTGAATGGGTCCCAGCACAGAAAGGGGAGAAGAGATTGAGGAGGAGGGAAGGTTGCTGCTCAGGCCTTGGCCACCAGGGCAACCGTGTCCAGTAGACAGGATCTTTATTGTGGGGGCAACAGTATCCATGGCACAATGTGGTTGGAGCCTGTGTATTTGGGGAATTTCAGTTAGGGTACAAGAGATGCTAGAACATGCTTACCATGGCAACACAATAATAGAACATAAGCTCATTGGAACACAAGGGCCATATTTGTCATGCCAAGGGTCCAGCTATCCAGCATCGTGTCATCTGGCAGTGGTCAATGGCAGGTCCGTGTCATCTGGCAGGTGGTTCAGAGTGCATGCTCATACTGGGTAGTGCCATGTGCTTCCGAGAGAATGACCAGACCAGGTAATCATTAAGTTTTCCCTCCCTGTTGCCCATTCCCATCTTCTGACAAACAGAGGCTAAGGGCTTCATCCCTGCCCATCCTAGAAAACATGGGTGGATCCACTCTCCCAGAATTTAGGGGTTTTAAAAAATTCTTAGTGCCTTGGCTTTCACAGCAACCTCTGGCAAGGAAGAAAAACTCCCACCAGGGTCCCCAGTTCCTGTTCAGTTGAAACCCCTTCTCCCTACATCTTTGTCTCAGCTACAGTTTAAGACCCTGCAGTTCTACCTACCTAACTGGCCCAGAGTGTGGAACTGGAAATATTTCAGAGAATGCTACCATGAAAGTCATGGATTTCGATCTTCTACCTAGCAGCCTAAATTTGGACTCCAGGAACTCTCTCCTACCATTCCCTATATCATTGGTACCTACCTGTACAGAGCTACTGGCTTGTCCTTAGCCTACACATAAGCCTGGCTATATGTGTGAAGCCATCTTTAACCTACACAATGGGATTTCTCTGTCTATGCTCCCTCTTTGGGGAAAATGTAAGACCTCATATTCCTGAATTTCCCCATTAAAATTGGAGCATTATTACACTTTAAAAGCATGTGCAGGGTAAAATACACATGCCTGAAAACACACAAGTTTGAAATGTACGATGAAAGATTAGCTTCTTCACACAGCTGTTGCTTTTTATGATAATATTGGCACAATTATTTCAGTGATATTGTCTAACCGAATACTTTCAAATTATGATTTATAAGGAGCTCTCCTGTGACAGCTAGTGATAAACCAAAGGGCCGGAGCAAGGTTTTAGGATGAGGCTGTATATAGAGGAACACACCTATTCTGGGTAGGTGTCCAGCAGACAGATCTTTGTTGCCCAAGAGATCACTTTTGGCCAATACTGAGTTACAAATCTCTTTACTGAGAGCAGGGGTAATGAAATGTTCCGCTTATAGTATGAGTAGAAGGCAGCAGAACTGTACTTAGCCTGTTCTGATTGATGGGTCAGTCCCAACTCAACTTCTACTGGGGATGAGCCTTCGTACATCTAAAATGTGGTTAGGGAAAAGAGCACCGGAGCAAACTGTACTTTTGCTTCTCTGTGGGTCCCTGTCACTGCAGATCTAACTAGATATATTCATGGAGAGTAGGTCAATCAAGGGCTATCAACCAGGATGGGTAGGAACAATGTCACTAGCATCTGTTTGTCAAATGCTAGGAATGGGTGACAGAAGAGGACTCACTTGATGACTATCTCTTCTTTTCATTCCCTCTGGGTCTCCCGGCTTTGGGGCCAATGTCAGAAGACAGGATACAGTGCTAGATAGACCTTTGGTTTGTCGCAGTATGGCCACTCTTATGTTCTTATCCTTGTGCTGCTGCAAGTTTACCCTGCCACTGGCTTCCCTGGGCAGTCACCCAGGTAGGTGGCCCACCCCTAAGGTCAGCCCTGCTTCAAGAGACCAACTTACACAGAACACAGTAGCAGGTAGCTTCAGAAGTTGATGATGCTGGGCTATTGGTGATGGAGGAAACGGCAGACAGCGGGAGGAATGAATGAAAGACCTTCTGCCCCCATGATCTCACATGAAAGCACCTCTGAATTCTTCATCTCCACTGACGATTCCAACAACTGTGAGTGGGCTATGGTGGAGGGAGAAGGGAGGGACATGTTTAAGGAATATTTGTTTGTTGGACTATGTTTTATTGTCTTGGCTCCAGAATGCTAGTTTTGTGACTGGGAAATCTAGACTAGTAGGCCCAATTTTTGAAAATGCATCATTTGTGAAGGGTATAATGTTCCATTCTCACAATCTGGAGAAGGGAGTTCCCGTAGTAAATATTTCTATTATTGTAATTAATTATTTTATAAGAAACCTTCCTTCCCATGCTAGCCCGTGTACTGGGATACAGGGGATGCCCCCAGGCTCTCTCACGCCATGGTGCACAGCTGCACCCCACACTGGGGTATTCTAATCTCTCACATCCAGGGTCTCTCTGTCTCTCTCTGGCGGGGACTCGCCAAGCACTGATTGGCAGCAGCAGCACCACCTGCCCCCTAAATGCCAAGATGGGAAGTGTAAAGCCCTGGCTCCAGGGGCCAGAGGTTGCGAACTTCCGGTCTGACTGGGTCCCAGCACAGAAAGGGGAGAAGAGATTGAGGAGGAGGGAAGGTTGCTGCTCAGGCCTTGGCCACCAGGGCAACCGTGTCCAGTAGACAGGATCTTTATTGTGGGGGCAACAGTATCCATGGCACAATGTTGTTGGAGCCTGTGTATTTGGGGAATTTCAGTTAGGGTACAAGAGATGCTAGAACATGCTTACCATGGCAACACAATAATAGAACATAAGCTCATTGGAACACAAGGGCCATATTTGTCATACCAAGGGTCCAGCTATCCAGCATCGTGTCATCTGGCAGTGGTCAATGGCAGGTCCGTGTCATCTGGCAGGTGGTTCAGAGTGTATGCTCATACTGGGTAGTGCCATGTGCTTCCGAGAGAATGACCAGACCAGGTAATCATTAAGTTTTCCCTCCCTGTTGCCCATTCCCATCTTCTGACAAACAGAGGCTAAGGGCTTCATCCCTGCCCATCCTAGAAAACATGGGTGGATCCACTCTCCCAGAATTTAGGGGTTTTAAAAAATTCTTAGTGCCTTGGCTTTCACAGCAACCTCTGGCAAGGAAGAAAAACTCCCACCGGGGTCCCCAGTTCCTGTTCAGTTGAAACCCCTTCTCTCTACATCTTTGTCTCATCTACAGTTTAAGACCCTGCAGTTCTACCTACCTAACTGGCCCAGAGTGTGGAACTGGAAATATTTCAGAGAATGCTACCATGAAAGTCATGGATTTCGATCTTCTACCTAGCAGCCTAAATTTGGACTCCAGGAACTCTCTCCTACCATTCCCTATATCATTGGTACCTACCTGTACAGAACTACTGGCTTGTCCTCAGCCTACACATAAGCCTGGCTATATGTGTGAAGACATCTTTAACCTACACAATGGGATTTCTCTGTCTATGCTCCCTCTTTGGGGAAAATGTAAGACCTCATATTCCTGAATTTCCCCATTAAAATTGGAGCATTATTACACTTTAAAAGCATGTGCAGGGTAAAATACACATGCCTGAAAATACATAAGTTTGAAATGTACGATGAAAGATTAGCTTCTTCACACAGCTGTTGCTTTTTATGATAATATTGGCACAATTATTTCAGTGATATTGTCTAACCGAATACTTTCAAATTATGATTTATAAGGAGCTCTCCTGTGACAGCTAGTGATAAACCAAAGGGCCGGAGCAAGGTTTTAGGATGAGGCTGTATATAGAGGAACACACCTATTCTGGGTAGGTGTCCAGCAGACAGATCTTTGTTGCCCAAGAGATCACTTTTGGCCAATACTGAGTTACAAATCTCTTTACTGAGAGCAGGGGTAATGAAATGTTCTGCTTATTGTATGAGTAGAAGGAAGCAGAACTGTACTTAGCCTGTTCTGATTCAAGGGTCAGTCCCAACTCTTAACTTCTACTGGGGATGAGCCTTCGTACATCTAAAATGTGGTCAGGGAAAAGAGCACCTGAGCAAACTGTACTTTTGCTTCCCTGTGGGTCCCTGTCACTGCAGATCTAACTAGATATATTCATGGAGAGTAGGTCAATCAAGGGCTATCAACCAGGATGGGTAGGAACAGTGTCACTAGCATCTGTTTGTCAAATGCTAGGAATGGGTGACAGAAGAGGACTCACTTGATGACTATCTCTTCTTTTCATTCCCTCTGGGGCTCCCGGCTTTGGGGCCACTGTCAGAAGACAGGATACAGTGCTAGATAGACCTTTGGTTTGTCTCAATATGGCCACTCTTATGTTCTTATCCTTGTGCTGCTGCAAGTTTACCCTGGCCACTGGCTTCCCTGGGCAGTCACCCAGGTAGGTGGCCCACCCCTAAGGTCAGTCCTGCTTCAAGAGACCAACTTACACAGAACACAGTAGCAGGTAGCTTCAGAAGTTGATGATGCTGGGCTATTGGTGATGGAGGAAACGGCAAACAGCGGGAGGAATGAATGAAAGACCTTCTGCCCCCATGATCTCACATGAAAGCACCTCTGAATTCTTCATCTCCACTGACGATTCCAACAACTGTGAGTGGGCTATGGTGGAGGGAGAAGGGAGGGACGTGTTTAAGGAATATTTGTTTGTTGGACTATGTTTTATTGTCTTGGCTCCAGAACGCTAGTTTTGTGACTGGGAAATCTAGACTAGGGGGCCCAATTTTTGAAAATGCATCATTTGTGAAGGGCATAATGTCACATTCTCACAATCTGGAGAAGGGAGTTCCCATAGCAAATATTTCTATTATTGTAATTAATTATTTTATAAGAAACCTTCCTTCCCATGCTAGCCCGTGTACTGGGATACAGGGGATGCCCCCATGCTCTCTCATGCCATGGTGCACAGCTGCTCCCCACACTGGGGTATTCTAATCTCTCACATCCAGGGTCTCTCTGCCTCTCTCTGGCGGGGACTCGCCAAGCACTGATTGGCAGCAGCAGCACCACCTGCCCCCTAAATGCCAAGATGGGAAGTGTAAAGCCCTGGCTCCAGGGGCCAGAGGTTGCGAACTTCCGGTCTGAATGGGTCCCAGCACAGAAAGGGGAGAAGAGATTGAGGAGGAGGGAAGGTTGCTGCTCAGGCCTTGGCCACCAGAGCAACCGTGTCCAGTAGACAGGATCTTTATTGTGGGGGCAACAGTATCCATGGCACAATGTTGTTGGAGCCTGTGTATTTGGGGAATTTCAGTTAGGGTACAAGAGATGCTAGAACATGCTTACCATGGCAACACAATAATAGAACATAAGCTCATTGGAACACAAGGGCCATATTTGTCATACCAAGGGTCCAGCTATCCAGCATCGTGTCATCTGGCAGTGGTCAATGGCAGGTCCGTGTCATCTGGCAGGTGGTTCAGAGTGCATGCTCATACTGGGTAGTGCCATGTGCTTCCGAGAGAATGACCAGACCAGGTAATCATTAAGTTTTCCCTCCCTGTTGCCCATTCCCATCTTCTGACAAACAGAGGCGAAGGGCTTCATCCCTGCCCATCCTAGATAACATGGGTGGATCCACTCTCCCAGAATTTAGGGGTTTTAAAAAATTCTTAGTGCCTTGGCTTTCACAGCAACCTCTGGCAAGGAAGAAAAACTCCCACCAGGGTCCCCAGTTCCTGTTCAGTTGAAACCCCTTCTCCCTACATCTTTGTCTCATCTACAGTTTAAGACCCTGCAGTTCTACCTACCTAACTGGCCCAGAGTGTGGAACTGGAAATATTTCAGAGAATGCTACCATGAAAGTCATGGATTTCGATCTTCTACCTAGCAGCCTAAATTTGGACTCCAGGAACTCTCTCCTACCATTCCCTATATCATTGGTACCTACCTGTACAGAGCTACTGGCTTGTCCTTAGCCTACACATAAGCCTGGCTATATGTGTGAAGACATCTTTAACCTACACAATGGGATTTCTCTGTCTATGCTCCCTCTTTGGGGAAAATGTAAGACCTCATATTCCTGAATTTCCCCATTAAAATTGGAGCATTATTACACTTTAAAAGCATGTTCAGGGTAAAATACACATGCCTGAAAACACACAAGTTTGAAATGTACGATGAAAGATTAGCTTCTTCACACAGCTGTTGCTTTTTATGATAATATTGGCACAATTATTTCAGTGATATTGTCTAACCGAATACTTTCAAATTATGATTTATAAGGACCTCTCCTGTGACAGCTAGTGATAATCCAAAGGGCGGGAGGAGGGTTTTAGGACCAGGCTGTATTTAGAGGAACACACCTACTCTGGTAGGTGTCCAGCAGACAGATCTTTGTTGCCCAAGAGATCACTTTTGGCCAATACTGAGTTACAAATCTCTTTACTGAGAGCAGGGGTAATGAAATGTTCTGCTTATTGTATGAGTAGAAGGAAGCAGAACTGTACTTAGCCAGTTCTGATTCAAGGGTCAGTCCCAACTCTTAACTTCTACTGGGGATGAGCCTTCGTACATCTAAAATGTGGTCAGGGAAAAGAGCACCTGAGCAAACTGTACTTTTGCTTCCCTGTGGGTCCCTGTCACTGCAGATCTAACTAGATATATTCATGGAGAGCAGGTCAATCAAGGGCTATCAACCAGGATGGGTAGGAACAGTGTCACTAGCATCTGTTTGTCAAATGCTAGGAATGGGTGACAGAAGAGGACTCACTTGATGACTATCTCTTCTTTTCATTCCCTCTGGGGCTCCCGGCTTTGGGGCCACTGTCAGAAGACAGGATCCAGTGCTAGATAGACCTTTGGTTTGTCTCAGTATGGCCACTCTTATGTTCTTATCCTTGTGCTGCTGCAAGTTTACCTTGGCCACTGGCTTCCCTGGGCAGTCACCCAGGTAGGTGGCCCACCCCTAAGGTCAGCCCTGCTTCAAGAGACCAATTTACACAGAACACAGTAGCAGGTAACTTCAGAAGTTGATGATGCTGGGCTATTGGTGATGGAGGAAACGGCAAACAGCGGGAGGAATGAATGAAAGACCTTCTGCCCCCATGATCTCACATGAAAGCACCTCTGAATTCTTCATCTCCACTGACGATTCCTACAACTGTGAGTGGGCTATGGTGGAGGGAGAAGGGAGGGACATGTTTAAGGAATATTTGTTTGTTGGACTATGTTTTATTGTCTTGGCTCCAGAATGCTAGTTTTGTGACTGGGAAATCTAGACTAGGGGGCCCAATTTTTGAAAATGCATCATTTGTGAAGGGCATAATGTCACATTCTCACAATCTGGAGAAGGGAGTTCCCGTAGTAAATATTTCTATTATTGTAATTAATTATTTTATAAGAAACCTTCCTTCCCATGCTAGCCCGTGTACTGGGATACAGGGGATGCCCCCATGCTCTCTCACGCCATGGTGCACAGCTGCTCCCCACACTGGGGTATTCTAATCTCTCACATCCAGTGTCTCTCTGCCTCTCTCTGGCGGGGACTCGCCAAGCACTGATCGGCAGCAGCAGCACCACCTGCCCCGTAAATGCCTAGATGGGAAGTGTAAAGCCCTGGCTCCAGGGGCCAGAGGTTGCGAACTTCCGGTCTGAATGGGTCCCAGCACAGAAAGGGGAGAAGAGATTGAGGAGGAGGGAAGGTTGCTGCTCAGGCCTTGGCCACCAGGGCAACCGTGTCCAGTAGACAGGATCTTTATTGTGGGGGCAACAGTATCCGTGGCACAATGTAGCTGGAGCCTGTGTATTTGGGGAATTTCAGTTAGGGTACAAGAGATGCTAGAACATGCTTACCATGGCAACACAATAATAGAACATAAGCTCATTGGAACACAAGGGCCATATTTGTCATGCCAAGGGTCCAGCTATCCAGCATCGTGTCATCTGGCAGTGGTCAATGGCAGGTCCGTGTCATCTGGCAGGTGGTTCAGAGTGCATGCTCATACTGGGTAGTGCCATGTGCTTCCGAGAGAATGACCAGACCAGGTAATCATTAAGTTTTCCCTCCCTGTTGCCCATTCCCATCTTCTGACAAACAGAGGCTAAGGGCTTCATCCCCGCCCATCCTAGATAACATGGGTGGATCCACTCTCCCAGAATTTCAAATTATGATTTATAAGGAGCTCTCCTGTGACAGCTAGTGATAAACCAAAGGGCGGGAGGAAGGTTTTAGGACCTGGCTGTATTTACAGAAACACAACTACTCTGGGTAGGTGTCCAGCAGACAGATCTTTGTTGCCCAAGAGATCACTTTTGGCCAGTATTGAGTTAAAAATCTCTTTACTGAGAGCAGGGGTAATGAAATGTTCCACTTTTAGTATGAGTAGAGGGAAGCAGAACTGTACTTAGCCTGTTCTGATTGATGGCCAGTCCTAGCACTTAACTTCTGCAGGTACTGAGCCTTGGTATATCTAAGCTTGGCAGTTCATAGTCCCAGGACATGCGTTTCCCTCATCAATTATGAAAGTGAAAAGCTTGCTCATGTTTAATGGACGCTAATCTAAGAATCTGCATTACAGTAAGTTGTATGACCAATGCAGTTTTGTTTTTTTCATTTAATTTATTCAGCCCCGGCATTTAACTTCTACTTGCAGTGAGCCTTCATATATCTAAGTCTGGCAGTACATAGGCCCAGGAGCTCGTGTTCCCACATCAGTTATGAAATGAAAAACCTGCCTGAGCACAGTACCTAAGGGTATGTTTACACTACCCTGCTACTTCGAACTAGCGGGGCAATGTAGGCATACCGCACTTGCAAATGAAGCCCGGGATTTGAATTTCCCGGGCTTCATTTGCATAAGCGGGGAGCCGCCATTTTTAAAACCCCGCTGGTTCGAACCCCGTGCAGCGTGGCTACACGGGGCACGAACTAGGTAGTTCGAACTAGGCTTCCTAGTTCCAACTACCGTTACTCCTCGTTAAATGATACTAGGAGGGTCGTGTAGACATACCCTAACCGCTTGAGCCCCAGGACCTCGTTCACTGCTAAGTGGGCAACAGATCTGCGCTCGCTAAGCAAGCGATTTGGATGCCTGATCCCAGTGGAAAGTGATTGAAAGGGAGGAGGGTGAAATTGTGTGTTCCTTGTTGGTGTAGACTTTGTCTAAGAGTCACAGGCGCTATCCTACCTGCCCACTCCCCTCTTTTAAACTAATGTTTGATTAAACTCTACAGTGACTATTAGGGCTGCACTCTGTAAATATCTGGTCTAAGTTCTGAATCTGGTTGTGAGACAATGTTTCTCTTGAAGAGACTTCCCAGTTCACACTATCAGTAAGGGCTTGCCCACTGAACACTGGAATCACTGAGATCTGGGAGGAACCTGCAGCAGAGCTAACCTTAGGGAAAATGACCCCCTGGGAAAACTTGTCGTTTGGCACACTGCTCCCCATGAGTATCTGGCAGTGCACATATCTGTCCTGCAGTGCAGTGTACCCGGGCCCCCGTCTTTCCTGGGAGTTCATGGCAGTAGGTGGCCCACCTGTATGACTGGTGCTGCCTTAAGATATTGACTTGCAGAGGGTGCGCTGCATCTGAGCCGGTGGCATCAGAAGTTGAAAATGCAGGGCCAAGGGTGACAGAGCGACGGAGTGAATGCAAACCGCTGGAGGAAAGAGTGAAGTACTTTCTGCCCCCAGATCCACAGGGGTGGGAGGTGATCTCACATGAAAGCAAGTCTGAAATCTTTGTCTCCGCTGATCAATGACAACAAGTGTGAGGTACGGTGTAGGAAGAAGGGAGGGACATAGAATCATAGAATACTAGGACTGGAAGGGACCTCGAGAGTCATCGAGTCCAGTCCCCTGCTCCCGTGGCAGGACCAATTATTGTCTAGACCATCACTGATAGACATTTATCTAACATACCCTTAAATATCTCCAGAGATGGGGATTCCACAACCTCCCTGGGCAATTTATTCCAGTGTTTGACTACCCTGACAGTTAGGAACTTTTTCCCAATGTCCAACCTAAACCTCCCTTGCTGCAGTTTAAGCCCATTGCTTCTTGTTCTAACATGTTAAAGAGACATTTGTTTCTTGGTCTATGTTTTAGTGACTTGGCTTCAGAATGTTTGATTTGTGACTGGGAAACACATATGTTTCCTAGTAGGGCAAGTTTTTAAAAAATGTATAGTTTGTGAAGGTCATTTTGTCACATACTTTCTGTCTGGAGAGGTGATTACCTTGAGGAGTTCCTGTACTACATATTTTAATTATAATAATTAATTCTTACATAAGAATGGCCACACTGCTCAGACCAATGATCCATGTAGTCCAGTATCTTGTCTTCTGACAGTGGCCAATACCAGGTGCTTCAAAGGGAAAGAACACAACAGGTAATCATTGAGTGATCCATTCCTGGTTGTCCACTTCTAGCTTCTAGACTCTAGCCAACAAAGACTTTCAACAGTCAGTGCATGTTATGGCATCCCTTCCCACCCTGGCTAATCATGAACATAACAGACAAAGCTTACATGAACTTACCTAGTTCTTTTTTTAATTCTGTGATAGTTTTAGACTTTACAACATCCTCTGACAAGGAGTTTCTAAAGCTGGCTGTGCACAGTCTGAAGAAGTACTTTCTTTTGATAGTTTTAAATTGATGCCTATTAATGTAATTCAGTAACCCCTGGTTTTTGGGTTAAGAGAAAGGATATATAACATTTCCTTATTCACTTTCTTCACATCAGCCAAGATTTTACAGACTGCAATCATAGCCCCTCTCAGTCATCTTTTTCCAACTTGAAAATGTCTTTTTCATGTCTCCTGATATGGAATCGCATTCCATGCCCTTAATCATTTTGGTTACTGGTCTCTATTGCTTTTTCAATTTCAAATTAGCTTATTTGAGACTGGGTGCCCAGAACGGCATACAGTTTTCAAGATGTCAATGGATTTATATAGTGAAAGTGGAGGAGCTTGGTTTGCCAGACTCATCAGCAAAACCATAATGACAACACACATGAAAACATTGCAAAACACAACATCTCTGGCATACATGGACATACAATACACCTTATAAACTAGTCACTGTCAAAAGTCAATTTTAGAAGTATTTGATGATGATGTCATTAATAATCCTGGTGATACAACACAGTTTATACAGAATTTCTATTTAAGCAAGAAATAACATACAATACAAAGTGGAGGCTTATATTATGCACATAGAATCATAGAATCATAGAATCATAGGACTGGAAGGGACCTCAAGAGGTCATCGAGTCCAGCCCCCCGCCCTCAAGGCAGGACCAAGCTCCGTCTACACCATCCCTGACAGATGTCTATCTAACCTGTTCTTAAATATCTCCAGAGAGGGAGATTCCACCACCTCCCTTGGCAATTTATTCCAATATTTGACCACCCTGACAGTTAGGAATTTTTCCTAATGTCCAATCTAAACCTCCCCTGCTGCACTTTAAGCCCATTACTCCTTGTCCTGTCCTCAGAAATCAAGAGGAACAAATTTTCTCCTTCCTCCTTGTGACACCCTTTTAGATATTTGAAAACCGCTATCATGTCCCCCCTTAATCTTCTTTTTTCCAAACTAAACAAGCCCAGTTCATGAAGCCTGGCTTCATAGGTCATGTTCTCTAGACCTTTCATCATTCTTGTCGCTCTTCTCTGTACCCTTTCCAATTTCTCCACATCTTTCTTGAAATGTGGCGCCCAGAACTGGACACAGTACTCCAGTACATTGTCACTAGTTTAATCGTGAAGTTGAACGCTAGCTCTGAGTAAGACTGGCAAATGCTCACTGCCTTTTCTGAAGAAATTCATTGCACTGCTTAGAAGCATGCAGTGCAACTGTGCTATGATAAAGCAGCTGCAAAAGTGAAGAACTCTCTGACGAGTGTTCCCTGGAAGCGAAATGCTTGAACAGCCCTCCAGAAGAGATATAGATGCCACCAAACTGATAAGCAGACAGCCCACAATCACCCACAACTGGTAAACGTATGTATTGATGGTGCATAACTGAGCTTGCTTTGGTGCATATAACAATAAAAAAAACTTAACTGAAACCCAAATAGATAGGTTCTTGAGACTCTACAGCTTCCTGCAGACTGTGCCAGACTGAAAGAGAAGGTAACAGCAGGGATTTCACCTTGACCCGCAAGCTGAAATGACCTACAATGGTGTATGAGTGCAGCTACTTGATTATATCCTTCAGGCTTCACTGTCTTGCGAGGGAAAGGGACCACAATGAGGATGGAGAGAGGGCTTTGTAGTCTTCGACCATGGGATGTTGTACCAGGAATTGTTAATAAGAGACAGGATATAAAACACAAAGAGAGGGAAGATCATCTTCACAGCCAGGCTTGCCAACTTAGTGAGGAGGCCTTTAAATTAGGTTATCCAGGGGATGGAGACCTAAGCCTTTGGGAAGTAAGGAGAATACCAGAAGGAAAAATAAGAAGAAGGGCAGAAGAGAGAAAGACTCATGATTAATACAGAGAAAGAAAGACAATTGGCTAGTTATCTGAGGTACCTGTATATGAACGGAAGAAGTCTGGGAAACAAACAGGAAAGAATGGGAACTAGAATGTGATTGGAATAAGAGAGACTTGGTGGGGTAAGTTGTATGACTGGAGCACAGTCATGGAAGCAGATGAAATGCTCAGAAAGGACCGGCAGGTGAGAAAAGTTCGAGGAATTCAACCATACGTAAAAAACCAGCAGGATTGTTCATCACACCAGCCTGAAATAAGGGAAAAGACCATTGGAAGACTTTGGGTAAGATGAGAGGGTATGTCTACACTATCTCCCTAGTTCGAACTAGGGTGGTTAATGTAGGCAACCGGAGTTGCAAATGAAGCCCGGGATTTGAATTTCCCGGGCTTCATTTGCATATTGCCGGGCGCAGCCATTATTAAATGTCCGCTAGTTCGGACTCCATGCCCGTGGCTACACGCGGCACGAACTAGGTAGTTCGGATTAGGCTTCCTATTCGGAACTACCGTTACTCCTCGTGGAACTAGGGTGGTAGTGTAGACATACCCAAAGTGACTCCGGTGGTATCATGGTTAGGGTCTGTTTTTACAAGGATGAGGCAGACGTGTCTTTCTTTGCACAACTAACAGATTTTCTTATGAACTTCATGAACTGAAGTCAACAACTGGAGGCCCTGGTTCTCACGGAGGACTGCAATCCCCGTAGCATCTGCTGGAAGGGCAAAACATTTGTGCACAAACAAGTTAGAAAGTTTGTGGAGAGCACTGAGAACAGCTTCCCGGAGCAGTGATGGAGGAACCAACTAGGTGTCATACGCCGCCTGATCTCCTGCTGCTAAGCAGAGAAGATTTGTTAGGAAAAGCAGCATTTGGTGGCACTGGGACATCAGTGAACATAAGAGGGATGAATTAAGGATGTGTTCCAAAAGGAAAGCGGATGAAGCGGACCCGGCCCGCGCCTCCCCGCGAGGGAGGGCGGCCGACCAAGTGGCCCCGGCAGAGGAGAAAAATTCGAGGTATTGCATTGTACGTAAGGGAACTCGTTGATTGTTCAGAACTTCAGAATGGGACTGGGGAAAAGCCCACTGGATTTCTTTGAGTAAGATCAGAGCAACTCTGCTGTTGTCATTGTGGGGGTCTGTTTTTCCAAGGAGAATGGGGCAGATGTATCTTTCTTTGGACAACTCAGAGATGAACTGAAGTCCTCAGATGAGACGCCCTGGTTCTCACAGGGGACTACAATCACCCTGACATCTGTTGGAAGAGCAATATATTTGTGCATCAACCATCTACGAACTTTGTGGACAGCGTTGAAGACACCTTCCTGGGGTAAGTGATGGAGGAAACAGCCTGGTGTCATGCTCCTCTTGACCTGCTGCCGCCAAGAAGTGAAGAACTGTTAGGAGAAGTGAGGGAGGACCGCCGACAAAGAGACCCCGGTCCGCACCTCCCTACGAGGCTTGGCGGCCGACGTGGCGGCCCAGGCACGCCCCTCCAAGCGACTGGAAGAGAAGGCAGCATCAGGCACTTGACCATGACCCTCAAGCTGAAATGACCTGAAATGGCGTACGAGTGCAGCAACTTGATTGTATCCTCCAGGCTTCACTGTCCTGCGAGGAACAGGGACCACAATGAGGATGGAGAGAGGGCTTTGTAGCCTTCGACCGTGGGATGTTGTTGCAGGAATTGTTAGTAAGAGACGGGATCTAGCAAACAAAGGGAGGGAAGATCATCTTCACAGCCAAGCTTGCTAACTTAATGAGGAGGCCTTTCAATTAGGCTATCCAGGGCATGGAGACGTAAGCCCTGTGGCAAACAAGGAGAAAATCAGAAGGAAACATGAGGAGAAGAGAGAAAGACTCATGATTCATTCAGAGAAAGTAAGGCAATTGGCTAGGTATCTTAGGTACCTGTATATGAAACGGAAGAAGTGTGAGAAACAAACAGGAAAGAATGGGAACTACAACGAAGCGGCCCCGGCCCGCGCCTCCCTGCGAGGGAGGGCGGCCGACGAAGCGGCCCCGGCCCGCGCCTCCCTGCGAGGGAGGGCGGCCGACTCAAAGGCCCCGGCCCGCGCCTCCCTGCGAGGGAGGGCGGCCGACTCAGAGGGCCCGGCCCGCGCCTCCCTGCGAGGGAGGGCGGCCGACTCAGAGGCCCCGGCCCGCGCCTCCCTGCGAGGGAGGGCGGCCGACTCAGAGGGCCCGGCCCGCGCCTCCCTGCGAGGGAGGGCGGCCGACGAAGCGGCCCCGGCCCGCGCCTCCCTGCGAGGGAGGGCGGCCGACGAAGCGGCCCCGGCCCGCGCCTCCCTGCGAGGGAGGGCGGCCGACGATGCGGCCCCGGCCCGCGCCTCCCTGCGAGGGAGGGTGGCCGACTCAGAGGCCCCGGCCCGCGCCTCCCTGCGAGGGAGGGCGGCCGACGAAGCGGCCCCGGCCCGCGCCTCCCTGCGAGGGAGGGCGGCCGACGAAGCGGCCCCGGCCCGCGCCTCCCTGCGAGGGAGGGCGGCCGACGAAGCGGCCCCGGCCCGCGCCTCCCTTCGAGGGAGGGCGGCCGACTCAGAGGCCCCGGCCCGCGCCTCCCTGCGAGGGAGGGCGGCCGACTCAGAGGGCCCGGCCCGCGCCTCCCTGCGAGGGAGGGCGGCCGACGATGCGGCCCCGGCCCGCGCCTCCCTGCGAGGGAGGGCGGCCGACGAAGCGGCCCCGGCCCGCGCCTCCCTGCGAGGGAGGGCGGCCGACGAAGCGGCCCCGGCCCGCGCCTCCCTGCGAGGGAGGGCGGCCGACGAAGCGGCCCCGGCCCGCGCCTCCCTGCGAGGGAGGGCGGCCGACTCAAAGGCCCCAGCCCGCGCCTCCCTGCGAGGGAGGGCGGCCGACTCAGAGGGCCCGGCCCGCGCCTCCCTGCGAGGGAGGGCGGCCGACTCAGAGGGCCCGGCCCGCGCCTGCCTGCGAGGGAGGGCGGCCGACGAAGCGGCCCCGGCCTGCGCCTCCCTGCGAGGGAGGGCGGCCGACGAAGCGGCCCCGGCCCGCGCCTCCCTGCGAGGGAGGGCGGCCGACTCAGAGGCCCCGGCCCGCGCCTCCCTGCGAGGGAGGGCGGCCGACTCAGAGGCCCCGGCCCCCGCCTCCCTGCGAGGGAGGGCGGCCGACGAAGCGGCCCCGGCCCGCGCCTCCCTGCGAGGGAGGGCGGCCGACGAAGCGGCCCCGGCCCGCGCCTCCCTGCGAGGGAGGGCGGCCGACTCAGAGGGCCCGGCCCGCGCCTCCCTGCGAGGGAGGGCGGCCGACTCAGAGGCCCCGGCCCGCGCCTCCCTGCGAGGGAGGGCGGCCGACTCAGAGGGCCCGGCCCGCGCCTCCCTGCGAGGGAGGGCGGCCGACTCAGAGGCCCCGGCCCGCGCCTCCCTGCGAGGGAGGGCGGCCGACTCAGAGGGCCCGGCCCGCGCCTCCCTGCGAGGGAGGCCGGCCGACGATGCGGCCCCGGCCCGCGCCTCCCTGCGAGGGAGGGCGGCCGACGAAGCGGCCCCGGCCCGCGCCTCCCTGCGAGGGAGGGCGGCCGACGAAGCGGCCCCGGCCCACGCCTCCCTGCGAGGGAGGGCGGCCGACTCAGAGGGCCCGGCCCGCGCCTCCCTGCGAGGGAGGGCGGCCGACTCAGAGGCCCCGGCCCGCGCCTCCCTGCGAGGGAGGGCGGCCGACTCAGAGGGCCCGGCCCGCGCCTCCCTGCGAGGGAGGGTGGCCGACTCAGAGGCCCCGGCCCGCGCCTCCCTGCGAGGGAGGGCGGCCGACGAAGCGGCCCCGGCCCGCGCCTCCCTGCGAGGGAGGGCGGCCGACGAAGCGGCCCCGGCCCGCGCCTCCCTGCGAGGGAGGGCGGCCGACTCAGAGGGCCCGGCCCGCGCCTCCCTGCGAGGGAGGGTGGCCGACTCAGAGGCCCCGGCCCGCGCCTCCCTGCGAGGGAGGGCGGCCGACGAAGCGGCCCCGGCCCGCGCCTCCCTGCGAGGGAGGGCGGCCGTCGAAGCGGCCCCGGCCCGCGCCTCCCTGCGAGGGAGGGCGGCCGACGAAGCGGCCCCGGCCCGCGCCTCCCTTCGAGGGAGAGCGGCCGACTCAGAGGGCCCGGCCCGCGCCTCCCTGCGAGGGAGGGCGGCCGACGAAGCGGCCCTGGTCCGCGCCTCCCTGCGAGGGAGGGCGGCCGACTCAGAGGCCCCGGCCCGCGCCTCCCTGCGAGGGAGGGCGGCCGACCAAGCGGCCCCGGCCCGCGCCTCCCTGCGAGGGAGGGCGGCCGACCAAGCGGCCCCGGCCCGCGCCTCCCTGCGAGGGAGGGCGGCCGACCAAGTGGCCCCGGCCCGCGCCTCCCTGCGAGGGAGGGCGGCTGATGAAGCGGCTCCGGCCCGCGCCTCCCTGCGAGGGAGGGCGGCCGACCAAGCGGCCCCGGCCCGTGCCTCCCTGCGAGGGAGGGCGGCCGACGAAGCGGTCCCGGCCCGCGCCTCCCTGCGAGGGAGGGCGGCCGACTCAGAGGGCCCGGCCCGCGCCTCCCTGCGAGGGAGGGCGGCCGACGATGCGGCCCCGGCCCGTGCCTCCCTGCGAGGGAGGGTGGCCGACTCAGAGGCCCCGGCCCGCGCCTCCCTGCGAGGGAGGGCGGCCGACGAAGCGGCCCCGGCCCGCGCCTCCCTGCGAGGGAGGGCGGCCGACGAAGCGGCCCCGGCCCGCGCCTCCCTGCGAGGGAGGGCGGCCGACGAAGCGGCCCCGGCCCGCGCCTCCCTGCGAGGGAGGGCGGCCGACTCAGAGGCCCCGGCCCGCGCCTCCCTGCGAGGGAGGGCGGCGGACGAAGCGGCCCCGGCCCGCGCCTCCCTGCGAGGGAGGGCGGCCGACGAAGCGGCCCCGGCCCGCGCCTCCCTGCGAGGGAGGGCGGCCGACTCAGAGGCCCCGGCCCGCGCCTCCTTGCGAGGGAGGGCGGCCGACTCAGAGGGCCCGGCCCGCGCCTCCCTGCGAGGGAGGGCGGCCGACGAAGCGGCCCCGGCCCGCGCCTCCCTGCGAGGGAGGGCGGCCGACTCAGAGGCCCCGGCCCGCGCCTCCCTGCGAGGGAGGGCGGCCGACGAAGCGGCCCCGGCCCGCGCCTCCCTGCGAGGGAGGGTGGCCGACTCAGAGGCCCCGGCCCGCGCCTCCCTGCGAGGGAGGGCGGCCGACGAAGCGGCCCCGGCCCGCGCCTCCCTGCGAGGGAGGGCGGCCGACGAAGCGGCCCCGGCCCGCGCCTCCCTGCGAGGGAGGGCGGCCGACGAAGCGGCCCCGGCCCGCGCCTCCCTTCGAGGGAGGGCGGCCGACTCAGAGGGCCCGGCCCGCGCCTCCCTGCGAGGGAGGGCGGCCGACTCAGAGGCCCCGGCCCGCGCCTCCCTGCGAGGGAGGGCGGCGGACGAAGTGGCCCCGGCCCCCGCCTCCCTGCGAGGGAGGGCGGCCGACTCAGAGGCCCCGGCCCGCGCCTCCCTGCGAGGGAGGGCGGCCGACGAAGCGGCCCCGGCCCGCGCCTCCCTGCGAGGGAGGGCGGCCGACTCAGAGGGCCCGGCCCGCGCCTCCCTGCGAGGGAGGGCGGCCGACTCAGAGGCCCCGGCCCGCGCCTCCTTGCGAGGGAGGGCGGCCGACTCAGAGGGCCCGGCCCGCGCCTCCCTGCGAGGGAGGGCGGCCGACGAAGCGGCCCCGGCCCGCGCCTCCCTGCGAGGGAGGGCGGCCGACGAAGCGGCCCCGGCCCGCGCCTCCCTGCGAGGGAGGGCGGCCGACTCAGAGGCCCCGGCCCGCGCCTCCCTGCGAGGGAGGGCGGCCGACGAAGCGGCCCCGGCCCGCGCCTCCCTGCGAGGGAGGGTGGCCGAATCAGAGGCCCCGGCCCGCGCCTCCCTGCGAGGGAGGGCGGCCGACGAAGCGGCCCCGGCCCGCGCCTCCCTGCGAGGGAGGGCGGCCGACGAAGCGGCCCCGGCCCGCGCCTCCCTGCGAGGGAGGGCGGCCGACGAAGCGGCCCCGGCCCGCGCCTCCCTTCGAGGGAGGGCGGCCGACTCAGAGGGCCCGGCCCGCGCCTCCCTGCGAGGGAGGGCGGCCGACTCAGAGGCCCCGGCCCGCGCCTCCCTGCGAGGGAGGGCGGCCGACTCAGAGGGCCCGGCCCGCGCCTCCCTGCGAGGGAGGGCGGCCGACGATGCGGCCCCGGCCCGCGCCTCCCTGCGAGGGAGGGCGGCCGACGAAGCGGCCCCGGCCCGCGCCTCCCTGCGAGGGAGGGCGGCCGACGAAGCGGCCCCGGCCCGCGCCTCCCTGCGAGGGAGGGCGGCCGACTCAGAGGCCCCGGCCCGCGCCTGCCTGCGAGGGAGGGCGGCCGACTCAGAGGCCCCGGCCCGCGCCTCCCTGCGAGGGAGGGCGGCCGACTCAGAGGCCCTGGCCCGCGCCTGCCTGCGAGGGAGGGCGGCCGACTCAGAGGCCCCGGCCCGCGCCTCCCTGCGAGGGAGGGCGGCCGACTCAGAGGCCCCGGCCCGCGCCTGCCTGCGAGGGAGGGCGGCCGACTCAGAGGCCCCGGCCCGCGCCTCCCTGCGAGGGAGGGCGGCCGACTCAGAGGCCCCGGCCCGCGCCTCCCTGCGAGGGAGGGCGGCCGATCAAGCGGCCCCGGCCCGCGCCTCCCTGCGAGGGAGGGCGGCCGACCAAGCGGCCCCGGCCCGCGCCTCCCTGCGAGGGAGGGCGGCCGACCAAGAGGCCCCGGCCCGCGCCTCCCTGCGAGGGAGGGCGGCTGATGAAGCGGCCCCGGCCCGCGCCTCCCTGCGAGGGAGGGCGGCCGACGAAGCGGCCCCGGCCCACGCCTCCCTGCGAGGGAGGGCGGCCGACTCAGAGGCCCCGGCCCGCGCCTCCCTGCGAGGGAGGGCGGCCGACTCAGAGGCCCCGGCCCGCGCCTGCCTGCGAGGGAGGGCGGCCGACTCAGAGGCCCTGGCCCGCGCCTCCCTGCGAGGGAGGGCGGCCGACTCAGAGGCCCCGGCCCGCGCCTCCCTGCGAGGGAGGGCGGCCGACGAAGCGGCCCCGGCCCGCGCCTCCCTGCGAGGGAGGGCGGCCGACTCAGAGGCCCCGGCCCGCGCCTCCCTCCGAGGGAGGGCGGCCGACTCAGAGGCCCCGGCCCGCGCCTCCCTGCGAGGGAGGGCGGCCGACGAAGCGGCCCCGGCCCGCGCCTCCCTGCGAGGGAGGGCGGTCGACTCAGAGGCCCCGGCCCGTGCCTCCCTGCGAGGGAGGGCGGCCGACGAAGCGGCCCCGGCCCGCGCCTCCCTGCGAGGGAGGGCGGCCGACTCAGAGGCCCCGGCCCGCGCCTGCCTGCGAGGGAGGGCAGCCGACTCAGAGGCCCCGGCCCGCGCCTCCCTGCGAGGGAGGGCGGCCGACGAAGCGGCCCCGGCCTGCGCCTCCCTGCGAGGGAGGGCGGCCGACGAAGCGGCCCCGGCCCGCGCCTCCCTGCGAGGGAGGGCGGCCGACTCAGAGGCCCCGGCCCGCGCCTCCCTGCGAGGGAGGGCGGCCGACGAAGCGGCCCCGGCCCGCGCCTCCCTGCGAGGGAGGGCGGCCGAATCAGAGGCCCCGGCCCGCGCCTCCCTGCGAGGGAGGGTGGCCGACCAAGCGGCCCCGGCCCGCGCCTCCCTGCGAGGGAGGGCGGCCGACCAAGCGGCCCCGGCTCGCGCCTCCCTGCGAGGGAGGGCGGCCGACGAACCGGCCCCGGCCCGCGCCTCCCTGCGAGGGAGGGAGGCCGACCAAGCGGCCCCGGCCCGCGCCTCCCTGCGAGGGAGGGCGGCCGACCAAGCGGCCCCGGCCCGCGCCTCCCTGCGAGGGAGGGCGGCCGACCAAGCGGCCCCGGCCCGCGCCTCCCTGCGAGGGAGGGCGGCCGACCAAGCGGCCCCGGCCCGCGCCTCCCTGCGAGGGAGGGCGGCCGACGAAGCGGCCCCGGCCCGCGCCTCCCTGCGAGGGAGGGCGGCCGACTCAGAGGCCCCGGCCCGCGCCTCCCTGCGAGGGACGGCGGCCGACCAAGCGGCCCCGGCTCGCGGCCGACTCAGAGGCCCCGGCCCGCGCCTCCCTGCGAGGGACGGCGGCCGACCAAGCGGCCCCGGACCGCGCCTCCCTGCGAGGGAGGGCGGCCGACTCAGAGGGCCCGGCCCGCGCCTCCCTGCGAGGGAGGGCGGCCGACTCAGAGGCCCCGGCCCGCGCCTCCCTGCGAGGGAGGGCGGCCGACGAAGCGGCCCCGGCCCGCGCCTCCCTGAGAGGGAGGGCGGCCGACTCAGAGGCCCCGGCCCGCGCCTCCCTGCGAGGGAGGGCGGCCGACTCAGAGGCCCCGGCCCGCGCCTCCCTGCGAGGGAGGGCGGCCGACGAAGCGGCCCCGGCCCGCGCCTCCCTGCGAGGGACGGCGGCCGACCAAGCGGCCCCGGCCCGCGCCTCCCTGCGAGGGAGGGCGGCCGACGCAGAGGCCCCGGCCCGCGCCTGCCTGCGAGGGAGGGCGGCCGACTCAGAGGCCCCGGCCCGCGCCTCCCTGTGAGGGAGGGCGGCCGACGAAGCGGCCCCGGCCCGCGCCTCCTTTCGAGGGAGGGCGGCCGACTCAGAGGCCCCGGCCCGCGCCTGCCTGCGAGGGAGGGCGGCCGACTCAGAGGCCCCGGCCCGCGCCTCCCTGCGAGGGAGGGCGGCCGACTCAGAGGCCCCGGCCCGCGCCTGGCTGCGAGGGAGGGCGACCGACTCAGAGGCCCCGGCCCGCGCCTGCCTGCGAGGGAGGGCGGCCGACTCAGAGGCCCCGGCACGCGCCTCCCTGCGAGGGAGGGCGGCCGACCAAGCGGCCCCGGCCCGCGCCTCCCTGCGAGGGAGGGCGGCCGACTCAGAGGCCCCGGCACGCGCCTCCCTGCGAGGGAGGGCGTCCGACCAAGCGGCCCCGGCCCGCGCCTCCCTGCGAGGGAGGGCGGCCGACTCAGAGGCCCCGGCCCGCGCCTCCCTGCGAGGGAGGGCGGCCAAATCAGAGGCCCCGGCCCGCGCCTCCCTGCGAGGGAGGGCGGCCGACTCAGAGGCCCCGGCCCGCGCCTCCCTGCGAGGGAGGGCGGCAGACGAAGCGGCCCCGGCCCGCGCCTCCCTGCGAGGGAGGGCGGCCGACTCAGAGGCCCCGGCCCGCGCCTGCCTGCGAGGGAGGGCGGCCGACTCAGAGGCCCCGGCACGCGCCTCCCTGCGAGGGAGGGCGGCCGACTCAGAGGCCCCGGCCCGCGCCTGCCTGCGAGGGAGGGCGGCCGACTCAGAGGCCCCGGCACGCGCCTCCCTGCGAGGGAGGGCGACCGACTCAGAGGCCCCGGCCCGCGCCTGCCTGCGAGGGAGGGCGGCCGACTCAGAGGCCCCGGCACGCGCCTCCCTGCGAGGGAGGGCGGCCGACCAAGCGGCCCCGGCCCGCGCCTCCCTGCGAGGGAGGGCGGCCGACTCAGAGGCCCCGGCACGCGCCTCCCTGCGAGGGAGGGCGTCCGACCAAGCGGCCCCGGCCCGCGCCTCCCTGCGAGGGAGGGCGGCCGACGATGCGGCCCCGGCCCGCGCCTCCCTGCGAGGGAGGGCGGCCGACGAAGCGGCCCCGGCCCGCGCCTCCCTGCGAGGGAGGGCGGCCGACGAAGCGGCCCCGGCCCGCGCCTCCCTGCGAGGGAGGGTGGCCGACTCAGAGGCCCCGGCCCGCGCCTCCCTGCGAGGGAGGGCGGCCGACGAAGCGGCCCCGGCCCGCGCCTCCCTGCGAGGGAGGGTGGCCGACTCAGAGGCCCCGGCACGCGCCTCCCTGCGAGGGAGGGCGGCCGACGAAGCGGCCCCGGCCCGCGCCTCCCTGCGAGGGAGGGCGGCCGACGAAGCGGCCCCGGCCCGCGCCTCTCTGCGAGGGAGGGCGGCCGACGAAGCGGCCCCGGCCCGCGCCTCCCTGCGAGGGAGGGCGGCCGACGAAGCGGCCCCGGCCCGCGCCTCCCTGCGAGGGAGGGCGGCCGACGAAGCGGCCCCGGCCCGCGCCTCCCTGCGAGGGAGGGCGGCCGACGAAGCGGCCCCGGCCCGCGCCTCCCTTCGAGGGAGGGCGGCCGACTCAGAGGGCCCGGCCCGCGCCTCCCTGCGAGGGAGGGCGGCCGACTCAGAGGCCCCGGCCCGCGCCTCCCTGCGAGGGAGGGCGGCCGACTCAGAGGGCCCGGCCCGCGCCTCCCTGCGTGGGAGGGCGGCCGACGATGCGGCCCCGGCCCGCGCCTCCCTGCGAGGGAGGGCGGCCGACCAAGAGGCCCCGGCCCGCGCCTCCCTGCGAGGGAGGGCGGCTGATGAAGCGGCCCCGGCCCGCGCCTCCCTGCGAGGGAGGGCGGCCGACGAAGCGGCCCCGGCCCACGCCTCCCTGCGAGGGAGGGCGGCCGACTCAGAGGCCCCGGCCCGCGCCTCCCTGCGAGGGAGGGCGGCCGACTCAGAGGCCCCGGCCCGCGCCTGCCTGCGAGGGAGGGCGGCCGACTCAGAGGCCCTGGCCCGCGCCTCCCTGCGAGGGAGGGCGGCCGACTCAGAGGCCCCGGCCCGCGCCTCCCTGCGAGGGAGGGCGGCCGACGAAGCGGCCCCGGCCCGCGCCTCCCTGCGAGGGAGGGCGGCCGACTCAGAGGCCCCGGCCCGCGCCTCCCTCCGAGGGAGGGCGGCCGACTCAGAGGCCCCGGCCCGCGCCTCCCTGCGAGGGAGGGCGGCCGACGAAGCGGCCCCGGCCCGCGCCTCCCTGCGAGGGAGGGCGGTCGACTCAGAGGCCCCGGCCCGTGCCTCCCTGCGAGGGAGGGCGGCCGACGAAGCGGCCCCGGCCCGCGCCTCCCTGCGAGGGAGGGCGGCCGACTCAGAGGCCCCGGCCCGCGCCTGCCTGCGAGGGAGGGCAGCCGACTCAGAGGCCCCGGCCCGCGCCTCCCTGCGAGGGAGGGCGGCCGACGAAGCGGCCCCGGCCTGCGCCTCCCTGCGAGGGAGGGCGGCCGACGAAGCGGCCCCGGCCCGCGCCTCCCTGCGAGGGAGGGCGGCCGACTCAGAGGCCCCGGCCCGCGCCTCCCTGCGAGGGAGGGCGGCCGACGAAGCGGCCCCGGCCCGCGCCTCCCTGCGAGGGAGGGCGGCCGAATCAGAGGCCCCGGCCCGCGCCTCCCTGCGAGGGAGGGTGGCCGACCAAGCGGCCCCGGCCCGCGCCTCCCTGCGAGGGAGGGCGGCCGACCAAGCGGCCCCGGCTCGCGCCTCCCTGCGAGGGAGGGCGGCCGACGAACCGGCCCCGGCCCGCGCCTCCCTGCGAGGGAGGGAGGCCGACCAAGCGGCCCCGGCCCGCGCCTCCCTGCGAGGGAGGGCGGCCGACCAAGCGGCCCCGGCCCGCGCCTCCCTGCGAGGGAGGGCGGCCGACCAAGCGGCCCCGGCCCGCGCCTCCCTGCGAGGGAGGGCGGCCGACCAAGCGGCCCCGGCCCGCGCCTCCCTGCGAGGGAGGGCGGCCGACGAAGCGGCCCCGGCCCGCGCCTCCCTGCGAGGGAGGGCGGCCGACTCAGAGGCCCCGGCCCGCGCCTCCCTGCGAGGGACGGCGGCCGACCAAGCGGCCCCGGCTCGCGGCCGACTCAGAGGCCCCGGCCCGCGCCTCCCTGCGAGGGACGGCGGCCGACCAAGCGGCCCCGGCTCGCGGCCGACTCAGAGGGCCCGGCCCGCGCCTCCCTGCGAGGGAGGGCGGCCGACTCAGAGGCCCCGGCCCGCGCCTCCCTGCGAGGGAGGGCGGCCGACGAAGCGGCCCCGGCCCGCGCCTCCCTGAGAGGGAGGGCGGCCGACTCAGAGGCCCCGGCCCGCGCCTCCCTGCGAGGGAGGGCGGCCGACTCAGAGGCCCCGGCCCGCGCCTCCCTGCGAGGGAGGGCGGCCGACGAAGCGGCCCCGGCCCGCGCCTCCCTGCGAGGGACGGCGGCCGACCAAGCGGCCCCGGCCCGCGCCTCCCTGCGAGGGAGGGCGGCCGACGCAGAGGCCCCGGCCCGCGCCTGCCTGCGAGGGAGGGCGGCCGACTCAGAGGCCCCGGCCCGCGCCTCCCTGTGAGGGAGGGCGGCCGACGAAGCGGCCCCGGCCCGCGCCTCCTTTCGAGGGAGGGCGGCCGACTCAGAGGCCCCGGCCCGCGCCTGCCTGCGAGGGAGGGCGGCCGACTCAGAGGCCCCGGCCCGCGCCTCCCTGCGAGGGAGGGCGGCCGACTCAGAGGCCCCGGCCCGCGCCTGGCTGCGAGGGAGGGCGACCGACTCAGAGGCCCCGGCCCGCGCCTGCCTGCGAGGGAGGGCGGCCGACTCAGAGGCCCCGGCACGCGCCTCCCTGCGAGGGAGGGCGGCCGACCAAGCGGCCCCGGCCCGCGCCTCCCTGCGAGGGAGGGCGGCCGACTCAGAGGCCCCGGCACGCGCCTCCCTGCGAGGGAGGGCGTCCGACCAAGCGGCCCCGGCCCGCGCCTCCCTGCGAGGGAGGGCGGCCGACTCAGAGGCCCCGGCCCGCGCCTCCCTGCGAGGGAGGGCGGCCAAATCAGAGGCCCCGGCCCGCGCCTCCCTGCGAGGGAGGGCGGCCGACTCAGAGGCCCCGGCCCGCGCCTCCCTGCGAGGGAGGGCGGCAGACGAAGCGGCCCCGGCCCGCGCCTCCCTGCGAGGGAGGGCGGCCGACTCAGAGGCCCCGGCCCGCGCCTGCCTGCGAGGGAGGGCGGCCGACTCAGAGGCCCCGGCACGCGCCTCCCTGCGAGGGAGGGCGGCCGACTCAGAGGCCCCGGCCCGCGCCTGCCTGCGAGGGAGGGCGGCCGACTCAGAGGCCCCGGCACGCGCCTCCCTGCGAGGGAGGGCGACCGACTCAGAGGCCCCGGCCCGCGCCTGCCTGCGAGGGAGGGCGGCCGACTCAGAGGCCCCGGCACGCGCCTCCCTGCGAGGGAGGGCGGCCGACCAAGCGGCCCCGGCCCGCGCCTCCCTGCGAGGGAGGGCGGCCGACTCAGAGGCCCCGGCACGCGCCTCCCTGCGAGGGAGGGCGTCCGACCAAGCGGCCCCGGCCCGCGCCTCCCTGCGAGGGAGGGCGGCCGACGATGCGGCCCCGGCCCGCGCCTCCCTGCGAGGGAGGGCGGCCGACGATGCGGCCCCGGCCCGCGCCTCCCTGCGAGGGAGGGTGGCCGACTCAGAGGCCCCGGCCCGCGCCTCCCTGCGAGGGAGGGCGGCCGACGAAGCGGCCCCGGCCCGCGCCTCCCTGCGAGGGAGGGCGGCCGACGAAGCGGCCCCGGCCCGCGCCTCCCTGCGAGGGAGGGTGGCCGACTCAGAGGCCCCGGCCCGCGCCTCCCTGCGAGGGAGGGCGGCCGACGAAGCGGCCCCGGCCCGCGCCTCCCTGCGAGGGAGGGTGGCCGACTCAGAGGCCCCGGCACGCGCCTCCCTGCGAGGGAGGGCGGCCGACGAAGCGGCCCCGGCCCGCGCCTCCCTGCGAGGGAGGGCGGCCGACGAAGCGGCCCCGGCCCGCGCCTCTCTGCGAGGGAGGGCGGCCGACGAAGCGGCCCCGGCCCGCGCCTCCCTGCGAGGGAGGGCGGCCGACGAAGCGGCCCCGGCCCGCGCCTCCCTGCGAGGGAGGGCGGCCGACGAAGCGGCCCCGGCCCGCGCCTCCCTGCGAGGGAGGGCGGCCGACGAAGCGGCCCCGGCCCGCGCCTCCCTTCGAGGGAGGGCGGCCGACTCAGAGGGCCCGGCCCGCGCCTCCCTGCGAGGGAGGGCGGCCGACTCAGAGGCCCCGGCCCGCGCCTCCCTGCGAGGGAGGGCGGCCGACTCAGAGGGCCCGGCCCGCGCCTCCCTGCGAGGGAGGGCGGCCGACGATGCGGCCCCGGCCCGCGCCTCCCTGCGAGGGAGGGCGGCCGACTCAGAGGCCCCGGCACGCGCCTCCCTGCGAGGGAGGGCGGCCGACGAAGCGGCCCCGGCCCGCGCCTCCCTGCGAGGGAGGGCGGCCGACGAAGCGGCCCCGGCCCGCGCCTCCCTGCGAGGGAGGGCGGCCGACTCAGAGGCCCCGGCCCGCGCCTCCCTGCGAGGGAGGGCGGCGGACGAAGTGGCCCCGGCCCGCGCCTCCCTGCGAGGGAGGGCGGCCGACGAAGCGGCCCCGGCCCGCGCCTCCCTGCGAGGGAGGGCGGCCGACGAAGCGGCCCCGGCCCGCGCCTCCCTGCGAGGGAGGGTGGCCGACTCAGAGGCCCCGGCCCGCGCCTCCCTGCGAGGGAGGGTGGCCGACTCAGAGGCCCCGGCCCGCGCCTCCCTGCGAGGGAGGGTGGCCGACTCAGAGGCCCCGGCCCGCGCCTCCCTGCGAGGGAGGGCGGCCGACGAAGCGGCCCCGGCCCGCGCCTCCCTGCGAGGGAGGGTGGCCGACTCAGAGGCCCCGGCCCGCGCCTCCCTGCGAGGGAGGGCGGCCGACTCAGAGGCCCCGGCCCGCGCCTACCTGCGAGGGAGGGCGGCCGATTCAGAGGCCCCGGCACGCGCCTCCCTGCGAGGGAGGGCGTCCGACCAAGCGGCCCCGGCCCGCGCCTCCCTGCGAGGGAGGGCGGCCGACGATGCGGCCCCGGCCCGCGCCTCCCTGCGAGGGAGGGCGGCCGACGATGCGGCCCCGGCCCGCGCCTCCCTGCGAGGGAGGGTGGCCGACTCAGAGGCCCCGGCCCGCGCCTCCCTGCGAGGGAGGGCGGCCGACGAAGCGGCCCCGGCCCGCGCCTCCCTGCGAGGGAGGGCGGCCGACGAAGCGGCCCCGGCCCGCGCCTCCCTGCGAGGGAGGGTGGCCGACTCAGAGGCCCCGACCCGCGCCTCCCTGCGAGGGAGGGCGGCCGACGAAGCGGCCCCGGCCCGCGCCTCCCTGCGAGGGAGGGTGGCCGACTCAGAGGCCCCGGCCCGCGCCTCCCTGCGAGGGAGGGTGGCCGACTCAGAGGCCCCGGCACGCGCCTCCCTGCGAGGGAGGGCGGCCGACGAAGCGGCCCCAGGCCCGCGCCTCCCTGCGAGGGAGGGTGGCCGACTCAGAGGCCCCGGCCCGCGCCTCCCTGCGAGGGAGGGTGGCCGACTCAGAGGCCCCGGCACGCGCCTCCCTGCGAGGGAGGGCGGCCGACGAAGCGGCCCCGGCCCGCGCCTCCCTGCGAGGGAGGGCGGCCGACGAAGCGGCCCCGGCCCGCGCCTCCCTGCGAGGGAGGGCGGCCGACGAAGCGGCCCCGGCCCGCGCCTCCCTTCGAGGGAGGGCGGCCGACTCAGAGGGCCCGGCCCGCGCCTCCCTGCGAGGGAGGGCGGCCGACGAAGCGGCCCCGGCCCGCGCCTCCCTGCGAGGGAGGGTGGCCGACTCAGAGGCCCCGTCCCGCGCCTCCCTGCGAGGGAGGGTGGCCGACTCAGAGGCCCCGGCACGCGCCTCCCTGCGAGGGAGGGCGGCCGACGAAGCGGCCCCGGCCCGCGCCTCCCTGCGAGGGAGGGCGGCCGACGAAGCGGCCCCGGCCCGCGCCTCCCTGCGAGGGAGGGCGGCCGACGAAGCGGCCCCGGCCCGCGCCTCCCTTCGAGGGAGGGCGGCCGACTCAGAGGGCCCGGCCCGCGCCTCCCTGCGAGGGAGGGCGGCCGACTCAGAGGCCCCGGCCCGCGCCTCCCTGCGAGGGAGGGCGGCCGACTCAGAGGGCCCGGCCCGCGCCTCCCTGCGAGGGAGGGCGGCCGACGATGCGGCCCCGGCCGCGCCTCCTGCGAGGGAGGGTGGCCGACTCAGAGGCCCCGGCACGCGCCTCCCTGCGAGGGAGGGCGGCCGACGAAGCGGCCCCGGCCCGCGCCTCACTGCGAGGGAGGGCGGCCGACGAAGCGGGCCCCGGGCCCGCGCCTCCCTGCGAGGGAGGGCGGCCGACTCAGAGGCCCCGGCCCGCGCCTCCCTGCGAGGGAGGGCGGCGGACGAAGTTGGCCCCCGGCCCGCGCCTCCCTGCGAGGGAGGGCGGCCGACGAAGCGGCCCCGGCCCCCGGCCCTCCCTGCGAGGGAGGGCGGCCGACGAAGCGGCCCCGGCCCGCGCCTCCCTGCGAGGGAGGGTGGCCGACTCAGAGGCCCCGGCCCGCGCCTCCCTGCGAGGGAGGGTGGCCGACTCAGAGGCCCCGGCCCGCGCCTCCCTGCGAGGGAGGGTGGCCGACTCAGAGGCCCCGGCCCGCGCCTCCCTGCGAGGGAGGGCGGCCGACGAAGCGGCCCCGGCCCGCGCCTCCCTGCGAGGGAGGGTGGCCGACTCAGAGGCCCCGACCCGCGCCCTCCCTGCGAGGGAGGGCGGCCGACGAAGCGGCCCCGGCCCGCGCCTCCCGCGAGGAGGGTGGCCGACTCAGAGGCCCGGCCCGCGCCTCCCTGCGAGGGAGGGTGGCGACTCAGAGGCCCCGGCACGCGCCTCCCTGCGAGGGAGGGCGGCCGGACGAAGCGGCCCCGGCCCGCGCCTCCCTGCGAGGGAGGGTGGCCGACTCAGAGGCCCCGGCCCGCGCCTCCCTGCGAGGGAGGGTGGCCGACTCAGAGGCCCCGGCACGCGCCTCCCTGCGAGGGAGGGCGGCCGACGAAGCGGCCCCGGCCCGCGCCTCCCTGCGAGGGAGGGCGGCCGACGAAGCGGCCCCGGCCCGCGCCTCCCTTCGAGGGAGGGCGGCCGACTCAGAGGCCCCGGCCCGCGCCTCCCTGCGAGGGAGGGCGGCCGACTCAGAGGCCCCGGCACGCGCCTCCCTGCGAGGGAGGGCGGCCGACGAAGCGGCCCCGGCCCGCGCCTCTCTGCGAGGGAGGGCGGCCGACGAAGCGGCCCCGGCCCGCGCCTCCTGCGAGGGAGGGCGGCCGACGAAGCGGCCCCCGGCCCGCGCCTCCCTGCGAGGGAGGGCGGCCGACGAAGCGGCCCCGGCCCGCCCTCCCTGCGAGGGAGGGCGGGCCGACGAAGCGGCCCCGGCCCGCGCCTCCCTTCGAGGGAGGGCGGCCGACTCAGAGGGCCCGGCCCGCGCCTCCCTGCGAGGGAGGGCGGCCGACTCAGAGGCCCCGGCCCGCGCCTCCCTGCGAGGGAGGGCGGCCGACTCAGAGGGCCCGGCCCGCGCCTCCCTGCGAGGAGGGCGGCCGACGATGCGGCCCCGGCCCGCGCCTCCCTGCGAGGAGGGCGGCCGACGAAGCGGCCCCGGCCCGCGCCTCCCTGCGAGGGAGGGCGGCCGACGAAGCGGCCCCGGCCCGCGCCTCCCTGCGAGGGAGGGCGGCCGACTCAGAGGCCCCGGCCGCGCCTCCCTGCGAGGGAGGGCGGCCGACGAAGCGCCCCGGCCCGCGCCTCCCTGCGAGGGAGGGCGGCCGACGAAGCGGCCCCGGCCCGCGCCTCCTGCGAGGGGAGGGTGGCCGACTCAGAGGCCCCGGCCCGCGCCTCCCTGCGAGGGAGGGTGGCCGACTCAGAGGCCCCGGCCCGCGCCTCCCTGCGAGGGAGGGCGGCCGACGAAGCGGCCCCGGCCCGCGCCTCCCTGCGAGGGAGGGCGGCCGACGAAGCGGCCCCGGCCCGCGCCTCCCTGCGAGGGAGGTGGCCGACTCAGAGGCCCCGGCCCGCGCCTCCCTGCGAGGGAGGGTGGCCGACTCAGAGGCCCCGGCCCGCGCCTCCCTGCGAGGGAGGGCGGCCGACGAAGCGGCCCCGGCCCGCGCCTCCCTGCGAGGAGGGCGGCCGACGAAGCGGCCCCGGCCCGCGCCTCCCTGCGAGGGAGGGTGGCCGACTCAGAGGCCCCGGCCCGCGCCTCCCTGCGAGGGAGGGTGCCGACTCAGAGGCCCCGGCCCGCGCCTCCCTGCGAGGGGAGGGCGGCCGACGAAGCGGCCCCGGCCCGCGCCTCCCTGCGAGGGAGGGTGGCCGACTCCAGAGGCCCCGGCCCGCGCCTCCTGCGAGGGAGGGCGTCCGACCAAGCGGCCCCGGCCCGCGCCTCCCTGCGAGGGAGGGCGGCCGACGATGCGGCCCCGGCCCGCGCCTCCCTGCGAGGGAGGGCGGCCGACGATGCGGCCCCGGCCCGCGCCTCCCTGCGAGGGAGGGTGGCCGAATCAGAGGCCCCGGCCCGCGCCCCTGCGAGGGAGGGCGGCCGACGAAGCGGCCCGGCCCGCGCCTCCTGCGAGGGAGGGCGCCGACGAAGCGGCCCCGGCCCTGCGCCTCCCTGCGAGGGAGGGTGGCCGACTCAGAGGCCCGACCGCGCCTCCCTGCGAGGGAGGGCGGCCGACGAAGCGGCCCCGGCCCGCGCCTCCTGCGAGGGAGGGTGGCCGACTCAGAGGCCCCGGCCCGCGCCTCCTGCGAGGGAGGGTGGCCGACTCAGAGGCCCCGGGCACGCGCCTCCTGCGAGGGAGGGCGGCCGACGAAGCGGCCCCGGACCGCGCCTCCCTGCGAGGGAGGGTGGCGACTCAGAGGCCCCGCCCGCGCCTCCCTGCGAGGGAGGTGGCAGACTCAGGGCCCCCGGCACGCGCCTCCCTGCGAGGGAGGGCGGCGACGAAGCGGCCCCGGCCCGCGCCTCCCTGCGAGGGAGGGCGGCCGACGAAGCGGCCCCGGCCCGCGCTCCCTTCGAGGGAGGGCGGCCGACTCAGAGGCCCCGGCCCCGCGCCTCCCTGCGAGGGAGGGCGGCCGACTCAGAGGCCCCGGCACGCGCCTCCCTGCGAGGGAGGGCGGCCGACGAAGCGGCCCCCGGCCCGCGCCTCTCTGCGAGGGAGGGCGGCCGACGAAGCGGCCCCGGCCGCGCCTCCCTGCGAGGGAGGGCGGCGACGAAGCGGCCCCCGGCCCGCGCCTCCCTGCGAGGGAGGGCGGCCGACGAAGCGGCCCCGGCCCGCGCCTCCCTGCGAGGGAGGGCGGCCGACGAAGCGGCCCCGGGCCCGCGCCTCCCTTCGAGGGAGGGCGGCCGACTCAGAGGGCCCGGCCCGCGCCTCCCTGCGAGGGAGGGCGGCCGACTCAGAGGCCCCGGCCCGCGCCTCCCTGCGAGGGAGGGCGGCCGACTCAGAGGGCCCGGCCCGCGCCTCCCTGCGAGGGAGGGCGGCGACGATGCGGCCCCGGCCCGCGCCTCCCTGCGAGGGAGGGCGGCCGACGAAGCGGCCCCGGCCCGCGCCTCCCTGCGAGGGAGGGCGGCCGACGAAGCGGCCCCGGCCCGCGCCTCCCTGCGAGGGAGGGCGGCCGACTCAGAGGCCCCGGCCCGCGCCTCCCTGCGAGGGAGGGCGGCGGACGAAGGTGCCCCGGCCCGCGCCTCCCTGCGAGGAGGGCGGCCGACGAAGCGGGCCCCGGCCCGCGCCTCCCTGCGAGGGAGGGCGGCCGACGAAGCGGCCCCGGCCCGCGCCTCCCTGCGAGGGAGGGTGGCCGACTCAGAGGCCCCGGCCCGCGCCTCCCTGCGAGGGAGGGTGGCCGACTCAGAGGCCCCGGCCCGCGCCTCCCTGCGAGGGAGGGCGGCCGACGAAGCGGCCCCGGCCCGCGCTCCCTGCGAGGGAGGGCGGCCGACGAAGCGGCCCCGGCCCGCGCCTCCCTGCGAGGGAGGTGGCCGACTCAGAGCCCCGGCCCGCGCCTCCCTGCGAGGGAGGGTGGCCGACTCAGAGGCCCCGGCCCGCGCCTCCCTGCGAGGGAGGGCGGCCGACGAAGCGGCCCCGGCCCGCGCCTCCCTGCGAGGAGGGTGGCCGACTCAGAGGCCCCGGCCGCGCCCTCCCTGCGAGGGAGGGCGGCCGACTCAGAGGCCCGGCCCGCGCCTACCTGCGAGGGAGGGCGGCCGATTCAGAGGCCCCGGCACGCCGCCTCCCTGCGAGGGAGGGCGTCCGACCAAGCGGCCAGGCCCGCGCCTCCCTGCGAGGGAGGGCGGCCGACGATGCGGCCCCGGCCCACGCCTCCTGCGAGGGAGGGCGGCCGACGATGCGGCCCCGGCCCGCGCCTCCCTGCGAGGGAGGGTGGCCGACTCAGAGGCCCCGGCCCGCGCCTCCCTGCGAGGGAGGGCGGCCGACGAAGCGGCCCCGGCCCGCGCCTCCCTGCGAGGAGGGCGGCTGACGAAGCGGCCCCGGCCCGCGCCTCCCTGCGAGGGAGGGTGGCCGACTCAGAGGCCCCGGCCCGCGCCTCCCCTGCGAGGGAGGGCGGCCGACGAAGCGGCCCCGGCCCGCGCCTCCCTGCGAGGGAGGGTGGGCCGACTCAGAGCCCCGGCCCGCGCCTCCTGCGAGGGAGGGTGGCCGGACTCAGAGGCCCCGGCACGCGCCTCCCTGCGAGGGAGGGCGGCCGACGAAGCGGCCCCGGCCGCGCCTCCCTGCGAGGGAGGGCGGCCCGACGAAGCGGCCCTGGCCCGCGCCTCTCTGCGAGGGAGGGCGGCCGACGAAGCGGCCCCGGCCCGCGCCTCCTGCGAGGAGGGCGGCCGACGAAGCGGCCCCGGCCCGCGGCCTCCCTGCGAGGGAGGGCGGCCTACGAAGCGGCCCCGGCCCGCGCCTCCCTGCGAGGGAGGGCGGCCGACCAAGCTGGCCCCCGGCCCGCGCCTCCCTGCGAGGGAGGGTGGCCGACTAGAGGCCCCGGCCCGCGCCTCCCTGCGAGGAGGGCGGCCGACTCAGAGGCCCCGGCCCGCGCCTACCTGCGAGGGAGGGCGGCCGATTCAGAGGCCCCGGCACGCGCCTCCCTGCGAGGGAGGGCGTCCGACCAAGCGGCTCCGGCCCGCGCCTCCCTGCGAGGGAGGGCGGCCGACCAAGCGGCCCCGGCCCGTGCCTCCCTGCGAGGGAGGGCGGCCGACGAAGCGGCCCCGGCCCGCGCCTCCCTGCGAGGGGAGGGCGGCCGACTCAGAGGCCCCGGCCCGCGCCTCCCTGCGAGGGAGGGCGGCCGACGAAGCGGCCCCGGCCCGCGCCTCCCTGCGAGGGAGGGCGGCCGACGAAGCGGCCCCGGCCCGCGCCTCCCTGCGAGGGAGGGTGGCCGACTCAGAGGCCCCGACCCGCGCCTCCCTGCGAGGGAGGGCGGCCGACGAAGCGGCCCCGGCCCGCGCCTCCCTGCGAGGGAGGGTGGCCGACTCAGAGGCCCCGGCCCGCGCCTCCCTGCGAGGGAGGGTGGCCGACTCAGAGGCCCCGGCACGCGCCTCCCTGCGAGGGAGGGCGGCCGACGAAGCGGCCCCGGCCCGCGCCTCCCTGCGAGGGAGGGTGGCCGACTCAGAGGCCCCGGCCCGCGCCTCCCTGCGAGGGAGGGTGGCCGACTCAGAGGCCCCGGCACGCGCCTCCCTGCGAGGGAGGGCGGCCGACGAAGCGGCCCCGGCCCGCGCCTCCCTGCGAGGGAGGGCGGCCGACGAAGCGGCCCCGGCCCGCGCCTCCCTTCGAGGGAGGGCGGCCGACTCAGAGGCCCCGGCCCGCGCCTCCCTGCGAGGGAGGGCGGCCGACTCAGAGGCCCCGGCACGCGCCTCCCTGCGAGGGAGGGCGGCCGACGAAGCGGCCCCGGCCCGCGCCTCTCTGCGAGGGAGGGCGGCCGACGAAGCGGCCCCGGCCCGCGCCTCCCTGCGAGGGAGGGCGGCCGACGAAGCGGCCCCGGCCCGCGCCTCCCTTCGAGGGAGGGCGGCCGACTCAGAGGGCCCGGCCCGCGCCTCCCTGCGAGGGAGGGCGGCCGACTCAGAGGCCCCGGCCCGCGCCTCCCTGCGAGGGAGGGCGGCCGACTCAGAGGGCCCGGCCCGCGCCTCCCTGCGAGGGAGGGCGGCCGACGATGCGGCCCCGGCCCGCGCCTCCCTGCGAGGGAGGGCGGCCGACGAAGCGGCCCCGGCCCGCGCCTCCCTTCGAGGGAGGGCGGCCGACTCAGAGGGCCCGGCCCGCGCCTCCCTGCGAGGGGAGGGCGGCCGACTCAGAGGCCCCGGCCCGCGCCTCCCTGCGAGGGAGGGCGGCCGACTCAGAGGGCCCGGCCCGCGCCTCCCTGCGAGGGAGGGCGTCCGACCAAGCGGCCCCGGCCCGCGCCTCCCTGCGAGGGAGGGCGGCCGACGATGCGGCCCCGGCCCGCGCCTCCCTGCGAGGGAGGGCGGCCGACGATGCGGCCCCGGCCCGCGCCTCCCTGCGAGGGAGGGTGGCCGACTCAGAGGCCCCGGCCCGCGCCTCCCTGCGAGGGAGGGCGGCCGACGAAGCGGCCCCGGCCCGCGCCTCCCTGCGAGGGAGGGCGGCCGACGAAGCGGCCCCGGCCCGCGCCTCCCTGCGAGGGAGGGTGGCCGACTCAGAGGCCCCGGCACGCGCCTCCCTGCGAGGGAGGGCGGCCGACGAAGCGGCCCCGGCCCGCGCCTCCCTGCGAGGGAGGGCGGCCGACGAAGCGGCCCCGGCCCGCGCCTCTCTGCGAGGGAGGGCGGCCGACGAAGCGGCCCCGGCCCGCGCCTCCCTGCGAGGGAGGGCGGCCGACGAAGCGGCCCCGGCCCGCGCCTCCCTGCGAGGGAGGGCGGCCGACGAAGCGGCCCCGGCCCGCGCCTCCCTGCGAGGGAGGGCGGCCGACGAAGCGGCCCCGGCCCGCGCCTCCCTTCGAGGGAGGGCGGCCGACTCAGAGGGCCCGGCCCGCGCCTCCCTGCGAGGGAGGGCGGCCGACTCAGAGGCCCCGGCCCGCGCCTCCCTGCGAGGGAGGGCGGCCGACGATGCGGCCCCGGCCCGCGCCTCCCTGCGAGGGAGGGTGGCCGACTCAGAGGCCCCGGCACGCGCCTCCCTGCGAGGGAGGGCGGCCGACGAAGCGGCCCCGGCCCGCGCCTCCCTGCGAGGGAGGGCGGCCGACGAAGCGGCCCCGGCCCGCGCCTCCCTGCGAGGGAGGGCGGCCGACTCAGAGGCCCCGGCCCGCGCCTCCCTGCGAGGGAGGGCGGCGGACGAAGTGGCCCCGGCCCGCGCCTCCCTGCGAGGGAGGGCGGCCGACGAAGCGGCCCCGGCCCGCGCCTCCCTGCGAGGGAGGGCGGCCGACGAAGCGGCCCCGGCCCGCGCCTCCCTGCGAGGGAGGGTGGCCGACTCAGAGGCCCCGGCCCGCGCCTCCCTGCGAGGGAGGGTGGCCGACTCAGAGGCCCCGGCCCGCGCCTCCCTGCGAGGGAGGGCGGCCGACGAAGCGGCCCCGGCCCGCGCCTCCCTGCGAGGGAGGGTGGCCGACTCAGAGGCCCCGGCCCGCGCCTCCCTGCGAGGGAGGGTGGCCGACTCAGAGGCCCCGGCCCGCGCCTCCCTGCGAGGGAGGGCGGCCGATGAAGCGGCCCCGGCCCGCGCCTCCCTGCGAGGGAGGGTGGCCGACTCAGAGGCCCCGGCCCGCGCCTCCCTGCGAGGGAGGGCGGCCGACTCAGAGGCCCCGGCCCGCACCTACCTGCGAGGGAGGGCGGCCGATTAAGAGGCCCCGGCACGCGCCTCCCTGCGAGGGAGGGCGTCCGACCAAGCGGCCCCGGCCCGCGCCTCCCTGCGAGGGAGGGCGGCCGACGATGCGGCCCCGGCCCGCGCCTCCCTGCGAGGGAGGGCGGCCGACGATGCGGCCCCGGCCCGCGCCTCCCTGCGAGGGAGGGTGGCCGACTCAGAGGCCCCGGCCCGCGCCTCCCTGCGAGGGAGGGCGGCCGACGAAGCGGCCCCGGCCCGCGCCTCCCTGCGAGGGAGGGCGGCCGACGAAGCGGCCCCGGCCCGCGCCTCCCTGCGAGGGAGGGTGGCCGACTCAGAGGCCCCGACCCGCGCCTCCCTGCGAGGGAGGGCGGCCGACGAAGCGGCCCCGGCCCGCGCCTCCCTGCGAGGGAGGGTGGCCGACTCAGAGGCCCCGGCCCGCGCCTCCCTGCGAGGGAGGGTGGCCGACTCAGAGGCCCCGGCACGCGCCTCCCTGCGAGGGAGGGCGGCCGACGAAGCGGCCCCGGCCCGCGCCTCCCTGCGAGGGAGGGTGGCCGACTCAGAGGCCCCGGCCCGCGCCTCCCTGCGAGGGAGGGTGGCCGACTCAGAGGCCCCGGCACGCGCCTCCCTGCGAGGGAGGGCGGCCGACGAAGCGGCCCCCGGCCCGCGCCTCCCTGCGAGGGAGGGCGGCCGACGAAGCGGCCCCCGGCCCGCGCCTCCCTTCGAGGGAGGGCGGCCGACTCAGAGGCCCCGGCCCGCGCCTCCCTGCGAGGGAGGGCGGCCGACTCAGAGGCCCCGGCACGCGCCTCCCTGCGAGGGAGGGCGGCCGACGAAGCGGCCCCGGCCCGCGCCTCTCTGCGAGGGAGGGCGGCCGACGAAGCGGCCCCGGCCCGCGCCTCCCTGCGAGGGAGGGCGGCCGACGAAGCGGCCCCGGCCCGCGCCTCCCTGCGAGGGAGGGCGGCCGACTCAGAGGGCCCGGCCCGCGCCTCCCTGCGAGGGAGGGCGGCCGACGATGCGGCCCCGGCCCGCGCCTCCCTGCGAGGGAGGGCGGCCGACGAAGCGGCCCCGGCCCGCGCCTCCCTGCGAGGGAGGGCGGCCGACGAAGCGGCCCCGGCCCGCGCCTCCCTGCGAGGGAGGGCGGCCGACTCAGAGGCCCCGGCCCGCGCCTCCCTGCGAGGGAGGGCGGCGGACGAAGTGGCCCCGGCCCGCGCCTCCCTGCGAGGGAGGGCGGCCGACGAAGCGGCCCCGGCCCGCGCCTCCCTGCGAGGGAGGGCGGCCGACGAAGCGGCCCCGGCCCGCGCCTCCCTGCGAGGGAGGGTGGCCGACTCAGAGGCCCCGGCCCGCGCCTCCCTGCGAGGGAGGGTGGCCGACTCAGAGGCCCCGGCCCGCGCCTCCCTGCGAGGGAGGGCGGCCGACGAAGCGGCCCCGGCCCGCGCCTCCCTGCGAGGGAGGGCGGCCGACGAAGCGGCCCCGGCCCGCGCCTCCCTGCGAGGGAGGGTGGCCGACTCAGAGGCCCCCGGCCCGCGCCTCCCTGCGAGGGAGGGTGGCCGACTCAGAGGCCCCGGCCCGCGCCTCCCTGCGAGGGAGGGCGGCCGACGAAGCGGCCCCGGCCCGCGCCTCCCTGCGAGGGAGGGTGGCCGACTCAGAGGCCCCGGCCCGCGCCTCCCTGCGAGGGAGGGCGGCCGACTCAGAGGCCCCGGCCCGCGCCTACCTGCGAGGGAGGGCGGCCGATTCAGAGGCCCCGGCACGCGCCTCCCTGCGAGGGAGGGCGTCCGACCAAGCGGCCCCCGGCCCGCGCCTCCCTGCGAGGGAGGGCGGCCGACGATGCGGCCCCGGCCCGCGCCTCCCTGCGAGGGAGGGCGGCCGACGATGCGGCCCCGGCCCGCGCCTCCCTGCGAGGGAGGGTGGCCGACGATGCGGCCCCGGCCCGCGCCTCCCTGCGAGGGAGGGCGGCCGACGATGCGGCCCCGGCCCGCGCCTCCCTGCGAGGGAGGGCGGCCGACGAAGCGGCCCCGGCCCGCGCCTCCCTGCGAGGGAGGGCGGCTGACGAAGCGGCCCCGGCCCGCGCCTCCCTGCGAGGGAGGGTGGCCGACTCAGAGGCCCCGGCCCGCGCCTCCCTGCGAGGGAGGGCGGCCGACGAAGCGGCCCCGGCCCGCGCCTCCCTGCGAGGGAGGGTGGCCGACTCAGAGGCCCCGGCCCGCGCCTCCCTGCGAGGGAGGGTGGCCGACTCAGAGGCCCCGGCACGCGCCTCCCTGCGAGGGAGGGCGGCCGACGAAGCGGCCCCGGCCCGCGCCTCCCTGCGAGGGAGGGCGGCCGACGAAGCGGCCCTGGCCCGCGCCTCTCTGCGAGGGAGGGCGGCCGACGAAGCGGCCCCGGCCCGCGCCTCCCTGCGAGGGAGGGCGGGCCGACGAAGCGGCCCCCGCGCCTCCCTGCGAGGGAGGGCGGCCGACCAAGCGGCCCCGGCCCGCGCCTCCCTGCGAGGGGAGGGCGGCCGACGAAGCGGCCCCGGCCCGCGCCTGCCTGCGAGGGAGGGCGGCCGACTCAGAAGCCCCCGACCCGCGCCTCCCTGCGAGGGAGGGCGGCCGACTCAGAGGCCCCGGCCCGCGCCTCCCTGCGAGGGAGGGCGGCCGACTCAGAGGCCCCGGCCCGCGCCTCCCTGCGAGAGAGGGCGGGCCGACTCAGAGGCCCCCGCCCGCGCCTCCCTGCGAGGGAGGGCGGCCTACCAAGCGACCCCGGCCCGCGCCTGCCTGCGAGGGAGGGCGGCCGACGAAGCGGCCCCGGCCCGCGCCTGCCTGCGAGGGAGGGCGGCCGACTCAGAGGCCCCGGCCCGCGCCTCCCTGCGAGGGGAGGGCGGCCGACTCAGAGGCCCCGGCCCGCGCCTCCCTGCGAGGGAGGGCGGCCGACTCAGAGGCCCCGGCCCGCGCCTCCCTGCGAGGGAGGGCGGCCGACTCAGAGGCCCCGGCCCGCGCCTCCCTGCGAGAGAGGGCGGCCGACTCAGAGGCCCCGGCCCGCGCCTCCCTGCGAGGGAGGGCGGCCGACCAAGCGGCCCCGGCCCGCGCCTCCCTGCGAGGGAGGGCGACCGACTCAGAGGCTCCAGCCCGCGCCTCCCTGCGAGGGAGGGCGGCCGACGAAGCGGCCCCGGCCCGCGCCTCCCTGCGAGAGAGGGCGGCCGACTCAGAGGCCCCGGCCCGCGCCTCCCTGCGAGGGAGGGCGGCCGACCAAGCGGCCCCGGCCCGCGCCTCCCTGCGAGGGAGGGCGACCGACTCAGAGGCTCCAGCCCGCGCCTCCCTGCGAGGGAGGGCGGCCGACGAAGCGGCCCCGGCCCGCGCCTCCCTGCGAGGGAGGGTGGCCGAGCAAGTGGCCCCGGCAGAGGAGAAAAATTCGAGGTATTGCATTGTACGTAAGGGAACTCGTTGATTGTTCAGAACTTCAGAATGGGACTGGGGAAAAGCCCACTGGATTTCTTTGAGTAAGATCAGAGCAACTCTGCTGTTGTCATGGTGGGGGTCTGTTTTTCAAAGGAGAATGGGGCAGATGTATCTTTCTTTGGACAACTCAGAGATGAACTGAAGTCCTCAGATGAGAGGCCCTGGTTCTCACAGGGGACTACAATCACCCTGACATCTGTTGGAAGAGCAATATATTTGTGCATCAACCATCTACGAATTTTGTGGACAGCGTTGAAGACACCTTCCTGGGGTAAGTGATGGAGGAAACAGCCTGGTGTCATGCTCCTCTTGACCTGCTGCCGCCAAGAAGTGAAGAACTGTTAGGAGAAGTGAGGGAGGACCGCCGACAAAGGACCCCGGTCCGCACCTCCCTACGAGGCTTGGCGGCCGACGTGGCGGACCAGGCACGCCCCTCCAAGCGACTGGAAGAGAAGGCAGCATCAGGCACTTGACCATGACCCTCAAGCTGAAATGACCTGAAATGGCATACGAGTGCAGCAACTTGATTGTATCCTCCAGGCTTCACTGTCCTGCGAGGAACAGGGACCACAATGAGGATGGAGAGAGGGCTTTGTAGCCTTCGACCGTGGGATGTTGTTGCAGGAATTGTTAGTAAGAGACAGGATCTAGCAAACAAAGGGAGGGAAGATCATCTTCACAGCCAAGCTTGCTAACTTAATGAGGAGGCCTTTCAATTAGGCTATCCAGGGCATGGAGACGTAAGCCCTGTGGCAAACAAGGAGAAAATCAGAAGGAAACATGAGGAGAAGGGCAGAAGAGAGAAAGACTCATGATTCATTCAGAGAAAGTAAGGCAATTGGCTAGGTCTCTTAGGTACCTGTATATGAAACGGAAGAAGTGTGAGAAACAAACAGGAAAGAATGGGAACTACAATGTGACTGGAAAAAGTGAGTCTTGGTGGGGTAACTTGCATGACTGGAAGACAGTCATGGAACCATATGAACTGCTCAGAAAGGACCGTCAGGGGACAAAAGTTCAAGGAACAGCACCGTACGTAAGAAAACAGCATGATTGTTCATTACTCCAGCCTGAAACAAAGGAAAAGCCCATTGGAAGTCTTTGTGAAAATGAGAGTGACTCCGCTGGTGTCATAGTGGGGGTCCGTTTTTCCAAGGCCGATGAGGCCGATGTGTCTTTCTTTGCAAAACTAACACATTTTCTTACGAACTTCACGAACTGAGGTCCTCAGACCGGACGACATGGTTCTCACAGAGGACTGCAAATACCGGGAAAGAGCAAAACATTTGTGCACAAACAAGTTAGGAAGTTTGTGGAGAGCGTTGAGTACAACTTCCCGGGGCAAGTGACGGAAGAACCAACTAGGTGTTATACTCCTCCTGCTGCCAAGCAGAGAACATTTGTAAGGAAAGGTAGATGTCGGTGGCAACTTACACAACAATGAACATAAGATGGATGAGTTAAGAATGTGTTCCAAAGGAAGAAAGGAAAGCCTACGTGGGGGCGGCCGACGAAGCGGTCCCGGCCCGCGCTTCCCTGCGAGGGAGGGCGGCCGACGAAGCGGCCCCGGCCCGCGCCTCACTGCGAGGGAGGGCGGCCGACCTAGCGGCCCCGGCCCGCGCCTCCCTGCGAGGGAGGGCGGCCGACTCAGAGGCCCCGGCCCGCGCCTCCCTGCGAGGGAGAGCGGACGACGAAGGGGCCCCGGCCCGCGCCTCCCTGCGAGGGAGGGCGGCCGACGAAGCGGCCCCGGCCCGCGCCTCCCTGCGAGGGAGGGCGGCCGACTCAGAGGCCCCGGCCCGCGCCTCCCTGCGAGGGAGAGCGGCCGACTCAGAGGCCCAGGCCCGCGCCTCCCTGCGAGGGAGGGAGGCCGACAAAGCGGCCCCGGCCCGCGCCTCCCTGCGAGGGAGGGCGGCCGACTCAGAGGCCCCGGCTCGCACCTCCCTGTGAGGGAGGGCGGCCGACGAAGCGGCCCCGGCCCGCGCCTCCCTGCGAGGTAGGGCGGCCGACCAAGCGGCCCCGGCCCGCGCCTCCCTGCGAGGGAGGGCGGCCGACCAAGTGGCCCCGGCAGAGGAGAAAAATTCGAGGTTTTGCATTGTACGTAAGGGAACTCGTTGATTGTTCAGAACTTCAGAACGGGACTGGGGAAAAGCCCACTGGATTTCTTTGAGTAAGATCAGAGCAACTCTGCTGTTGTCATGGTGGGGGGTCTGTTTTTCCAAGGAGAATGGGGCAGATGTATCTTTCTTTGGACAACTCAGAGATGAACTGAAGTCCTCAGATGAGAGGCCCTGGTTCTCACAGGGGACTACAATCACCCTGACATCTGTTGGAAGAGCAATATATTTGTGCATCAACCATCTACGAATTTTGTGGACAGCGTTGAAGACACCTTCCTGGGGTAAGTGATGGAGGAAACAGCCGGGTGTCATGCTCCTCTTGACCTGCTGCCGCCAAGAAGTGAAGAACTGTTAGGAGAAGTGAGGGAGGACCGCCGACAAAGAGACCCCGGTCCGCACCTCCCTACGAGGCTTGGCGGCCGACGTGGCGGCCCAGGCACGCCCCTCCAAGCGACTGGAAGAGAAGGCAGCATCAGGCACTTGACCAGGACCCTCTAGCTGAAATGACCTGAAATGGCGTACGAGTGCAGCAACTTGATTGTAGCCTCCAGGCTTCACTGTCCTGCGAGGAACAGGGACCACAATGAGGATGGAGAGAGGGCTTTGTAGCCTTCGACCGTTGGATGTTGTTGCAGGAATTGTTAGTAAGAGACAGGATCTAGCAAACAAAGGGAGGGAAGATCATCTTCACAGCCAAGCTTGCTAACTTAATGAGGAGGCCTTTCAATTAGGCTATCCAGGGCATGGAGACGTAAGCCCTGTGGCAAACAAGGAGAAAATCAGAAGGAAACATGAGGAGAAGGGCAGAAGAGAGAAAGACTCATGATTCATTCAGAGAAAGTAAGGCAATTGGCTAGGTCTCTTAGGTACCTGTATATGAAACGGAAGAAGTGTGAGAAACAAACAGGAAAGAATGGGAACTACAATGTGACTGGAAAAAGTGAGTCTTGGTGGGGTAACTTGCATGACTGGAACACAGTCATGGAACCATATGAACTGCTCAGAAAGGACCGTCAGGGGACAAAAGTTCAAGGAACAGCACCGTACGTAAGAAAACAGCATGATTGTTCATTACTCCAGCCTGAAACAAAGGAAAAGCCCATTGGAAGTCTTTGTGAAAATGAGAGTGACTCCGCTGGTGTCATAGTGGGGATCCGTTTTTCCAAGGCCGATGAGGCCGATGTGTCTTTCTTTGCAAAACTAACACATTTTCTTACGAACTTCACGAACTGAGGTCCTCAGACCGGATGACATGGTTCTCACAGAGGACTGCAAATACCGGGAAAGAGCAAAACATTTGTGCACAAACAAGTTAGGAAGTTTGTGCAGAGCGTTGAGTACAACTTCCCGGGGCAAGTGACGGAAGAACCAACTAGGTGTCATACTCCTCCTGCTGCCAAGCAGAGAACATTTGTAAGGAAAGGTAGATGTCGGTGGCAACTTACACAACAATGAACATAAGATGGATGAGTTAAGAATGTGTTCCACAGGAAGAAAGGAAAGCCGACATGGGGGCGGCCGACGAAGCGGCCCCGGTCCGCGCCTCCCTGCGAGGGAGGGCGGACGACTCAGAGGCCCCGGCCCGCGCCTCCCTGCGAGGGAGGGCGGCCGACGAAGCGGCCCCGGCCCGCGCCTCCCTGCGAGGGAGGGCGGCCGACGAAGCGGCCCCGGCCCGCGCCTCCCTGCGAGGGAGGGCGGCCGACTCAGAGGCCCCGGACCGCGCCTCCCTGCGAGGGAGGGCGGCCGACTCAGAGGCCCCGGCCCGTGCCTCCCTGCGAGGGAGGGCGGCCGACTCAGAGGCCCCGGCCCGCGCCTCCCTGCGAGGGAGGGCGGCCGACGAAGCGGCCCCGGCCCGCGCCTGCCTGCGAGGGAGGGCGGCCGACTCAGAGGCCCCGGCCCGCGCCTCCCTGCGAGGGAGGGCGGCCGACGAAGCGGCCCCGGCCCGCGCCTCCCTGCGAGGGAGGGCGGCCGACGAAGCGGCCCCGGCCCGCGCCTGCCTGCGAGGGAGGGCGGCCGACGAAGCGGCCCCGGCCCGCGCCTCCCTGCGAGGGAGGGCGGCCGACTCAGAGGCCCCGGCCCGCGTCTCCCTGCGAGGGAAGGCGGCCGACGAAGCGGCCCCGGCCCGCGCCTCCCTGCGAGGGAGGGCGGCCGACCAAGCGGCCCCGGCCCGCGCCTGCCTGCGAGGGAGGGCGGCCGACTCAGAGGCCCAGGCCCGCGCCTCCCTGCGAGGGAGGGCGGCCGACTCAGAGGCCCCGGCCCGTGCCTTCCTGCGATGGAGGGCGGCCGACTCAGAGGCCCCGGCCCGCGCCTGCCTGCGAGGGAGGGCGGCCGACGAAGCGGCCCCGGCCCGCGCCTCCCTGCGAGGGAGGGCGGCCGACTCAGAGGCCCCGGCCCGCGCCTCCCTGCGAGGGAGGGCGGCCGATGGAGGGGCCCCGGCCCGCGCCTTCCTGCGAGGGAGGGCGGCCGACTCAGAGGCCCCGGCCCGCGCCTCCCTGCGAGGGAGGGCGGCCGACGAAGCGGCCCCGGCCCGCGCCTCCCTGCGAGAGAGGGCGGCCGACGAAGCGGCCCCGGCCCGCGCCTCCCTGCGAGAGAGGGCGGCCGACGAAGCGGCCCCGGCCCGCCCCTCCCTGCGAGGGAGGGCGGCCGACTCAGAGGCCCCGGCCCGCGCCTCCCTGCGAGGGAGGGCGGCCGACTCAGAGGCCCCGGCCCGCGCCTCCCTGCGAGGGAGGGCGGCCGACTCAGAGGCCCCGGCCCGCGCCTCCCTGCGAGAGAGGGCGGCCGACGAAGCGGCCCCGGCCCGCGCCTCCCTGCGAGGGAGGGCGGCCGACTCAGAGGCCCCGGCCCGTGCCTCCCTGCGAGGGAGGGCGGCCGACTCAGAGGCCTCGGCCCGCGCCTCCCTGCGAGGGAGGGCGGCCGACGAAGCGGCCCCGGCCCGCGCCTCCCTGCGAGGGAGGGCGGCCGACTCAGAGGCCCCGGCCCGCGCCTCACTGCGAGGGAGGGCGGCCGACTCAGAGGCCCCGGCCCGTGCCTCCCTGCGAGGGAGGGCGGCCGACTCAGAGGCCTCGGCCCGCGCCTCCCTGCGAGGGAGGGCGGCCGACGAAGCGGCCCCGGCCCGCGCCTCCCTGCGAGGGAGGGCAGCCGACTCAGAGGCCCCGGCCCGCGCCTCCCTGCGAGGGAGGGCGGCCGACGAAGCGGCCCCGGCCCGCGCCTCCCTGCGAGGGAGGGCGGCCGACTCAGAGGCCCCGGCCCGCGCCTCCCTGCGATGGAGGGCGGCCGACTCAGAGGCCCCGGCCCGCGCCTCCCTGCGAGGGAGGGCGGCCGACTCAGAGGCCCCGGCCCGCGCCTCCCTGCGAGGGAGGGTGGCCGACGAAGAGGCCCCGGCCCGCGCCTGCCTGCGAGGGAGGGCGGCCGACTCAGAGGCCCCGGCCCGCGCCTCCCTGCGAGGGAGGGCGGCCGACTCAGAGGCCCCGGCCCGCGCCTGCCTGCGAGGGAGGGCGGCCGACTCAGAGGCCCCGGCCCGCGCCTCCCTGCGAGGGAGGGCGGCCGACTCAGAGGCCCCGGCCCGCGCCTCCCTGCGAGGGAGGGCGGCCGACGAAGAGGCCCCGGCCCGCGCCTGCCTGCGAGGGAGGGCGGCCGACGAAGAGGCCCCGGCCCGCGCCTGCCTGCGAGGGAGGGCGGCCGACGAAGAGGCCCCGGCCCGCGCCTCCCTGCGAGGGAGGGCGGCCGACGAAGAGGCCTCGGCCCGCGCCTCCCTGCGAGGGAGGGCGGCCGACTCAGAGGCCCCGGCCCGCGCCTCCCTGCGAGGGAGGGCGGCCGAGGAAGAGTCCCTGGCCCGCGCCTTCCTGCGAGGGAGGGCGGCCGACTCAGAGGCCCCGGCCCGTGCCTCCCTGCGAGGGAGGGCGGCCGACGAAGCGGCCCCGGCCCGCGCCTCCCTGCGAGGGAGGGCGGCCGACGAAGCGGCCCCGGCCCGCGCCTCCCTGCGAGGGAGGGCGGCCGACGAAGCGGCCCCGGCCCGCGCCTCCCTGCGAGGGAGGGCGGCCGACGAAGCGGCCCCGGCCCGCGCCTGCCTGCGAGGGAGGGCGGCCGACTCAGAGGCCCCGGCCCGCGCCTCCCTGCGAGGGAGGGCGGCCGACGAAGCGGCCCCGGCCCGCGCCTCCCTGCGAGAGAGGGCGGCCGACGAAGCGGCCTCGGCCCGCGCCTCCCTGCGAGGGAGGGCGGCCGACGAAGCGGCCCCGGCCCGCGCCTCCCTGCGAGGGAGGGCGGCCGACCTTTAGAAGGTCACTGAATACTACCTGGCACAGGGTAGAAGGATGAAGGAGTATGAGGCACAAGTCATGTTCTCATCCATCTTCCATGATGAAGGCAATGGTCTAGAGAGAGGCCATCCAATCATGGAGTTAAATGCCTGGTGGTGCAGGTAGTGTTTGAGAGAGGGCTTTGGATTCTTTGACTGTGGGATGTTGTTCCAGGAACAAGGATTGCTAGAAAGAGAGGAAGATCACAAGAGGTGGGCTTTCTAACCTAGTGAGGAGGGCCTTAAGTTACGTTCTCAGGGGACAGAGAGAGAGACCCACCCCTTTCCAGCCCAGATGTGTTGCTGCCAGAGTGGGCTATTTAATTGGGTGCCTGAGGTGCTATTTTTTAAAATCACGTTTAATCCAGAAGTGAAACATGTGTCACATTTTATTGGTTCTCTACTACCCTCCATACATAGTTCCTACTGGGATTTTCTTTTCAGCTGTGTGTGCCTGGCTTTCAAGAGACACAATTCAGACACCCTCTCTATATTAGATTTATTAGCCACCATTGTCAGGAGGAAAGTACAGACTGTAGCAGGATCTAATGCACCTTCAGAAATGTAACGTACGTCTGTCCAGCAAGTAGCCGAGTTGTCCACCTGGAGAAATGGATTTGTGGCTCAAAATGGGATAGCTGAATAATAATAATCGTCATCATCACCCAACCAGTGATGGAGAGGTGGGTGAAAAGTTCAATGCAAACATGAGAGCGCAGCAAGCGAAGGTCCATCAGCAAAGGAATTTTTGACTCCAGTTGACCAGGCACAGTACGATTATCAGTAATGAGACTGAAAGGCTGCAAACCAGTCAGACAATCCCACTCAAGCTAGCACACTGCAGCCTTCACACGGGCTAGTGAACAAGATGCACCAAAGCCACAACCTCTGTTATACCACACAAAGTTCTTGCTAGCAAAGCCAGCCCCACTCCAGTGCCATTAGGGGACAAACTCCCGGGACAACTCTGGGGGAGAGGGAGCCCAGGTGGTGAGGAGACCGGTGAGGCAGTTCCAGCGAGGGACGGAAGAAGGCGAGGAGAGGAGTAAGAGAGGGTGCTGGAGCTTTTGAGGGAATATCAGAACACAGGCAGAGACCAGGGGAAGCAGTGGAGAAGGGAGTGGGACCATGAGGCAGGAGGTGGGGAAGGAGGCATGTCTTGGAGGGAGTAGGAGGGAGGGCACAGGGCTTCAAGGGTCCAGTTACAAGAAATTAGAAAAATGGAAAACGCTCTGAGTTAATGAGCTGTCCTCATACTAATTGACCAGTTCTTCTTGCTGACAGAGCAAAGTAAGACCAGGACAGGATGTAATGACTCTCCAATGGCCCAATAAGTGATTCAGGGAAGAGGGTCCAGCACCATGTCACCAGCCAGCTTTGTACAGACTTTACAGAAAACATCAGGTGCCTTTATGAATGAAGAGATGCAGCAGCCTGTCCCGGATCTGTTTGGTCCTCATCCCATAGATGATGGGGTTTAGCATGGGGGGCATCAAGTAGTACACGTTGTTAATGAGAGCATGGAAATGCTGAGGCATCTTCTGATCAGATCGGGACATGAGGGAGAGGAAGAGCCCTGGGATGTAAAACACTATAATGGAACAGAGGTGGGAGATGCAGGTCCCAAAGGTTTTGAGCCGGGCGTCCGTTGTGGGGAGGCGGAAGATGGCCCTGAGGATCTGGGTGTAGGATGCAACAATAAAAATCACATCCAGACCCAACACACAGAACAGCACAAAGAGGCCGTAGTGACTACTAATGCGGGTGTCACCACAGGCCAGCCCCACCACTGGCATGTGTGCACAATAAGGATAGGGGATAATGTTGGTTCTGCAGTATGACCACTGCCTCACCAAGAGGAGCATGGGCAGTATAATCATGCTGCCGCGCAGGAAGACAGCCAGACCGATCTTGCCCACCATGTGGTTTGTCACAATGGTAGAGTGTCTCAGGGGATAGCAGATGGCCACGTAGCGATCCAACGCCATGGCCACGAAGATCCCAGACTCCATTATTATGAAACAGTGAAAAAAAAAGAGCTGGGTGAGGCAGGCACTGAAATCGATCTCTCTGGAATTGAACCAGAAGATGCTCAGCATTTTGGGCAGGATGGAGGTGGACAGGACCAGGTCACTTACAGCCAAAATGCAGATAAAATAATACATGGGCTCATGGAGTCTTGGCTCCATCTTCACTGTGAACAGGATGGTGAAGTTCCCCGTGACAGCTATGATGTACATGACGCAGAAAGGGATGGCGATCCAGACATGGGCCATCTCCAGGCCAGGAATGCCCTGCAGGATGAAGACGGAGGGGTTGGTGAAATGGGTTGTGTTGGAATCTGACATAGAGTAGAGTAGAATGGGTTCAACTGTGAGGTAGAACAATGTCTCCTGTATGGACCAGTCATTCCCCTGACTTCCTTTTCTGTGCTCTGAGTCTAGGATGATGTTGGTGGGACAAGTGCCTGGAAGGAGAGACAATGTTTATATCAGACAACACATGCACTATTGGTAGCTATTGTCATGGCTGAAACAGATTGGTCTCATCACACCCGGAAAAGTGACATTTTTATTATTACAGTCAATGATTGATGTAAAATTGACCATTCTAACGCGGACTCCATATTTTATGGAGCTCCATGCATCTACAATGTATCATGCTCTGGGGAGCTTTAATAGGCGCAACAAGGAGTCCTCTGGCACCTTAGAGACTAACAAAAATATGTCAAGTATCGTGAGCTTTCATGGGCCACTTCCTCAGAAAATGAGCTGGAAAGGAATAACTGGGGGAAAAAAAGTATTTTATAACAAAAACGATACCTGTCAATTGCAGGACTGGTTTTAACAAGGCTAATGAAGTGGGCTGGAACTATCTCAGACTTGGATTTTAATGTAAAAATCAGGTTTTAAAGGCAGGAGAGATTAGTTTTTGAATGCAACATCTATTTAATATCTTTGTTCAAGCCTAGGGAAACTGTCAAATTTGCAGGTGAATGCCAATTCTACACGCTCTGTATAGCCGGCTGGTGAAATTCCTTTGTAGAAGAACGGCTGCCTTTCATTCCATTAAGCAGTGCCCAGGCAATTTAGCTGTTCCCCTATGGCTGCCTCTAAACTGGCATGATTTTGCACAATACTTGTAATGGACAAATTTTTCCGTTAAAAGTATTTGCTCAAGAGAGCGTCTACACTGGAATGGATGCTTTTGTGCAAAAAACATCTTTTGCGCAAAAGCACCCATTCCAGTGTAGACGCTCTCTTGCGCAAAAAAGCTCCGATGGCCATTTTAGCCACCGGGCTTTCTTGCACAAGAAATTAACGTTCCTGTCTACACTGGCCCTCTTGCACAAGTATTCTTGCACAAGAGGGCCTATGCCTGAGCGGGAGCATCAGAGTATTTGCGCAAGGAGCACTGATTTTGTACATTACAAAGTCAGTGTTCTTGCACAAATACTCGCGGCCGGTGTAGACAGGCGGCAAGATTTTGTGCAAAAGATCAGCATCTCTACATGGCACTTTTCCTGCTGTTTCCAAAAGGCAGACTCCAGGTGAGTTTGCTCTAGCAGAGGTATAGCAGGCTAATATCACTAGGTGTTAGTACAGCTGTACCAGTTGCGGTGCTGAGCCCTGTTTTGGACACTGCTGGTTAGGAAGGTGCAGAGAGACTGGAAAGGAGCCAGAGAAAATTGAGAAAGATGCTCCAAAGGGCAGAACTCGAGCGTCATGAGCCAGCGGCAGGAACCGGGTGAGTTTAGTTGCATAAAGAGGAGAATAAGGAGACATGACAGGGGGCTTCAAACCCTTGAGCAGGTGGCATGAGAAAGCTGGAGGGAAATTGGTGTCTCTTGCTGCTGAGGGCAGGGCAAGAGGCAATGGGAGCAAACTGCAGCACGGCAGAGTCAGATTAAATCTCAGGGAAACCTTCCTCCCGGTGAGAACAGAGTGATCATGGAACGGACGCCCCTGAAGGCCAGGCCCTGAGTCCATCACTAGAGAAAGCAGAACAGGCACTTACCTTTCCTGTGTCTCACAACACACAAAGAAGGGGAAAAACTCAATTACACTGAAAGTCCAAACATAGACTCCTAGACGTTAAGGTCAGAAGGGACCATTATGATCATCTAGTCCAACCCCCTGCACAGTGCAGGCCACAGATCTTTTAATTTTAGACCAAACTGGCCCGCGATACTCAGGCCACAGACATTATTGGAGCCCAGCCCTTCGGTGCTCGGGATTCCCAAATGATGCGGCCATTGGAGCTCATGCTGGGACCATCCCATTGGCTGTGTCTAGACTGGCAAGTTTTTCCGCAAAATCAGGTGATTTTGCAGAAAAACTTGCCAGCTGTCTACACTGGACACTTGAATTTCCGGAAAAGCACTGACGATCTCCTGTAAAATCATCAGTGCTTTTCCGGAAATACTATGCTGCTCCCGTTCGGGCAAAAGTCTTTTTCCGAAAGACTTTTGCGCAAAAGGGCCAGTGTAGACAGCTCAGATTTGTTTTCCGCAAAAAAGCCCCGATTGCGAAAATGGCGATCGAGGCTTTTTTGAGGAAAATGCGTCTAGATTGGCCATGGACGCTTTTCCGTAAAAAGTGCTTTTGCAGAAAAGCATCCTGCCAATTTAGATGCGATTTTTCCGAAAATGCTTTTAACGGAAAACTTTTCCGTTAAAAGCATTTTCGGAAAATCATGCCAGTCTAGACGTAGCCGTTGAGTGCAGGCTGTCTGGCACTTTCACACGAAGGCCTCATGTTTATTGCTAATCAGGTGACAGTTGTGAGGCATTTGGACTGAAATTTCCCCCAAAGGAGACCTGCTTCCCACCCAATTGTCTTTTGAAAATTTCAGACATGACAGTTCAGCCGGCTCCTCTGACCATAGGTGGGTTTGTTTCCCATATTGTCACAGTGAGGAGCCCCATCAGCTCCTGGCTTTCCTAGCAATACAAGTCAGGTAACAGCCACCCTGTTGCCAGCCAGAGCCTGGAGATGCAAGGGGAGAGGGTGACAAGGACTGGGCACTAACCCCCCCCCGGCTCCTCGCGGCTTTACTCAGTTCTTACTCCAAGGAGAGTTTTCCCTTGGAGGGTTCTGAGCAATCCATGGGTCACGGCCTCAGAATTTTGCTTTGCATTGTCCATCTGCTACCCCCGTTCCTCCTGACGGATCCCCTGGGCCACGGAAATGCAGCCGAATCCAAGCTGGCGGTGTCAGACACGGAGAGGGACTACCCCAAAGGGAACGGCACTTTGCCCCGTGTTGAGAGAGGAAACGCATCCCCAGGGGGCTTTAAGTCTGTTCATTGCAACAAGGCCCACAGACTTATTCTCTGTCCCGTCACACCGTGTTCCTCCGGCTTTATCAAGCAAGTGAGCCCCTCAGCAAGGGATGGGTACCTGTGAATCCTGGGGTGGAGGTGTCTTCCCAGGGAATGTCTCTCCGGTAGCCACGTCCACGTTGGCAGCATGCTAAGAGCCAACGCAGGGACTGCACCGTTTATAAGGTCCCTCTGTGCAATCCCCATGGGCGTCACTCAGCATCTAGGGGAGAAGCGGCCTCTGCATGGAAACAGGCTGGAGACTGGAGTCCCTTGAGCCAATGTCTCTGTCTCCATGTCTGTGCCTCTGGGCTCTTCAGCCAGGCTGAGAAGTAAACAGTCATTAAGGGACCTTCCTCGTGGGAGATGAGAAGATTCAGGCTCCCAGCTGAACCAGAGATAACATGATCTTGGTAACTAATTGACCATTCATTATCAGTGGGAAATAGGTCAATGGAGGGATGATAGGAGTTACTATAGAGAACTTCTGGGTGTCTGGCTGGTGAGTCTTGCCCACATGCTCAGGGTTTAGCTGATCGCTATATTTGGGGTCAGGAAGGAATTTTCCTCCAGGGTAGATTGGCAGAGGCCCTGGAGGTTTTTTGCCTTCCTCTGTAGCATGGAGCACAGATCACAGCTGGAGGATTCTCTGCATCTTGGGGTCTTCAAAGTATTTGAAGGCTTCAATATCTGAGATATAGGTGAGAGGATTATTTTAGGAGGGGTGGGTGAGATTCTGTGGCCTGCACTGTTCAGGGGGTCAGACTAGATGATCATAATGGTCCCTTCTGACCTTAAAATCTATGAGTCTATGAGTCTATGAGAGATGAATGGGCTGCTCTGTGTATTTGTGTGGATTTTGAAATTAGAGCTGATGACAAAGAGGATATTGGGATAACACCCTGGTCTGCCCAGGTCCTGATCCCCTGCTAATGCCCAGCATGGATGGGTAGAGCATAGACAAACAGACCTGGAGACAGATGACAACAGAGACCCAAACCCTTTCTGCCCACACTCATGTCTGTCCCTAATTTCAGAGGTCGGTCATTGTCACCAGAAATTAGCACCGTATTGTGCAACATCTCCCACTGAATTATCTTCTGAACAGCTAGGAAAGGAAAGTCCCTGTGAACATATCCCCATTATACAGGTGGGGAAACCAAGGCAAGGTGTGACCAACTGGGTTAAGGTCACACCGAGAATGACACAGCGACCCCAGGAGTCTGGACTAACCTCTGCCAGTTAACGGAATGTACGATAAAAGAGAAAAGGGGGCATGGCCGGGCAGGGCCTGCCCGTGGAACCCGTCTGACAGAATTCCCCAGGGTGCTAACTGCAAGGTGGTTACCACTGAACCCTCTGTCTGGCTTTCAGCCTGGCCTGACAACGCCTCCCTCCCATCTCTCGTTTGCATTGTGTGTCTACAGACATCCAGTTCCTTGGCAACGGCTGCGCCCTGTCTGAAGGAGACAGAGGGTATGTCTACACTACCCCGCTAGTTTGAACTAGCGGGGTAATGTATGCATACCGCACTTGCTAATGAAGCCTGGGATTTGAATTTCCCGGGCTTCATTAGCATAAAGCCGGCTCCGCCTTTTTTAAAAGCCGGCTAGTGCGAACCCCGTGCCACGCGGCTACACGCGGCACGGGCTAGATGGTTCGAACTACGTAGCCTTTCCGATCTATCTGTACACCTCGTTCCACGAGGTGCAGATAAAGATAAGGAGTCATTGTAGGTTACTCAGCACAACAGTCTGGTGGGGTATAGTTTGGAAGAGTTATCTGAAGAAATGGATCAGAAGGAGAAGCGGTACACCAGGAGACATGGGGTGTAATGGCAGGATTAGGGTGAGGGTTTTGTGCTCTCCACTCCCACGAGGAGGAGAAGGGTGATGGTTGTACAGAACTTCCTCCTAAGAGGAATGGAGTCATCCCTCTGTTGTCCCGACTGGTGAACTTGAGAATTGTGCTGCTTGCTTGGAGCCAGAATTCAGATGGTGAGAAGATGTCTGTTGAGGCTGATCTAGTCATCAAACCGTTACCCCTTATTGCTTCTCCACTTGGGCACCAACGACACCGCTGAGAATGGCCTGAATACTACCCGGTGTTATGCTTACACAAAGCACACGAGATCTTTTATAGGGGAAAAGGCAGTACGCCGCATTTATTGAGAATCCAACAGTAGCATATGCTTTTCAATCACACACACACAAACGCCAAACCCATAGTCCCGCCAGACAATGTTATAGTTACCCGTCTAGAGTCTGGATCAATCTAGTGGCCAGCCAGATCAATGACAGAGGAGAGCAGGGCCTTTCGTCGATCACGAAATGATGCTCTTCTGGAGCTGGTGACAAGACGAACCCAAAGTTCCACAGCAAGGCTCCCTGCTTTTATAATCCTCTTTCCCTGTTGAAGTCTGTGGATTTCGCTATGACAGTCTATGACTGGTGTGATATCTAACCTATGGGGATCTAACCTATGGGGGGGTACATGATGGCAGCTGTAAGGGGCGCCGTGCACCGGCTGCGTGGTGCCCCTTAGGGCTGCAATCAGGCGCCGCACACCTGAGGGCTGGGGGCTGTGTGGCACCCCTTGGAGCTGCCATCAGGTGCCACACTCCTGTTTGCAGCTGTAAGGTGTGCAGCACGCCATGGGGCGGAGCCATGCATGCGCCGTGCACCTGGGGGCAGAGCCGCGCATGCACCACGCGCCCGCTTCCCAGGGTGCAGAAATGGCTCGAGTCAGTCCTGACTGCAGCCACTTCCCTCTTGGCGAACTTTAAATTTTTCCGTAAAAAGGTTCTCAAAAATGAAATCACAATGGCTATGATCCAAAGGGGCTCTACCTCACTTCAGGGTTAGTCTTGTTCTCATGCCCTGTTAAACTTGATTCTCTTTCTTTTTAGTTTTCCCCTCACTTTCTCCAATTGCTCTGCAGCTACCCTTCAATGGCTCTTTGTTATCTCAAACTCTTGCTTATATGCTCCCAAATTAGGGGACAAGTTCTCCCAATGGCCAATGGCATGTGAGAAGGCAGCATAAATCTTCAGACCCACCGTATGAAAGTGGAGAAAAGCTTGTTGAGTCTCTGGGTTCAGATTAGAAATCGGGGATGGGGGAGAAGGAAATGACCTAGGCCTCCTTCCCAACCAGGTGACGATCACTATGAGGAAGGTGATCCTGCCCCCCCAGCTGGCACAGAAATGAGGGATGCAGGGGTGCAGGAGTCCTGCTGGCCCGGTGCATCAGGCACTCTTCTGCTTCCCCAGGTGGCTGGGGTCATGGCTGCCACCTCAAGTGCTGGGAGACCTGCGGCTGTCCCAGTGCCCAGTATGGTGAGAGATACCCCTGCTTCCCTGGGGTGGGAGAGGAACTAGGGAGTTGGGGATACCAGAGTCCCCCCAACAACACTATGTGCCAGGAACTCCTCTGCCTCCCTGGGTGTCAGTGTCCCGGCTCTTATTGTGTCAGTCAGGACTCTGCTGACAACCCAGTGCCCATGAGGCTAAAAGAAAGACAGAGAGAGAGAGAGAGAGAGAGAGAGAGACCCATCCCTTTCTGGCCCAGCTGGGTTGCTGCCAGAGTGGGCTATTTAATTGGGCTTCTGGAGTGTTTAATTTTTAATTCACACTTAGGAGGAAAGTACGGACTGTAGCCGGATCTAATACGTCTTCACAAATGTAACAGATGTCAGTCCAGTAAGTAGCACAGTTGTCTACCAGGAAAATGGATTTCTTGCTGAAAATGGAACATTTGAATAATAATCATGATCAGTGTGATGGGGGGGCGGTCACAGACGACCTCTTGGGGGGCCTCCCGGGGTGCTTCCAAGGCTACTGCCACTCGCCTTCCCGCTTTCTGGGACACCTCACTGCCTGGTTCTGCTGGGCCAGCCCCCTGGTCTCCCCCAGCCAAGGCCCCGAGCTGAGGTCCCTGCCACACCGAGAAGCAGCACAGACACTGAACCTCTTCAGGTCCAAGGAGAGGGCAGTTTAGGGTCCAGTTTCCTGAGGCAGCACTCCCCATATGGGATTGGACCCCAAAGAATTGGGTGAGCCCCATTTAACAATGGAAGGGGGAATGTGCACACTGGTTGCCCCCCATAACAATGATTTACACTGGGTTTGACTGAAAATAAAAATGATTTTATTAGGTACAAGCAGTAGGGTTTAAGTAGTAATATGTGAGAACAGGCAGAGCAAAGTAGGGGTATGTCTACACTACAGCGCTAATTCGAACTAACTTAGTTCGAATTCGTTAATTCGAACTAAGCTAGTTCGAACTAACGCGTCTAGAACTAAAAACTAGTTCGAATTAGCGTTTTGCTAATTCGAACTAGCAAGTCCACATTGAGTGGACCCTGAACCAGGCTTAAGGATGGCCGGAAGAAGTGCCGGCAGGGCATCAGAGGAGGACTTAGAGCGTGGAGCTGCTGTCTCAGGCTAGCCGAGGGCTGCGCTTAAAGGGTCCCGACCCCCACCCCGGACAGACAGTTCTAAGGGGTGCCCCGCTTGCAAAGCAGTCCTGGCTTGAAGTGCCCGGACTACCCACACTGGGCACATCACACCACTCGGCCATCAGCCCGGCTGCACTTGCCGCAGGCTGCCATCTGGGCAGAGAGGGCAATCGGGGGGCTTCAGGAGAGCGTCCACCCCCAGAAGCCCGCAGAGCCAGCCCAGTCCTCCCCATCGGGGGCACGTACCCCATTCCTCCCTCACCTCCTTCCACTTACCCTTCCCTAGCCCCCCTTCTTATTGATGTACAAAATAAAGATAACGTTTCTTCCAACATTGACTCTGTCTTTATTGAACAAAACTGGGGGAGACTGGGAAAAGGAGGTGGGAGAGGGGAAGAGAAAGGCTGGGAGAGGGGAGGGCAACTAACATGATCAGGGGTTGGGAACAGGTCCCAGATGAAGAAAGGCTACAGAGACTGGGACTGTTCAGCTTAGAAAAGAGGAGACGGAGGGGGGACAGGATAGAGGTCTCTAAAAGCAGGGGTTGGGTGGAGAGGGTGCACACAGAAAAGTTCTTCATGAGTTTCCATAAAGAAGGAATAGAGGACACCAAAGGAAAGGAATGGGTAGCAGGCTTGAAACTAGTTAGAGAAAGTTGTTGTTCTTGACAAAGCAAATAGTTAACCTGTGGAACTCCTTGCTGCAGGAGGCTGTGAAGGCTACAACTAGAACAGAGTTTAAAGGGAAGTGAGATCAAGTCATGGAGGTTGGGTCCATGGAGTAGTCTTAGCCAGGGGATAGGAGTGGTGTCCCTGCCCAAAGTTTGTGGAAGGCTGGAGAGGGATGGCACGAGACAAATGGCTTGGTCACCGTCTTTGGTCCATCCCCTCCAGGGTCCCTAGGGTTGGCCGCTGTCGGCAGACAGGCTACTGGGCTAGATGGACCTTTGGTCTGACCCAGGACGGCCATTGTAAGCTCAGGGCTCAGGGTCGGGGGTCTCAGTGGACCCCCTTGATTTTCATGCACACCTGCTCCTGGGTGGCCAGGCTGGCAGCTCTCCTGCCCTAGACGGCCACTTTCCTGTGCCTAGTGCGGAGATCGTGGACGAGGTCCACAATGTCCGCACTTGCCCAGGAAGGTGCCCGCCTCTTGCGGTCCAGGGCAAGCTCCCGGGAGCCGCCAGCCTGGTCCCGGGAAGAGGGGGTGGGCTGGGGGACATCGGGTGGGTGGCTCTGTTCCATGCCAGGTGCAGGGTCTGCTGGCTGGGTGCTGGCAGGCTTGCACCTGGCACTGGCACCGTAGCCAGCCCGTGCCCCTTTAAGGGGTCCGGGGCCGGGAGGGGGGCATAGAGTTTCCCTGGTGGTGCCCAGAGTGGCCACCAGGGAAAGCTGGGGAGGGCTAGCCTCCCACTAGTTCGAATTAAGGAGCTACACACCCCTTAATTCGAACTAGTAAGTTCGAACTAGGCTTAATCCTCGTAAAATGAGGATTTCCTAGTTCGAACTAAGCGCTCCGCTAGTTCGATTCAAATGCGAACTAGCGGAGCGCTAGTGTAGCGGCTATGAATGTTAGTTCGAACTAACGTCCGTTAGTTCGAACTCACATTGTAGTGTAGACATACCCTAGGATACAAAGCAAAAGAAACAAAACCACTTGGCTATTTCTACACTGAAACCTCAGCACAAACTCTCCACACTCACCCTAGAACCTCTGCACCTCCAAACCAGGGCTGTCTCCCCACCCTCAGGTCTTTTTCCCCTTACTTCAGTGGCAGCCCAGCCAAAAGACTCCAGATGACTAGGCACAGTACTATTATCGGTAATGAAACCAAAAGGCTGCAAAGCACTCAACCAATGCCACCCAAACTAGCATGTTGCAGCCTTCACATGGGCCAGTGAACAAGATGCACCAAAGCCACAACCTCTGTTACACCACACCCGGTGCTTGCCAGCAAAGCCAGCCCCAGTGTCATATGGGGACAAATCATGCTTCCTCCCTCCCCACTCCTGCCAGGCCTGCTGGGCCCGGAGCTACATCCTCATGGCAGGCTCCTTGTCAGTCTGTGGCAGCTCCCGTGACAATCCTGGGGCATAAGGTGCCCAGCCGGTGAGGGGAGCGGTGAGGCCGGTCCAGCGAGGGATGGAAGAAGGGGAGGAGGGGGTGAGTGAGAGAGCTGGGGCTTTGAGGGAAATGTCAAAACAGAGGTGGAGACCTGAGGGATGTAATGGGGACGAGGGTGGGAATTTGGGGAGAAAGGTGGGGCAGAGGCTTTTCTTTGAGGTAATAGAAAAGGAGGGCACAAAGCCTCCGGGATCCTATTATGAGACGTTAGAGAGGTGAAGAACCCTATGAATTGATGGGTTTTGCTCAGACCAATTCACCAGTTCCTCTTGCTGACAGAGCAAAATAAGATCAGGACAGGATGTAATGACTCCCTGATGGCCCATAAGTGATTCAGGGAAGAGAGCTCTGCAGTGACATGGTAGAAAATCTCAGGAGCCTTTATGAATGAAGAGATGCAGCAGCCTGTCCCGGATCTGTTTGGTGCTCACCCCATAGATGATGGGGTTTAGCATGGGGGGCATCAGGGAATACAGGTTGTTAATGAGAGAATGGAAATGCTGAGGCATCTTCTGGTCAAATCGGGATGTGAGGGAGAGGAGGAGGCTTGGGATGTAAAACAATATAATGGAACAGAGGTGGGAGCCACAAGTCCCAAAGGTCTTGAGCCGGACGTCCTTTGTGGGGAGGTTGAAGATGGCCCTGAGGATCTGGGTGTAGGACACAACAATGAGAATTGCATCCAGACCCATGACACAGAATAGCAAGAAGAGTCCGTAGTGACTACTAGCTCGGGTATCACCACATGCCAGCCCCACCACAGCGACGTGCACACAGTACGGTTGGGGGATCATGTTGGTTCTGCAGTATGACCACTGCCTCGCCAGCAGGACCATGGGCAGTACAATCATGCTGCCGCGCAGTAAGACAGCCAGGCCGATCTTGCCCACCATGTGGTTTGTCACTATGGTAGAGTGTCTCAGGGGATGGCAGATGGCCACGTAGCGATCCAACGCCATGGCCACAAAGATCCCAGACTCTATTGAAAAAAAGCAGTGAATGAAGAACATCTGGGTGAGGCAGGCACTGAAATCGATCTCCCTGGAATTGAACCAGAAGAGGCTCAGCATTTTGGGCAGTATGGATGTGGATAGGACCAGGTCACTTACAGCCAGCATGCAGAGGAAATAGTACATGGGCTCATGGAGGCTTGACTCCATCTTCACTATGAACAGGATGGTGAAGTTCCCCAACAGGGCTATGGTGTACATGGTGCAGAAGGGGATGGAGATCCAGACATGGGCTGCCTCCAGGCCAGGAATGCCCATTAAGATGAAGGTGGAGGGGTTGGTGAAGTCAGTTGTGTTGGAATCTGACATGAAGCAAGGGAGAATGAGTTCAACTGTGAAGTAGAACAATGTTTCCTGCATGTACCGTACGTTCTGCTGATTTTTTCTTCTGTCCTTGGAGTGTAGGAAGATGGTCACAGGAAAAATGCCTGGAATAAGATACAACGTTCATATCAGACAACACGTGCACTATTGGTAGCTATTGTCATGGCTGAAACAGATTGGTCTTGTCATGCCCTGAAAAGTAACATTTTCGTTATTAGGAAAATTACTGATGAAAAACTGACCCTTCTCATGTGAATTTCATATTGTACGGAGCTCCATATATCTATAATATGTCATGGTCTGGAAAATTTTAATAGGCACAACAAGTAGTCCTGTGGCACCTTCGTGAGTAACAGAAATACATAGTATCATGAGCTTTTTTAGGCATAATCCACTTGATCAGTTGATGAGCTGGAGAGGAATAACAGAAGTCAAGTGTTTTATAACAGAAAAAAGGTACTTGTCAATTGCTGGACTGGTGCTTGTCATGGCTCCTTTCCCACTCTGGCATGATGAATGCAGAAGTAGGGGCCACCAAAAGTATCCCAAACCTTATCTTTCCAGGCTTTGGTATAAAACTTCCCCCAAAATCTTAAAAACCTAGATTTTGGGGATAAAATCTGCTGCCACCACCCAGGTAAGGATAAGAAAATCAGATGGAAGATCACTTGGAAAATCTCACCCCTAAAGTACAAACCAGGACACAAAAATTAACCAATACCAGGTTAATACAAAGAAAAGAGAAAGGTCTTTTATTATCAACACAATATTCCCATTGCAAGCATAATGACTAGATGGTAAAGTCACAAAGTAATAAACTCATCAGAGGGAGGAAACCCACCATGGACCAGGAGCTTAGTAGCAAAGGAGAGGAAAGAGGAAACCCCATTTTTAAATGCACAGACATCAGATACAATGTCCCAAACCATAAAACAATAAAACCAAATGGATTTATCTAAATTTTACCCTACTTACAGATAATGAAGAGTCTTTTCTTGGAGGGAGACATTCTTTCTGTCCCCCTCAGTAGCTGGAGAGAAAATTCCCCAGGGACAAAAGAGGGAAAACCCCCAAATTCCTTTTTTCCAGTTTGAAATTCCTAGCTACAGTCCTATTGGCCAACTCTACCTGGCTTAGGTATAGTTAACCCCTTAGTCCCCAGGCTGCTGGTTAAGCTTCATGATCATGACAGTGCTAATCATGTTAATGAAGTGGGCTGGAAGTGTCCCATACTTACCTTTTGATGTAAAAAAACCCCAGAGATGTTAAAGGCAGGGGCTTTGTAATGGGACATCCGGTTAATGTTTTTAGTCAAGCCCAGGGAAACAGTGTCACATTTGCAGATAAAGGTCAATTCTGCACCCTCCCTTAAATTGGCTGTGAAATTCCTTTTGAAGAAGAATGGCTCCTTTTCGATCCAGATTGAGTGCCCAGGTGGGGTAAAATGTTCCCCTTCAAGAAGCAATGGGCTTAAACTGCAGCAAGGGAGGTTTAGGTTGGACATTAGGAAAAAGTTCCTAACTGTCGGGGTAGTCAGACGCTGGAATAATTTGCCCTGGGAGGTTGTGGAATCTCCATCTATGGAGATATTTAAGAGTAGGTTAGATAAATGTCTATCAGGGACGATGTAGGCAGTATTTGGTCCTGCCATGAGGGCAGGGGACTGGACTCGATGACCTCTCGAGGTCCCTTCCAGTCCTAGTATTCTATGATTCTATGTGTTACTATTTCTCATGTCTGATTTTTGGCCATTTATCCTTCGCCACAGAGACTTTCTGATTTGGCCAATATCCATGGCAGAGGGTCATTGCTGGCACTTGATGGCATAGATCACATTAGGGGATGTGCAGTTGTATGAGCCCCTGATGCGGTGGCTGATGTGGTTAGGGGCTGTGATGGTGTTGTGTGTCTAAACATGTGGACAGTTGACAGAGAGGTTTATTGTAGGGGTAGGTTCCTGGGTGAGGTGTTATGTGCCAAAGGGGGAGCTGTAGTCATCATGATGAGGTCAAATTATGAACAGGAGGCCACCAGATGACTCACCAACACTACATTCTACAGGCCTCCTTCCTCTGATCCCAATGAGGATCAAACCTACACAGACAACACCCTCCCCCTCCCCCTCACACACACCCAGAAATCTGGGATGTCCAATCATCTCAGGTATCAGCATCCTTACAGCAGGATTATCCAGCTATGTTAACTCTCTCCTGTGACTCCTCCATCCCGCCATGCTTTGTGACATGGACTTATGGACACAAATAGACCTAACTTTGGACAGTTTGCTCCATGTAACCCATCAATCTTCATGTCATAATCCCCTGGGTCTGTCTATTTTATTTTGGTGAATGTATCTTTCTTCTGTGTAAAGTTAGATCTATGGTGTATGGAATGCTTTATGGGTTTAAAAGTGCAAAGGCAAGCCATCAAGTGTGTTTCCCTCAAGGTCTGATCCACTGCAAACATCCTCTTTTGTCCTTTAAGTCTTAGCAGGGGTTGGTCCCAGGAAGTCACGTGACCTCCCTCACTGGTAGGGATTGGCCAGGTGACTTCCCATCTATGGGTGGAAAGTACAAACAGAATTCCTACCCAAAGTGGAGTTTATAAAACAATAGGAAATTAGCAGGGCTTTGTCTTTTGGCTGGCTGGACACACCCCAGGGAAGGAACCAAAGACCCCAGGGTGAGGGACAGCCCTGGTTTGGAAGGCTTAGCTGGCAAAGAAACAATTTTAGGGTGAATTTGTACTGAGGATTTAGTGTCAGAATTAGCTAAGTGTTTTCTGTTATTTTGAATTTGTAATTTACTTTGCTCTGCCTGTTCTCACCTATTACCACGTAAATCCTACTGCTTGTACCTAATAAAATCACTTTTATTTACTATCAAGCCCACTGTAAATATTGTTACCTGCGGGGACAACCAGTGTGCACATCCCCCTTTCATTGTTAAAGGGCGACTTACCCAAATAATTCAGTTTGGGTTTGATCCCATTTGGGGAGTGGTATCCCAGGAATCTGGGCCTTAAACTGCATTTTCCTTGGCCCTGAAGCGCTTCAGTGTCTGTACTACTCCTTGGGGGTGGGGCTAAAGGGGGGAGGGCAGGGATCTTAGTTCGGGGCCTTGGCTGGAGGAGACCAGGGAGATGGCCCAGCAAGACAGATCGGTGAGAAGCCCCAGAGAGTGAGAAGGTAAGTATCAGTAGCCTTGTTAGTACCCCAAGGAACGCCCCCAAGGGGTCCTATGTGACCACATCCTGTCACTTCTCCCCTGACCCTATGCAACCAGCATCCCTATCTGTGTTTGAGACACCACTCACTTCTTAAGGAAACTACAGAGCATCAGTCTTCCTGAAAATGCCAACCTGGCCATCATGGATGTAGAAGCTCTTTACATCAACATTCCACACAAGGATGGACTGCCAGGAATGCTCATATGCCAACGTTTTTGTGGCTGGTCTCAAACAACGTTTTCTCAGCTCTCATCCCCTACTACTCTTAGGGTGCACCTCCATTGCACCAAAGGTCAAAATAAGATCAGCAATTTGAGCTATGCAAATTGCGTATCTAATTTCAATCTTATTTCAGAATAGCTTCTTTTGTAATTTGCCTCTGTATAGACAGTGCCAAATTTTGAAATAACTCGCTATTCTGAAATATCCCTTACTCCTCGTGGAAATAGGTTTACAGGGATGGCAGAATAGCAAGCCCATTATATTTCAAAATAATGTGCTTGCTGTTAACATGTGGGATAGCTATTTCAGGATACCTCCGTACCCCGAAATAGCATTGCCGTGTAGATGTAGCCTTACTCTACTTACACTAATCGATGACATCATCATCATAGGGACCTACAAGAAGAAGACTGTTGAAGAATTCCACAGGGATACCAACAATTGCCACCCCACCATCAACTTTACTGTGGACCAGTTCAGAGAAGAGATCCACTTCCTTGACACTACAATACATGATGGCCACATTAACGCCACCCTATACCGGAAACCTACTGACAACTCTTATTACCTACATACCTCTAGCCAGTATCCAGGATACTTCACACTATTGACTGTTTACAGCCAAGACCTGTACAGAGTCAAAAACCTACAGGATCTTTGTCAGGAATTCTTAAAACTTAAATACCCACCCAAGGAAGTGAAGAAACAGACGAGTACCCAGGAATCTACTTCTTCAAGACACGTAAAACAAGGAAAATAACAGAACACCACTAGTCATCACCTACAGCCCACAGCTAAAACAACCCAAACCCATCATTGACAATCTACAATCTTTCCTTAAAAACAGCACTTCACTCTCCCATGCCTTGAGGGACGGACAAGTCCTTGCCTACATACAACCCCCCAACCTGAAGCAAATTCTTTCCAACAGCCACACATCACACCTCAGACACACTCACCGAAGAGCCTCCCTCTGTAACAAATCCCACTGCCAACTCTGTCCACACATCTACACAAGCAACATCATCACAGGCCCTAATTACATTAGCCACCACATCAGGGGCTCACACAACTGCACATTCTCGAATGTGATCTATACCGTCAAGTACCAGCAATGCCCCTCTGCCATGGATATTGGCCAAAACGGACAGTCTCTGTGACAAAGGATAAATGGACACAAATCAGACAACAGAAATGGGAACATGCACAAAACTGCAGGGGAACATTTTAAGCTGCTTGGGCACTTACTCATGGATTGAAAAGGAGCCATTCTTCTACAGAGGAATTTCACCAGCCAATTTAAGGGAGAGTGAGAAGTGACCTTTATCTGCAAATTTGACACTGTTTGCCTGGGCTTGAACAAAGACATTAACTGGATGTCACATTACAAAGCCAGTCTCCCCTGCCTTTAACACCCCATTTTTACATCAAAAGCTAAGTATGGGACACTTCCAGCCCGCTTCATTAGCCTTATTAACACTGGTCCTGCAATTGACAGAGGTTTTTTTTTCTGCTGTAAAATACTGGATTTTTATTATTCCTCTCCAGCTCATCCTGTGATGAAGTGAGTTTTGCCCATGAAAGCTCCTAATACTCTCTCTGTATTTTAAGTCTGTAAGGAGCCACAGGACTATTAATTCTTTTTAAAGTTTCAGACTAACAACGGCTTCCCCTCGGAGACTTTTAAATAGGCCCCAGCAGGAAAAACTAGTTGGGGCACTTGGTACTCATCTCTGTTCCTTAATTCATTGAAAGTCAAGTTAGAGATTCTGTGCAGTAAGGAATCCTTCATTCATCTGGTTGCTCAAAATTTGAGAGTGGGAAAAAATTCAAACCTTTTCAAAACATGTGCCAGAAGGAGCCACCACCATTGGAACAGACCTCAGTGAAAAGCCCTGGGGATTATAGCTAGAAACTGCACAGAAATATCTGCTCAGTCACAGCTGTGGCCAAAGCCAGGACAATCTTGGGATGCAGACGAATTTAATCAGAACTTACTTACATGTGCTCAGTTTTTGTCACTCAGTCTTTGGAAAGGACACAGCTCATGTAAAGGGGGTTGCTAAGACAGTCTACAAGAAATGGGGGAGCCATTTGGGGACAGACTGAAAAGTCAGGGACTGTTTAGTTTAGGGAGGAAACAAACAAAGAGAATATGAGATAGAAGAGGATGATAAATTGAAATGAATGCACCAAATGAAAAAAGAGGGAACGTTCCCATCCAGCAATATATAGAAACATTACGTGCCTCAAAAGGCAAATTTCCCATTGCTAAAGGAAATTATCAACCAAATGACTGGCAGGAAAATTTAGAAGAAATGGGAATGAAAATGGTGATTTCTTTAAGCAAAATGCAGGACAATGTAGCACTTTAAAGACTAACAAGATGGTTTATTAGATGATGAGCTTTCGTGGGCCAAACCCACTTCCTCAGATCAAATAGTGGAAGAAAATAGTCACAACCATATATACCAAAGGGATACAATTTAAAAAAATGAACAAATATGAAAAGGACAAATCACATTGCAGAACAGAAGGGGGATGCGGGGGGGGAGGGGGAGGAAGGAAGGTAAGTGTCTGTGAATTGATGATATTAAAGGTAGGGTTTTCTTTAGGAAGAGTTTATGAGACAGTGAAAAGCTTCAATGCCACAGGCATTGCTGGTGGGAAACTTGAGCTAAAACCCAGCTGAGGCTGGGTCTACACTATAGCCTTTTGTCAGAAAAAGCTACGCAAATTGCCACAGCATTTATTGGAACACAAAGCTTAGCTGCATGGCACTCCCAAATGGATTGGCCATCGGAGCTGCTGCTGGGAGCATCCCATTGAGTGCAGGCTGTCGGGCACTTTCATACGAAGGCTTCAGTTTCAAGTTGCTGATCAGCATGACAAACGTTAAGGCTGTGTCTACATTTGCACCGTTTTCTGGAAAAGGGATGCTAATGAGACAAGTCGGAATTGCAAATGCCGCGGGGGATTTAAATATCCCCCGTGGCATTTGCATGAACATGGCTGCAGCTTTTTTCCGGCTCGGGGCTTTGCCGGAGAAAAGTGCCAGTCTAGACGGGATCTTTCGGAAAATAAAGCCTTTTCCAGAAGATCCCTTATTCCTCTTAAAATCTGAAATAAGGGATCTTCCGGAAAAGGCTTTATTTTCTGAAAGATCCTGTCTAGACTGGTGCTTTTCTCCAGCAAAACCCCGAGCTGGAAAAAAGTGGTAGCCATGTTCATGCAAATGCCGCGGGGGATATTTAAATCCCCTGCGGCATTTGCAATTCTGACTTGTCTCATTAGCATCCCTTTTCTGGAAAAGGGTGCCAATGTAGACACAGCCTAAGTGTTTGGACTGACATTTCACTGGGAGGCAGCCTGCTTCTCATCCAATTCTTGTTTGAAAGTCCCAGAGGTGGGAGTTCAGCCAGCTCATCCAATGAGACACTAGACAAGGGGTGTGGCCCATCTTGAAAAGTGCTTAAAACTGTCCCGGTGAGAAGCCCTGGCACTGCTTTGTCTTTGAAGAGATGAATCTCAGGTAACAGCCCCCTGTGACCAGTTAGAGCCCTGCAATGCCAGGGGAGGAGGGGACAGCGTCTGAGCATGAACACACCACTGGCTCCTCAGCTTTTTACTCTCCTTAGAGATTTGCCTTGGAGGGTTCTGAGCAATCCATGGGTCACAGCCTCAGACTTTTGTTTTGTATTGTCCATCTGCTACCCCCGTTCCTCCTGACGGAACCTCTGGGCCATGACAATGCAGCTAAATCAGAGCTGGAGGGATCAGCCAGGGTGGGAAGACGCAGGAAACAGAATGGCATTTTGACCCATAGGAAGAGAGGAAACCCACCCCTTGCAACAAGGACCACAGACTTACTTGCTATCCCAGCACACCCATGTTGCACTGGGTTTGCCAAGCAGGGGAGCTCCTAAGCAGAGGATGGTACCTGTGAATCCTGGAATGGAAGTGTCTTCCCTGGGAATCCCCCTCAGGTAGCTGTGCCCCTCAGCTCTCTCACCACACCGTCAACAGCAGCCTCCCCTGCTCAGAGCCGAGGCAGAGATTGGCACCGTTTATAAGGCAGCTGTGCGCCGTCCCATGGGGGCATCACTAATCATCTAGAAGTGAAGCATCATCTGGATGTAAGCAGGCTGGACACTGGAAACTCTCTAGCCAACGTCTGTTTCCATTTCCGCGTCTCCGTGCTCAGGTGTATCAGTAAACAGTAATTAAGGGATATTCCCAGAGGGAGATGAGAAGATTCAGGCTCCCTGCTGAGTCAGAGAGGAATTGGCTGCTCTGTGTACTTGTGTGTATTTTACAATCAGTGTTGATTTAGAGACCTGGAGACAGGTGACCAAAATGAGAGACGAACACTTCCTGCAGTGAGTCGTGGCTGTCATAAAGGGGTCAGAGATCCACAATCGTCACCAGTAACTAGCAACATACAGGTAGAATCTCCTCAATCCTTCGTCCTTTCCCACTTTCCCATCAGATCTTCCATTTTGATTGCAGAATCCACATTCCTCACACCAGCGCCCCTTATGGTTCCTGGCAGTGGGTTACTGGGGGATCCCCACACTCTGGGTCACAGGGAGGCTGCACCACTGCTCTACATGTCTGGGAATCACCCCCAGTGAGGGAGTTACCAGGCAACCACAGCCCGTGGCCCTGGCTGGCCATGCAGAGCTGCAGCCAATCAGGGTCTTTGTCCTGCAAATCAGCAGTTACGAGTCCAGGCCGTTGGTCAGGGCAGGGCACCAAAGACTCCCTGGCTCAGCCTGTGTCCAGGGCCGATCACCCACAACCAGTTCTGAGACCCAGGACCTCAGTCGGAGTGGGCAGTGAAGGATCTATGGCTCAGGATTGTTGCCAGGGGTGACCTGTGAACAGTTATTAGCACCGAGGCCTTGGCCAGGGAAAGGTCTGTGACTGAGGCCTCTAGTCAGGGCCGAATCTGACAATACAAGCCTCAGGTCTCAGTCAAGATAGACAGTAAAGGGCTCAGATGTGAGGGGGTTGGGCATCCTAGCTACATGTCTGACAGTCACAGCCTCCTCGGCCTAGAGATCTGAGACAGCTTGTCAATTGGTGGGGTGATGGGGCAAAGATGCATGGTCCTTCTCAATTGCACCATACCTCAGCCAGGTGCACTAATCAAGGCAAGCAATTCGGCCTCTTGTTGAGTGGGGAATCCAGCTAAACCACACTGCTAGGTTCTGTGGCTGTCACAAAGCCAGACTATGGTTTGGTGCCATTTCCTGCCCTACCCTATCATGGGTATGTGGATTCTTAGGGGATCCTCTGCTTCCACTGGGTTGAAGACCAGAGGCAATCCCAGTGACTCCTCAATGCCTTGATCACTGGCTAGCTCCAGCATCTCTGGCCAGCCTTTAGCTTGCTGGATATCCACTGCAGTATCCACTGGTATTTTTCATGGTATTTAGTCATTTTAAATCCTCATGGTCAATGAGCAATTTGAAAGGGGCCCGAGAAAAAGCATCTAACGGCATAAAAGAGCACATTTAAGAGAGATACAGTCAACAGTAACAAGTCACTGGGACTAGATGGCATTCACCCATGAGTTCTGAAAGAACTCAAATGTGAAACTGAGGACTATTCACTGTAGATTGTAATGTATCTTTTAGATCAGTTTCTGTGCCTAATGATGGGAAGATAGCTAATGTGATGACAATATTTAAAGAGGGCTCTAGAGGTGATCCTGGAAATTACAGACTGGTAGGTCTAACGTCAGCACCGGGCAAATTAGTTGAAATGATAGTAAGGAATAAAATAACACTTAGATGAACATAAATTATTAGGGGAAAGTAAGCATGGTATCTGTAAAGGGAAATCATGTCTTACTAATCTGAGAGAGTTCTTTGAGGGGGTCAACAAACATGTGGACAACGGGGATCCAGTAGATATAGTGTACTTAGATTTCCAGAAAGCCTTTGACAAGGTGCCACGCAAAAGGCTCTTAAGTAAAATTAGTTGACATGGGATAAGAGGGAAGGACTTCTCATGGATTCAAAACTGATTAAAGGACAGGAAACAAAGGGTAGGAATAAATGGTCAGTTTTCAGAATGGAGAGAGGTAACTAGCAGTGTCTCCAAAAGGTCAGTCCTGGGACCAATCCTATTCAACTTATTTATAAATGATCTGGACAATGGGGTAAGCAATGATCTGACAAAATTTGCAGATGATTTCAAACCGCTCAAGATAGTAAAGTCCAAAGCAGACTGTGGAGAGCTTCAAAAGGATCTCACAAAACTGAATGATTGGGCAACAAAATGCCAAATGAATTGTAATGTTTATAAATGTTAAGGAATGGTTTTTTTTATTCAAGACACTAGAGAGTACTCAGAACTTGCAGAGGAAGCAGTGTGTTTGCTGATGCCACTATGTTCTGGTGTGAGACAGTGTTTTCATCACTTACCACCCTCAAGTCCACAGGACAAATGCAGAACATGAGTATTTTATATTGGAGATTGCCTATCTCCTAGAACTGGAAGGGACCTTGAAAAGTCATCAAGTCCAGTCCCCTGCCTTTACAGCAGGACCAAGTACCACCCCTGACGAATTTTTACCCCCAAATGGTCACCCCAAGGATTGAACTCACAACCCTGGGTTTAGCAGGCCAATGCTCAAACCACTGAGCTATCCCTCCCCCTGTGCTTTCATTGATAAACCAAAATTCATTAATTCTTATTAAGGCTTTTTAATATAGCACTGTTATCCAAAGCACTTTACAATAGTTAGCGAAAGATGAAAATAAAATATGGTGAGTTCATTGGGTGCTTGCCGAGGCCCTGAGCAATTTTCAAATGGTTCATGGAAAAAGTTTGAGAACACTGGCGAGATGATGGTGGTGCTATTTATCTCCCTCCCAGTGACCGACAAAAGCCACCCTGGCCTCTGCCCTTTCTAGCTAACCCAGCGGCTTGTCCTTTGGAATCCCTGCGTTTGTCCTCCTAGCTTCAAAGCTCATCCTCTACCATACCCTGAGCCATGCCTCAGGACAAAAGGCTTTCACCCGACACCCACTGCAGAGACCTGGCCTGCTACAAGCCCCATCCAGGAGGAACTAACAGCACTGGAAAGCTAAAGAATTAAGCCACACAAAGGTTTCTGCCTGCAGGGCTCTGTAGCTGAGATTTACGACTCACAAGCTGTGTGATGCCCTGCCTCCCCTGTGTGTCGCACAAACATGGCTCCCAACCATTAGCTGTTCTCATACAGCTTCCAGGCTTCCCACTCTGCTTCTGACTGTCCGATAGGCCTCATCATTGTTTCCCTGTTGCTGGCTTCTTGTCAGTCTGTAGCATCTCCGGTCCCATCCCTGGTTCAGAGGAAGGCCAGTTATCACGGATGGAGGTCAGGATGATCCAGGGAGAAGGGGAGGAGAGGTGTGAGTGAGAGTATGGGCACTTGTGGGAACATGTCAGAATAGAGGTGGAGATGTTGGGATGCAATGGAGCAGAGGGTGGGGCCTTTGGGAAAAAAGGTGGGGCAAGAGGGCCCGGTTTTCAGATAATAGGCAGGGAGGGCACAGGGCCTCAGGGGTCGAAATACCAGAAATCAGAAAGCTGGAAACCCTATGGCTATGTCTACACTGGGCCACTTATTCCGGAAAATCAGCCGCTTTTGTGGAATAAGCTGCGAGCTGTCTACACTGGCCCTTGAATTTCCGGAAAAGCAACGACGCTCTACTGTACAAAATCTGCCGCTATTCCGGAAAAACTATTCTGCTCCTGCTCGGGCATAAGTCCTTATTCCGGAACACTGTTCTGGAAAAGGGCCAGTGTAGACAGCCCAGTAGTCTTTTCCGGAAAAGCGCGTCTACATTGGCCACAGACGCTTTTCCGGAAAAGCAGCCTGCCAATGTAGATGCTCCTTTTCCGGAAAAACTGAAAACGGAATAGTATTCCATATTAAGCAGTTCCAGAAATTCATGCCAGTGTAGACACAGCCTATGAGTTAAAAATGCCTAGGACAGCCTGGTAAGGGATTCAGGGAAGAGGGCCCGACACCATGTCACAACCCAGCTCTATACAGACATTGGTCTGCGAGGCAGAGCACCGGGTGAAAACCTCAGGCACCTTTACAAATAAAAAGATGCAGCAGCCTGCCCCAGATCTGTTTGGTCCTCACCCCATAGATGATGGGGTTGAGCATGGGGGGCATCAAGTAGTACACATTGGTAAAGAGAACATGGAAATGCTGAGGGACTGTCTGGTCAAACCGAGTTGCAAGGGACAAGAAAAGACCTGGGATGTAAAATACCAAAATGGAACAGAGATGGGAGATGCAGGTCCCAAAAGTCTTGAGCCGAGCGTCCTTTGTGGGGAGGTTGAAGATGGCCCTGAGGATCTGGGTGTAGGACACAACAATAAAAATCGCATCCAGACCCATCACACAGAAAAGCACGAAGAGACCGTAGTAGCTACTGACACTGGTGTCGCCACAGGCCAGCTTCACCACGGCCATGTGTGCGCAGTAAGCCTGGGAGATTCTGTTAGTTCTGCAATATGACCACTGCCTCACCAGGAAGGGATAGGGCAGGATGAGTACACCACCCCGAAGCACCACAGCCAGGCCAATCTTGCTCACCACGGGGTTTGTCAGGATGGTGGAATGTCGCAGGGGATCACAAATGGCCACGTAGCGATCTACAGCCATGGCCACAAAGATCCCAGACTCCATCACTGAGAAGCTGTGAAAGACATAGAGCTGGGTGAGGCAGGCATTGAAATTGATCTCGCTGGAATTGAACCAGAAGATGCTCAGCATTTTGGGCAGGATGGAAGTGGACAGGACCAGGTCAGTAACAGCCAGCATGCAGAGGAAATAGTACATGGGCTCATGGAGGCTCGGCTCCTTCTTCACAATGAATAGGATGGTGAAGTTCCCCAAGAGGGCTATGGCGTACATGGCGCAGAAGGGAATGGCAATCCAGACATGGGCTGCCTCCAGTCCAGGAATTCCCAGCAAGATGAAGACAGAAGGGTTGGTGAAATCAGTTTTGTTGGAACCTGACATGGAATGAAGTAGAATGTGTCGAACTCTGAAGCAGAACAGACTCTTCTGCATGTGTTGAGCGTTCCTCTGACTTCTTTTAAGTGTCCGGGATCCACAGTGATGGTCACAGTACGAATGCCTGCAAGGGGCGACAATGTTAATATGAGACACCGCGTTGCATGACCGCGCGCTGTTCTGTTGGGTGACAGACATGGGCTACGTCTAGACTGGCATGATTTTCCGGAAATGCTTTTAACGGAAAAGTTTTCCATTAAAAGCATTTTTGGAAAAGAGCATCTAATTTGGCACGGATGCTTTTCCGCAAAAGCACTTTTTGCGGAAAAGCATCCATGCCAATCTAGACGCGCTTTTGCGCAAAAAAGCCCCGATCGCCATTTTAGCCATCGGGTTTTTTTTTGCAAAACAGTCCTGTGCTGTCTACACTGGCCCTCTTGTGCAAATGATTTGCGCAAGAGGGCTTTTGCCCGAACGGGAGCAGCACAGTATTTCTGCAAGAACACTGACAATCTTACATGAGATCGTCAATGTTCTTGTGGAAATTCAAGCGGCCAGTGTAGACAGCTGGCAAGTTTTTCCACAAAAGCAGCTGATTTTGCGGAAAAACTGGCCAGTCTAGACACAGCCATGGGTTGTTCTTCACAAACTAAAAATGACATTTTCATTATGCAGAGAAATGAACTATGCGCCAGTAGGTCTACTAATGCAAATTCTATATTTTATGGCACTCCATTTGTCACTAATGTGTCGTGGGGTGTGAGATGTCCATTGGCACAGCAGGAAAATATGAGTTAGGACACCCCTAATCTATCTTTGTCCTTTGATGCCTTTAAAGCCAGGCTAGAGAGTTCAAGCAGTAGGTAGTCCCTACTTGGCTGGAAAGTTGAGAGTCGGAAAAAAACCAAACAAACCTTTTCTATGACAAGAGCCGGAAACCATCCCAATTAGAACAGACCTCATCTGAAAATCTGGGCGGTATTGATAGCAGCTGCCCAAAAGTGAAACTAGGTTTGCATGCCAAAGGAATGGGATGGAGAAGAACTGGCACAGGACATGTGCTCAGTTTTCCTCTCCAGTCCCTATAAAGGATAAAACTGATACAAAGAGATTTTCTGAAACAGGTGATGAGAATGGGGGATGCTGCCCTATGTGGACAGATTGAAATGTCTGGGACTCTTTACTTTGGAGAAGAGAAAAAAGCAAGTGGGAGATGATAGAAAAGAGGATGTTCACAATTGAATTCATTGTATTGAAATGGAAAATGAGGGAAACTTTCCAACTAGTAATAGCTATAGACAGTTAGTGCTTCAGACGAGCTAGTACCCCAAAGCGGAGGGAAATTATCAGCAGAATTGATTGGGAGGAAAAAATAGACCAAACGGAAACAAAAATTGAAATTTATTTAAGACAAGATTATTAGATACCTCAAAGTGACCATTCTGCAGTCGAAGCTGGCAAAAAACAAGCTAAAAACTTAGTAGAGAGAATAAGGTAAGAAAGAAATGAGGGAGAGGGGGACAATATATAACAAAAGGGGGAAAGGGAAAAAAGCAAGGAATGCAAATTGGAAGTAATGAAAATTAATGAGGGATGTTGAAAACTTCACGGAAATATCCATGATTAGCAGAGCTAGGGATGACAAAAAGGAGTGTTTTAGGTTTTAAGAGCAAAGGAAACCCAAGGAAGATTTAACCAGTTCCTAAAGGGAGAAAGGAAACTTGTTAATGTTGCAGCAAAGATCGATATGTTCAAGAAATAGTTTTGTTTTTCATTTGGAAAAAAGCAGTATTATATCCTCCTATGACGTGAGAGGTGAAATACATTCCAGTCTATGAGCATCCAAGAAGAAGGTTAAAAAATATGAACAGTTGAACATTTGAATTGTGAACACTACAACCGCACACTGCCCAATCAATCACACATCTCATGTGGAATCAGAAGTCTGAAACCAGGCAGCAAATGCTAAATATAGACATTAAATAAATAAAGGCAAATGAAAGGCATTTTCTGTTTCATGTAATTAAAAAAAGACAAACTATCTTGTTAGTCTTCAAAGTGCTGCATAGTCCTGTTTTAACTATTGGGAGTAACTGTGAAGAGAAGTGGTGGATTCTCCAACTCGGCACGTCTCCAGATCCAGACTGGATGCTTTAATGGAAGGTTAGTCGGAGGGCTTGTCTACACTTAACATGCCACAGCGGCACTGCAAGAACCCTTGGGTCACAGTGAGGTGCCTACCACCGCCATGTTTCCCAGATAAAAGTCAAATAGCGGCCACCCCGTTACCAGCGAGAGACCAGAGGAGAAGTAACAGTGTCCGTACCTGCACACACACCTGCCCCCTGAAGTTGTTACTTAATTCTTACTCTGGTTTTGCCTCAGGTGGTACTGAGGAAACATGGGGCCCCAGCCTCAGGATTTTGGTTTCTATTGTACATCTAGTAACATTCATTTTCCTTCTGAAGGATTCCCTGTGCCACTGAAATGGAGCCAGGGCCGGCAGAAAAAAGAATGGGGTGTTGACCCAGGCCAGTGGAAGAAATCCACCCCTCTGGCAAGGGCTGTGGGAGGAGTAGAGTCTGTTCAGAGCAAAAAGGACCATTTATTTCTGCGCTATCCCAGCACACCCACGTTGCACTAGGTTGTTGAGCGGGGGAGTTCCTCAGCAACACATGGGTACCTGTGAATCCTGAGATCAGAGTGTCTTTCCTGGGAATCTCCCTCAAGTAGCCGTATCCTGCTCCTCTCTCAGCCCAGCATCTGCAGCAACAGCCGACGCTGAAAGCTGATGCAGGGATGGCACCATTTATAAGGCAGCTCTGTGCCCTCCCACGGGGGTTCACTCCGCGTCTGGGGGAGAAGCAGCATCTAGATGTAAACAAGCTGGAGACGGGAGACCCTCCGTCCATTGTCCCTGTTCCTATTTCTGTGTGTCTGGGCTATCTATCCAGGGTTAGCGGTAAACAGTAATTATGGGACCTTCCCAGGGGGAGATGAGACGATTCAGGCTCCTGCTGATCCAGAGAGGAATTGGCTGCTCTGTGTATTTGTTTGTATTTTAAAATTAAAGTTGATTAGTAAGGAAAGGAGAGATTCGTGCCTAGAAGATCTGATGCCACGTAAATGTCCATGATGGTTGGGTGGATAGTAGAGACACAGATGCGGAGACAGATGACTGAGGAGGCCCTGCTTGTGGTGTGGGGCTGACACAGTTCCCTGGGGTGCAAGCTGCCATGTGGTCAGCTTTGAGCCCTTTGGTCTGTGCTGCCTCTTGGCCCAGGCACTGTCTTCTCTCTGTTGGATGGGTATGATGGACCGGGCTGGGTCTGAGCACTGTTGAGGGCATCAGCTTAGGGTGAATTTCTCAAAACCAGGGCTACTTACAGCCCTCAACTGGAGACCAAAACCATATAGGCCACAAACCAGTCAGACTGGGTACATCTAAACTAGATGGCTCTGTCGACAGAGCCATGTAGATTAGTTTACTCAAAAAAGGGAAATGAAGCGGCGATTTAAATAATTGCCGCTTCGTTTAAATCAAAATGGCTGCCACGCCGTGCCAATCAGCTGTTTGGCGGCACAGCACAGCAGTCTAGATGGGGATCTGCCGACTCAAGATTCCTTTGTCGGCAGATCCTGTAAGCCTTGTTTGACGAGGCATAAAGGATCTGCCGATGAAGGGTTCTGGGATCGGTAGATCCCTGTCTAGACTGCTGTGCTGTGCCGACAGACAACTGATCGGCATAGCATGGCGGCCATTTTGATTTAAATGAAGCAACTTCATTTCCCTTTGTCGTCCTGCCTCGTCTACATGGCTCTGTCGATGGAGCCATGTCGTCTAGACACGCCTACTGAGAGCTTCTGCTGCCCATCTGGCCAGCAAAATTCCTTAGATACCCCAGCTCTACCTGTGCCACAATCAGCCTCAGGCTTACACACAGGTGAGGGGTTATAAAACCTGATCTCACCTACTCAGAACAGATCCTCCCGGTCCCAAAGAACCAGTCACAGTCCCTGGTCAACTTGCACTTTAGATCTTACTCACGAGAGCACACTGAGACAATCCTTTAGAATCTACAATCTAAAGGTGTATTAATAAAAGAAAGAAAAGGTGGAGAGTAAGATTGCTAAGGAGAATATATTACATACATAATTACCAAGATGCTGGCTCTTACCAGAGCTGTTACGAACTTCTAGCTTAAAAGTCTCTGGTGTACATCCTGTATTAGGATGGGTCAGCAATCCTTCCCAGATCTCTGTAATCAGTAGCAAGATTGAAGACAAGATGGAGACAGCCTCCTGGCACATTTATATTCCTTTGACACCTCACATGCCCCCCTTTGTACAGAAATGGGGGCTACCCTCCTTCTCCCGTGGGTGCAACAGTGATCAGTCTACTCACTTTAAAATCCAAAAACGTGACAAAGGGTCATATGTGTTTTCTCAGACGGCCATTTCCTTAGCCTCAGCAACATCCTCAATTAAAGAGATGGGGTGTTTTGAAAAGAGGATTAAAGAAAAAATCCAGACCCGGATTAGGGTCCCTTTGTCACCTCTCTTCCCATTGCCGAGAGGTCAGTGGTATGACAGCTTCCTTGTGCCATGTCACAACACAGTTCCATCTCAGAGCCTGACCCACAGGCTGGGTGGCTGGGTGCAGGGAGGTGGAACCAACCCATCTGCCCTGGTCACATTCCCACCATTGACCAGTGAGGTGATATACCCGTGCCAGCACTATTCCGCCACCAGATTCCTCCTCCGCCAGACCCCCCAGGACACAAACCTCTCTGCTCAGATGCGGTCTGTCCCCTGCTCATCTGGGGTGGGCTCAGAGCCAACAATCTGGACAGGTGGGTCAGGGGCAGGTATCACGTCCCCATCCCTGTCTGAGGTGGGGTTGCCTCCTGCTGCAGGTTTATTCACCACAGAGTCTTGTCTAAGCTCAAACCACCCGCTAGAGAAGCCATCACCTCATCCACAGCTGTCACCTTTGTGTCCCACAGACATTGTGGGACGGCATGTTTGCGTATAGTTAAGAAATCCTGCTGAGCAACAAGAGCCAATCTCCCTTCAAAGTGCGTACTGCCTTTGTCCTTCCTCACTTTCCCATCAGATCTTTCATTGTGTTTGCAGATTCCACATTCCCCACACCAACACCCCCTGCAGGTTCCTGGCAGTGGGTTGGTGGGGCTCCCTCCCACTCTGGGTCAGAGGGAGGCTGCCCCACCTCGCTACATCTCTGGCCATCACCCCCAGTAAGGGAGTTACCAGGCAACCACAGCCTGTGGCCCTGGCTGGCCATGTAGAGACACAGACAGTCGGGGTCTTTGTCCTGCAAACAGGGCAAAGCAGCAGTTACAAGTGCAGGCCATTGGGCAGGGCAGGGAACCAATGAACCCCCTGGCTCAGGCCTGTGTCCAGGGCCGAGCAGCCAACAGCCAGTACTGAGACCCACCCCTCAGTCAGGGTGGGCAGTGACAGGTCTATCATAGAATCATAGAATAATAGGACTGGAAGGGACCTCGAGAGGTTATCGAGTCCAGCCCCCGGCCCTCAAGGCAGGACCAAGCTCCACCTACACCATCCCTGACAGATGTCTATCTAACCTGTTCTTAAATATCTCCAGAGAGGGAGATTCCACCACCTCCCTTGGCAATTTATTCCAATATTTGACCACCCTGACAGTTAGGAATTTTTTCCTAATGTCCAATCTAAACCTCCCCTGCTGCACTTTAAGCCCATTACTCCTTGTCCTGTCCTCAGAAACCAAGAGGAACAAATTTTCGCCTTCCTCCTTGTGACACCCTTTTAGATATTTGAAAACCGCTATCATGTCCCCCCTTAATCTTCTTTTTTCCAAACTAAACAAGCCCAGTTCATGAAGCCTGGCTTCATAGGTCATGTTCTCTAAAACTTTAATCATTCTTGTCGCTCTTCTCTGTACCCTTTCCAATTTCTCCACATCTTTCTTGAAATGTGGTGCCCAGAACTGGACACAGTACTCCAGCTGAGGCCTAACTAGTGCAGAGTAGAGCGGCAGAATGACTTCACGAGTTTTGCTTACAACACACCTGTTGATACAACCTAGAATCATATTTGCTTTTTTTGCAACAGCATCACACTGTTGACTCTATGGCTCAGGCCTGTTGCCAGAGGCGACCTGCGAACAGTTATTAGCACTTGGTCAGGGAAAGGTCCGTGGCTGAGGTCTCTAGTTAGGGCCGAGTCTGACAATACAAGCCCCAGGCCTCAGTCAGGATGGGCAATGAAGGGCTGAGACGTGAGGTAGCTGGGAATCCAGTGGATGTCTGACAGTCACAGCTTGCTTGGCCTAGAGATCAGGATAGCTTGACAAATGGTGGGGTAATGAGGTAGGGGTGCATAGTCCTTCCCAATTGCACCATGCCTCAGCCAGGTGCACTAATGAAGGCAAGCAATTTGTCCTCTTGTTCAGTGGGGAATCCAGCTAAACCACAATATTAGATTTTGTGGTTCTCACAAAGCCAGACTACGGTTGGCTGCCCCTTGGTCATTTCCTGCCCTACCCTTCATGGGTACTTGGATTCATATGGGGTCCTCTGCTTCCACTGGTGGAGGCCAGAGGTAATCCCAGTGACTCCTCAGTGCCCTGGTCACTGGCTGGCTTCAGCAGCTCTGCGCTGTCTTCAGCTTGGTGGATATCCACTGCAATACCCACTGGTATTTTTTATGGTATTTAGTAATTGTAAATCCACATGCTCACTGATCAGTTTAAAAGGGGCCCGAAAAGACAACATCTAATGGCAGACAAACCCAACAGGAACAAGTCCCTGGGACCAGATGTCATTCACCCAAGAGTTCTGAAAGAACTCAAATGTGAAAATGCGGAACAAGTCACTGTGGTTTGGAACCTATCCTTTAGATCAGTTTCTGTACTTAATGACGGGAAGAGAGCTAATGTGATGCCAATATTTAAAGAGGGCTCTAGAGGTGATCCTAGCAATTACAGACTGGTGAGTCTAATGTCAGCACTGGGCAAATTAGCTGAAACTATGGTAAACAATAAAATTGTCAGACACATAAATGAGCATAATTTGTTGAGGCAAAGTCAACATGGTTCCTGTAAAGAGATATCATACCTTACTAATCTGTGAGAGTTCTTTGAGAGAGTCAACAAACATGTAGACAAGGGGGATTCAGTAGATATATTATACTTAGATTTTCCAGAAAGCCTATGACAAGGTCCCTCACCAAAGGCTCTTCAAGAAAGTAAGTTTTCATGGGATAAGAGGGAAGGTCCTTTTATGGACTGATAACTGGTTAAAAGTCAGCAAACAAAGGGTAGGAATAAATGGTCAGTTTTCAAAATGGAGAGAGGTAACTAGTGGTGTCCCCCAAAGGTCTGTCCTGGGACCCACCCTATTCAACCAATTTATAATTTATCTAGAGCAGGGGTTCCCAAACTTTTTGATACAAGGACCAGTAAATCCATTCACGAGCTTTTGGAGGACTAGCAACATTCTTTTGCAAATTTGCATATTCATTAAGCAAATTATGAATATTCAGATGAGTTTTTTCTGGTCCTCCCAAAGCCCCCAGTGCCAGCGTTAGCAAAGCTTTAGATACAGTCACCCACAATATTCTTGCCAGAAAGTTAAGGGAATATGGATTGGATAAATGGACTATTAGATGGATAGAAAGTTAGCTAGATCGGGGTTTCCCAAACTTTTTACTTTAGTTGTAACCCGTTTCTTTTCAGTACTGTTTTTTGCAGCCCAAAAATATAAACACATTTTAAAAAAAGAATGAAAAATGAATACATTTTCAGTGTTTCACCCAGTTGCATCCTCCATGCAGCCTGGGCCAGGGTTTGGGGGGCCCAGCACCGTATGGACACTCCAGGAGGCGGGAGCAGAAGCAGATTGGCAGTAGGGTATCTGGCTAAGGGGGAGGGTGCAAGGAAGGGTAGGGTTGCCAGGTGTCTGATTTTGTACTGGACAGTCTGGTATTTGATGGTTTTGTCTGGGAACAAATTGAGAAGTTACCAGACATATAAAATGACCAGTATTTTCTAATTAGGTAAGTTTTATTATAATTGGGTGTATCAGTCCTTAGCTGCAAACTGCCTGGCTGGTAGATGTGCTCACGCTGCCTGCGTGTGTCTACCTGCCAAGCAGTTCGCAACTACTCGAGGGAGGGTATGTGGGGAGGGGGAGGAGCAAAATGGAATCCCCGGGCAGACTCACTCGTCTGCCAGGGTCTGCAGAGTCTGCATGTGCCCACGTCAGTCCTGCTCCCTACCTTCTCCTCCCGATCTCCCAGTCAAGCCCTGCTGCCCCCATCCAGCCCTGCTTCCAGTGACCAGCTCCCCCCACCCCACATCAATCTCCCCAGGTCAGCCCCACTCCTCAGATGACCCCTCCACCAGCCCCGCTGCCCCTGTCCAGCGCCGCTTCTGGCAGCTGGTTCTCCCGTCCTCCTCCTCCTGATCTCCCCTGGCCAGCCCCTCCACCTCCCTGTCCAGCCCTGGTTCCGCCGCCTGCCCTCCCCGATCTCCACCGGACACCCCACTGCCCCAACCCTGCTTCTGCCACCCGCTCGCCTACCCCCATCTCCGCAGGACAGCCCCTCTGCCTCCAACCCTGCTTCCACCTGCTGCCTGCCCAGATCTCCGCTGGACAGCCCCGCTGCCTCCAACCCTGCTTCCATCATCCACCAGCCCACCAGTCCCGATCTCCGTGGGACAGCTCTGCTGCCCCTAATCCTAATTCCTAGAGGCCCGTTTCCCCACACACACACCTCCTCCCGGCCCGCACCACTCTGCTCCCCTCCCGGCAGCCACGCTGAGGCTTGGTATTTTTTTAACACGGCCCGGTATCAGGCTGCAGCCCATAGTTTGGGAAACGCTAATCTAGAGAAAGGGATAAGCAATGGGTTGGCAAAATTTGTAGATGATTCCAAACCACTCAAGATACTTAAGTCCAAAGCAAACTGTGAAGAGCTTCAAAAGGATCTCACAAAACTGGGTGATTGGGCAACAAATCGTCAAATGAATTTTAATATTGATAAATGTAAAGTATTGAGTTTTTTATTCAAGCCCCCGGAGAGTACTCAGAACGTACAGACAAAGCAGTGTGCTTTCTGATGTCATTTGCTACTATGTACTGGTGTGAGACACCGTTTTCATCACTTACCACCCTTAAGCCCACATTCAGAAGCACGATGAATGCAGAACCTAAGTATGAGCCGTGTGCTTTCATTGGTAGACCAAAATTCATTCATTCTTATTAAGGCTTTTTAATATAGCACTGTTATCCAAAGCACTTTACAATAGTTAGCGAATGATGCAAATGACATTTGATGAGTTCATTGGGTACGTCCCAAAAACGTGAGAAAATTTCAAGTGGTGCATGGAAAAAAGTCTGAGAAGACTGGTGAGATGAGAGTGGTGCCATTTCTCTCTCTCCCCGGGAGCAACGAAAGCCACCTCTGCCCAACACCCCTCCTTTCCTGTTAACCCAGAAGCTTGTCCTTTGAAATCTCTGCACTTGTCCTTTTAGCTTCAAAGCTCATCCTCTTCCATATCCATGAGCCTGGCCACAGGACAAAAGGCTCTCACCCAACACCCACTGCAGAGACCTGGCCTGCTACAGGCCCCAGTCAGGAGGAACAAACAGCACTGGAAAGCTACAGAAACAAGCCACACAAAAGCTTATGCCTGCAGGGCTTTGTAGCTGAGATTTACGACTCACAAGCTGTGTGATGCCCGGCCTCCCCTGTGTGTCACACAAACATGGCTCCCAACCTTTAGCCGTTTTCATAGAGCTTCTGGGCTTCCCTCTCTGCTTCTGACTAGCCTGTAGAGCTTGGCATTGTGTCCTTATTGCAGCCTTCCTGTCAATCTGTAGATGCTCTGGTCCTATCCCTGGTTCTGAGGGAGGCCAATTCCTGGGGATGGAGGTCAGGATGATCCAAGGAGTGATGGGGGAAGGGGAGGAGAGGTGTGAGTGAGAATACGGGGGCTTGTGTCAGAACAGAGGTTTAGACATGGGGATGCAATGGAGAAGGGGATGGGGCCTTTGGGAAAAAGGTGGGGCAAGAGGGAAGGCTTTGAAAGAATAGGCAGGGAGGGCACAGGACCTCAGGGGTCTAATCACAAGAAATTAGAAATTTGGAAACCCTGCAAGTTAAAAATACCTAGGACAGCCCAAGCAAAATGCAGGACCATGTAGCACTTTAAAGACTAACAAGATGGTTTATTAGATGATGAGCTTTCGTGGGCCAGACCCACTTCCTCAGATCAAATAGTGGAAGAAAATAGTCACAACCATATATACCAAAGGATACAATTTAAAAAAATGAACACATATAAAAGGGACAAATCAAATTTCAGAACAGGAGCAGGATGCAGGGGGGAGGGAGGGGAAGGAAGGAAGGTGAGTATCTGTAAATTGATGATATTAGAGGTGGGTAGAGTGGGATGTTTGTGAGTTAATGGTATTAGAGGTGATAATTGGGGAAGCTATCTTGGTAATGGGTAAGATAGCTTGAGTGTTTGTTCATTCCTTTTTGGAGAGTGTCGAATTTTAACATGAATGACAGTTCAGAGGATTCCCTTTCAAGTGCAGATGTAAAAGGTCTTTGTAGCAGAATGCAGGTGGTTAAGTCATTGAGAGAGTGTCCTTTCTGGTTAAAATGGCAAGAAACTGTTTTCTCTTTGTGATCTTGTCTGATATCTGTTTTGTGGGCATTAATCCTTTGGCGAAGTGTCTGAGACGTTTGTCCAATGTACATAGCAGACAGACACTTTCGGCACATGATAGCATAGATTATATTTCTGGATGCGCAGGAATATGTCTGGCCCATGAAAGCTCATCATCTAATAAACCATCTTGTTAGTCTTTAAAGTGCTACATTGTCCTGTATTTTGCTTCAGCTACCCAAGACTAACACGGCTACATTTCTATCACTATAGGACAGCCCAGTAAGTGATTCAGGGAAGAGGGCCCGATACCATGTCAGCAACCAGCTCTGCACAGACCTTGATCTGCGAGCCACAGCACCATAGAATACTTCAGGGGCCTTTATGAATAAACAGATGCAGCAGCCTGTTCCGGATCTCTTTGGTCCTCACCCCATAAATGATGGGGTTGAGCATTGGGGGCATCAAGTAGTACACATTAGTAATGAGGACATAGAAATGCTGAGGCACCGTCTGGTGAAATCGGTATGAGAGGGAGAAGAAGAGTCCTGGGATATAAAATACCAAAATAGAACAGAAGTGGGAGATGCAGGTCCCAAAGGTTTTGAGCCGGGCGTCCTTTGTGGGGAGGCTGAAGATGGCCCTGAGGATCTGGGTGTAGGACACAACAATAAATATCACATCCAGACCCATCACACAGAAAAGGACAAAGAGGCCATAGTAGCTACTGACACTGGTGTCGCCACAGGCCAGCTTCACCACGGCCATGTGTGCACAGTACGGCTGGGGGATGATGTTGGTTCTACAATATGACCACTGCCGCAACAGGAAGGGATAGGGCAGGATGAGTACACCACCCCGAAGCACCACAGCCAGGCAGACCTTGCTCACCATCGGGTTTGTCAGGATGGCAGAATGTCGCAGGGGATGGCAGATGGCCACGTAACGATCCAACGCCATGGCCACAAAGATCCCAGACTCCATTACTGAGAAGCTGTGAAAGACATAGAGCTGGGTGAGGCAAGCATTGAAATCAATCACCGTGGAGTTGAACCAGAAAATTGCCATCATTTTGGGCAGGATGAAGGTGGACAAGACCAGGTCGGTGATGGCCAGCACGCAGAGGAAATAGTACATGGGCACATGAAGGCTTGGTTCCTTCTTCACAACTAACAGGATGGTGATGTTCCCCAAGAGGGCTATGGCGTACATGGCGCAGAAGGGGATGGCGATCCAGACATGGGCTGCCTCCAGTCCAGGAATGCCCTGCAAGATGAAGACGGAAGGGTTGGTGAAATCGGTTTTGTTGGAACCTGACATGGAATGAAGTAGAATGTGTCGAACTCTGAAGCAAAACACAGTCTCCTGCATGTGCTGAGCGTTCCTCTGACTTCCTTTAAGTGCCCGGGATCCACAGTGATGGTCACAGTACGAATGCCTGCAAGGGGTGACAATGTTAATATGAGACACCGCGTTGCATGACGGGGTGCTGTTCTGGTGGCTGACACACATGGGTTGTTCTTCACAAACTAAAAATGACATTTTCATTATTCAGAGAAACAACTATGAGCCAATAGCTCTACGAATGCAGATTGTATATTTATGGCACTTCATTTGTCACTAATGTGTCGTGGAGTCGGAGACTTCAATAGGCACAGCAGGAAAATATGAGTTAGGAGACTTCTTACCTATCCTTGTCCTGGCCCCAATTCACCCATTTACTGAAAAGTTGAGAGTGTGTTAAAAAAAAACCCACACATTTTCTACGGCATGCACCGGGAACCATCCCAATTAGAACAGACCTCATCATAAGAACATAAGAACGGCCGTACTGGGTCAGACCAAAGGTCCTTCTAGCCCAGTATCCTGTCTTCCGACAGCGGCCACCACCAAGTGCCACAGAGAGGGTGGACCGAAGACAATGATCAAGCGATTTGTCTCCTGTCATCCCTTTCCAGCCTCTGACAAACAGAGGCCAAGGACACCATTTTATCCCCTGGCTAATAGCCTTTTATGGACCTAACCTCCAGGAAATTATCTAGCTTCTCTTTAAACTCTATTATAGTCCTAGCCTTCACAGCCTCCTCTGGCAAGGAGTTCCACAAGTTAACTATGCACTGTGTGAAGAAGAACTTTTATGAGTTTTAAACATGCTACCCATTAATTTCATTTGGTGTCCTCTATTCCTTCTATTATGGGAACTAATAAATAGCTTTTCTTTATTCTCCCTCTCCACACCACTCATGATTTTATAGACCTCTATCATATTCCCCCTCAGTCTCCTCTTTTCGAAAGTGAAATGTCCGAATCTCTTTAACCTCTCCCCATATGGGACCCGTTCCAAACCCCTAATCATTTTAGTTGTCCTTTTCTGAACCCTTTCCAAGGCCAAAATATCTTTTTTGCGGTGAGGAGACCACATCTGTACACAGTATTCAAGATTTGGGTGTACCATAGTTTTATACAGGAGCAGTAAGATATTCTGGGTCTTATTTTCTATCCCTTTCCTAATAATTCCTAGCGTCCTATTTGCCTTTTTGATCGCAGCTGCACACTGTGTGGACGTTTTCAGAGAACTGTCCGTGATAACTCCAAGATCTCTTTCCTGATTTCTCGTAGCCAAATTAGCCCCCATCATACTGTACGTATAGTTGGGGTTATTTTTCCCGATGTGCATTACTTTACACTTATCCACATTACATTTCATTTGCCATTTTGTTGCCCAGTCACTCAGTTTGGTGAGATCTTCTTGTAGTCCCTCACAGTCTGCTTCTGTCTTGACTATCCTAAACAGTTTGGTATCATCTACAAACTTTACCACCTCACTGTTTACGCCTTTCTCCAGATCATTTATGAATACGTTGAAAAGGATTGGTCTGAGAACATGTCATCCAAAAACCTGGGTGACATTGATAGCAGCTGCCCAAAACTGAAACTAGGTTTGTGTGCCCAAGGAATGGGATGGAGAAGAACTGGCACAGGACATATGCTCAGTTTTCCTCCCAGTCTCTATATAGGATACAACTGATACAAAGAGGCTACGTCTACACTGGCATGATTTTCCGGAAATGCTTTTAACGGAAAAGTTTTCTATTAAAAGCATTTTCGGAAAAGCGCGTCTAGATTGGCAGGAGGCTTTTCTGCAAACGCACTTTTTGTGGAAAGGCGTCCATGGCCAATCTAGATGCGCTTTTCCGCAAAAAAGCCCCGATCGCCATTTTTGCAATTGGGGCTCTTTTGCGGAAAACAAATCTCTACTGTCTACACTGGCCCGTTTCCACAAAATGTTTTTGGAAAAAGACTTTTGCCTTAACGGGAGCAGCATAGTATTTCTGCAAAAGCACTGACAATCTTACATGAGATCGTCAGTGCTTTTGCAGAAATTTAAGCGGCCAGTGTAGACAGTGGCTGCTTTTCTGGAAAAAGTGGCCAGTCTAGACACAGCCAGAGATTTTCTGAGATAGGTGACGAGAATGAGGAAGGCTGCCCTATGTAGATAGATTCATAGAATCATAGAACCCTAGAGCTGGAAGATACTTCAGAAGGTCATCAAGTCCAGCCCCCTGCTCTAGGCAGGACCAATTCCAACTAAATCAACCCGGCCAGGGCTTTGTCAAGCCGAGACTTAAACACCTCTAGGGATGGAGACTCCACTACTTCCCTAGGGAACCCATTCCAGTGCTTCACCACCCTCCTAGTGAAATAGTTTTTCCTAATATCCAACCTGGACCTCCCCCACTGTAACTTGAGACCATTGCTCCCTGTTCTGCCATCTGTCACTACTGAGAACAGCCTCCCTCCATCCTTTTTGGAACCTCCCTTCAGGAAGTTGAAGGCTGCTATCAAATCCCCCCTCGCTCTTCGCTTCTGCAGACTAAGCAAACCCAAATCCCTCAGCCTCTCCTCATAGGTCACGTGCTCCAGCCCCCTAATCATTTTGGTTGCCCTCCGCTGGACCCTCTCCAATGAGTCCACATCCTTTTAAGAGTGGGGGACCAGAACTGGGCACAATACTCCATATGTGGCCTCACCAAAGCCGAATAAAGGGGAATAATGACATATCTGGATCTGCTGGCAATGCTCCTCTTAATGCATCCTAAAATGCCATTAGACTTCTTGGCTACAAGGGCACACTGTTGACTCATATCCAGCTTCTCATCCACTGTAACCCCCAGGTCCTTTTCTGCAGAACTACTACTTAACTGGTTGGTTCCCAGCTTGTAACTATGCTTGGGATTCTTCCGTCCCAGGTGCAGGACTCTACACTTGTCCTTGTTGAACCTCATCAGATTTCTTGTGGCTCAATCCTCCAATCTCTCTAAATCACTCTGTACCCTATCTCTGCTCTCCAGCATATCTACCTCTCCCCGTAGCTTAGTGTCATCTCCAAATTTGCTGAGGGTGCAATCCATCCCCTCATCCACGTCATTAATAAGGGTATGTCTACACTACCACCCTAGTTCGAACTAGGGTGGTAATGTAGGCAACCGGAGTTGCAAATGAAGCCCGGGATTTGAATTTCCCGGGATTCATTTGCATAAAGCCGGGCGCCGCCATTTTTAAATGTGAAACGAGGAGTAACGGTAGTTCGGAATAGGAAGCCTTGTAGTTCGAACTAGGGTGGTAGTGTAGACATACCCTGAGATATTGAAAAATCTGGTCCCAGAACCGAACCTTGGGGTACTCCGCTAGAAACCGACCGCCATCCTGACATTGAACCGTTGATCACTACTCACTGGGCCCAGGCTTCTAGCCATCTTTCTATCCATCTTACCGTCCATTTATCCAATCCACAATCCCTTAACTTGCTGGCAAGAATATTGTGGGAGACCGTATCAAAAGCCTTGCTAAAGTCAAGATATATCACATCCACTGACTTTCCCACATCCACAGAGCCAGTTACCTCATCATAGAAGCTAATCAGATTGGTCAGGCACGACTTGCCCTTTGTGAATCCATGCTGACTATTCCTAATCACTTTCCTCTCTTCCAAATGCCTCAAAATGGATTCCTTAAGGATTCCTCCCATGATTGTTCCAGGAACTGAGGTAAGACTGACCGGCCTATAGTTCCCTGGATCGTCCTTATTCCCTTTTTTGAAGATGGGCACTACATTTGCCTTTTTCCAATCATCCGGGATTTCTCCCCATCTCCATGACTTTTCAAAGATAATAGCCAAAGGCTCCTCAATGACATTTGCCAACTCCCTCAGATAGACCTGTCAGAGACTCTTTAGTGTAGGGAAGAGAAAAAAGCAAGTGGGAGATGATAGAAAAGAAGATGTTAACAATTGAATTCATTATATTGAAGTGGAAAATGAGGGAAACTTTCTAACCAGTAATAGCATGGTAATTTAGGGCTTCAGATGGGCTAGTACCCCAAAGCTGAAGCAAATTATCAGCAGAATTGATTGTGAGGAATAAATATAGACCAAATGAAAACAAAAATTGTAATTTATTTAAGACGAGATTATTAGATAGCTCAAAGACAACATTCCGCAGTCAATGCTAATGAAAATAGCATAAGGTAAGGAAGAAATGGGGGAGCAAAATATAACAGAGGGGGAAAAGGGAGAAAGGCAAGGAATGCAAATTGAAAGTAATGAAAATAAATGAGCGATGTTGAAAACATCATGAAAATATCCATGATTAGCAAAGCTAGGGATGACAAAAAGGAGGGTTTTAGTGTATTAAGGACAAAGGAAATCCTTGGAAAGGTTTAGCCAGTTCCTAAAGGGAGAAAGGAAACTTGTTAATGTCACAGGAAAGGTCAATATGTTCAAGAAAAAGTTTTGTTTTGCATTTGGAAAAAAGCAGTATTATATCCTCCTATGACATGAGAGGTGAAATACATTCCAGTCTATGAGCATCCAAGGAAAAGGTTAAAAAAGAGGAACAGCTGAACATTTGAACTGTGAACACTACAGTTGCACACTGCACAATCAATCACACATCTCATTTGGAATCAGAAGTCTGAAACCAGGCAACAAATGCTAAATACAGGCAGTCCCCGGGTTTCATGGATCCAACTTACATCAGATCCCTACTTACAAATGGGGTGAGGCAACCCCACACTAGCTGCTTTCCCCCAGCAGACCAGGGAGACGCGGAGCTAGCACCCCCCCAGCAGACCAGGGAGACGCGGAGCGGCTTTTCTCAGCAGACACCTCAGCTTGATAATAAAGGACTGAGGGAAGTGAGATGTGGGAGAATAAAACTGAGCTCTGGAGAAATGTTTGGCTAGAGTTTCCCCTACAATATGTACCAGTTCCGACTTACATACAAATTCAACTTAAGAACAAATCTACAGTCCCTATCTTGTACGTAACCCGGGGACTGCCTGTATAGACATTAAATAAATAATGGTAAAGGAAAGGCAGTATTCTGTTTAATGTGGTTAAAAAAAGACAAAGTTGGAAAAAAAGATTTGACAAGGAAAGGAAATAATGGAAAAGTTGATATACAAATGAGTAAAAAAAGTTTGGAATCTAATTAATGCCAATCAACATCATGGAGAGTCCATTAGCCATCAAGGAGGATATACATGAACATCAGCAGTCAAACATTAGGGTTACAAATACCAGAGTTACAAACTGACCAATCACACATCTCATTGTGAACCTGAAATGAACAATCAGGCAGCAGAGGCAAAATAAATTCAGTAATTAAAAAAAGAAAGCAAATGCAAGGCATTGCTCTGTTTAACATAAATTACATAAGAATTAAAAAGAAGGGAAAGTTGGGAAAAAAAGAGTACACAAGGTAAGGAAATAATGGAAGAGCTAATATTCTACTAGATAAAAAAAACGTGTAAGCTAATTAATGCCAGTAAACATCGTGGTATATGAAACGCAGGCCTTGGCAAATAAATCTGTGCACGTCTATACGGCAGGGCAAA